>NW_006408540.1:26305496-26319471 GCF_000296735.1 Chrysochloris asiatica | reverse complement strand
TATATATATATATATGTTATGGATATGGATATGCAGCATATACAAATGTGTATTTATGTGTGTTGTTGTTGTTGGGTGCCATCAAGTTGGTATCCACTCACAGCGACCCTATGTACAACAGAAAGAAACTGCCCGGTCCTGGGCCAACCTCAAAATTGTTTCTATGTTTGAGCCCATTGATGCTGCTACTTTGACAATCCATCTTGCTGGGGGTCTTTCTCTTTTTCTCTGACCCACCACTTTACCAAACATGTTATCTTTCTCCAGTTACTGGTCCCTCCTGACAATACTCCCAAAGTTTGAGAGATGAAGTTTTGCCATCCTGGCCTCAAGGAGCACTCTGGCTGCACGTCTTCCAACATAGCTCTGTTGGATCTTTTGGCAGTCCATGGGACTTTCAATATTCTCCTCCAACACTGTATCTCAAATGCATCAATTCTTCTATGGTCTTCCTTATTCACTGTCCAGCTTTCACAGGAATATGGGGTTATTGAAAATACCATGGCTTGGGTCAGGCGCACCTTAGTCCTCAAGCTGACATCTTTGCTTTAAGAAGGTCTCTTGCAGCAGATTTGCCTATATATGTGTGTTGTTATTGTTAAGTGCAGTCAAGTTGGTTCTGACTCATAAGCAACCCTGTAAAGGGCTTCCAGGGAGTAGCTGGTGACCTTGAACCACTGACTGCGGTTCAAACTGATTTTGCAGTTCAGTGCATTAACCCACAGTGCCACACCAGGACTCCATATGTGCATAGATATACCTATACATGCATACACATTTACTCAGATACATCTTTCTATATACATTTGTACATCCAGATCAATACATAACTATACACGCTTTCTGTTTGTTTTTACTGTTGTTACAAAATTTACACCTGTTATTGCACTTACCGAAGTTGCCCCCTTTTTCTTGTGTATCTTAATGGTGCTGATAATTCTCTCACAATTTAGAAGGCTAGAAGACTGAATTCAGGGTGCCATGCTAGGGGAAGGTTTTTTTCTCTTTGTTGGTTCAGGGTAAGGTCCTTGTTTCCCTTCCGCATCTGTGGCCCTGGTAGTTCTTGGAGATTTCCACATGTCTTGTCATGAATCATCTTCTGGGTCTAGGAGGGTCTCAGTAAAGGAGGTTTTCTCCCAGGTCCAGAGGACGCACTCTGCTTCTGATCTCTGCTCCCTTTCATCTCCTGCGAGATGAAAGGTAATGACTCAACAAGGGTGTGACTTGAGTTAGGATGTGACTTGAGTCAGCCCTCTTGTAAGGCTATGTCCCAAGATACAACTTAACCTGATCCTGCCTCATTAACATATAGAGATTAGGATTTACAACACATACCAAAAGGAGCTCTGGTAGCATAGTGGTTACGAGTTGGGCTGCCAACCTTAAGGTCAGCAGTTCGAAACTACCAATGGTTCTGCGGGAGAAAGATGAGACGCTCTGCTCCTGTAAAGATTTACAGCCTTGGAAACCCTGTGCAGGGTCACTAAGAGTTGGAAATGACTCCATGGTACTTAACAACAACACCACCAAATGGAGCATAATTAGAACACCGAATAAAGAAAACATACAATACTAGGAATTATGGCCTAATCAAGTTGGCAACACATTTGGGAAGTAGAGACATAATTAAATCCATTACACTCTACATACCCAGGGAAGTTGTTTCTCATGATACCACTCCCCAAGTCAGTAGGGCATAGGCCACTGAAACTCCCTTTCCAACTTCAATTAAGTTCAAAACATGTGCATTCATCTTTGGGATAATTTTCTGGATGCTTGTCAGTAAATAAAAATGAAAGGAATCACAAAGAGTGATTTGGAATATAATATACTGACCATAATATTTATTCTCAAAACATCTGGTTTCAGTATTCCTAAGGTTTGTAAAAAAAAAAAAAAATTTAAGTATTAAAAAACTTGACATTTAGAATTAGCCAGCTGGATTCCGTTTAGATGATCCCAATTTTGTTGGTAGCATCAAAACATCCTAGTCAGACGTCAGTAGGACATATATTTTCTGTTCTCCATCAGATCTTGACCTTGGCTACTACATCAATGTCACTGAGCTTCTTCACAGTTGGTTGGATCTGCTATTTGTTGGTTTTGGCATCCACAATAAACACAAGTTGTTACTTTTAGTCTTCTTCATGGTTGACTCAGCGGTCAGGGGAACTTGATGATGGCATAGTAAATTAAGCTGGTCTTTCCTGGAGGCACTCTCCCGAGGACACTAGGTTGTGCTTTTGGAGCCTCAGTGTCTTGGGCTGCTGGAAAGTGGGAGACGTGGATCTCCCAAATGCTCCCCCAACGCAGTAAGAGAATACCCCTAAGTCCAACAAATCCTTGTGATTTCTACATAGCAAGATATTTAAGAAAAATTAATAACAGTTTCAGAAATAACTTCTAAAATGGAGACCAGGTCTTTCAGTTTTATTTCTGAGTAAATCCTAATTAAGTAAATTCTGAATATTAGAATGTTTTACATATAAATGTGACCTTTTAGATTAGACATACAGTGAACTCTCAAAAGATGGTAAAGTTGTCATTTATTTCTGTGGCACAAATTATTAACTAATAACCCTCCTTTAAGTCCATATTTCTCAGTGTTTCAAACTGGCTAATAGAAAGCCAGGATAAACAGAAATCAGTCATCCCTACTGTTGACTAACTAATGCTCATTAAATTATTGCTACCTCAGCGTAATAAATTATGTGTCACTGAAAGATAAGCAGTGGACTACTAACCAAAGGTTGGTAGTTCAAACCCACCAGCTGCTACTCAGAAGCCTTCTATAGGAACTGACTTGAGGGCACTTAACAACAGCAACTATATTCTGAGAAATGCACAAATGAATCTAAATATTCTCATTAGCAACATTCATTTGCTAGTAATAAATGATTTCTCCTTAAAAGTCCTTTCCATTATTCACAACATTCATCCTTATTTTCTGATTTAACAAGGCTGAATTTAAAAGTGCATTAGAAATTCTTGAGGTCTTTACTCTTAGACAGGACTTCTCAGTGATTTCCAAGACATAGCTTCTTGTTTTGGTGCTGTTCTTCATCCAGAGGCATGGGTCTAGAGTTCAACATGCCATCTAGAGTTCAAGAAGAAACATCAGAAAAACATATGGGTTATTTGTTTCAGCCATAAGGGTTGTAATGTCAAAATAATGCTAAAGTTAAAGGAACATTTTGTCTTCAAATGCTCAACTGTTGGAGAGCAGATTCTACAGCTGACTTTCAGGTAATATATATAGTAGCTGACCTTTAAAAAAAAAACTTGACCCACTAAACAGGGTATGGACAATGATTGATAAAACTTTGGACAAAACATTATTAGTCTAGAAGAAACTCCACAGAGAGACCTGTCACCATGAACAGTTAATGCACTCAGTTGCTAACTAAAAGACTGCAGATTTGAATCCACCCAGAGCACCTAGGAAGAAAGTGTGGTGATCTACTTCTAAAGAAATCAGTGTTGAAAACCCTATGGAGTAGTAGGCTAAGACCGACCACGTTCAATAGACTCTTGTAAACCCGGGTTGAAACCTGGATGGCCAGCAGTATGGCAAGACCTGGGGACTCCTGGGCCCAGAGGCAGTGAAATGGCCACAGAGGACTAGAGCGGAGAGTGAAGTGTCCAGTTGATATGAAGTGAGGGGAGATGCACAAGAACACCCATACTTGCAGATATTACCCACTTGATCTGGCTTCAATGGCTGGATGATCAGAACTCGACTAGAAGAAGAAGAAAGAGGAAAAAGAGTAATCTGATATAATCTGATGAACTTGAACTATACTTACAGATGTAGTAGCTCAAAAGAGGAAACAAAACCTTTACAGTGAGGATCATTCCCACCCTCTCAGTACACAGGGTAGACAGGGATGGGCAACTTACACATTGGCTACCCAAAAGGAAGGGGGGGCTACAAAGGCAAGAAGTAACTGGCTTACAAGCTTTCAAGAGGGAGCCTAGTTCTAGAGGGTGCAGGGGGTAGGTAGAACCTCCACTGAGTGGTTTCCAATCTATCTGGATGGGGCTGATGAAAGGAGATAAGGATAAGACTCTTGTGGTAACAATTGTGAATAACTGCTATCAGGACTGACTGTGAGGGTTGGAAATGTAAGGGTAGACATTTTGTAGCAAAAGGAGGGGAGTGGTTGACTTTGCAGTCCAGGAAGGGAGGTCCCTGGGACCATCAAGGGAGATGAGTGGAGTGTGGGACCCTACCCAGAGAAGCAGTGACACCAGAGATGGAGGCAGAGATGATGACGTGGAGAGATGGAGTGGCTGGGGACTCTAGACCCAGAGAGGGAGAGGGGCTGTGTGCTGACGACTGGGGGGTAAGAGGGTGGGGGGTGGGGTGGCAGGCTTGCAGAGTATATCCTTTGGAGAGATGGAGCAGCTGGGGACTCTGGACTTAGGGAAGGAGAGGGGCTGTGTGCTGGCGGTCGGGGGGCAGGCTTGCAGGATATACCCTTTGGTTGTTTGATGATGCATGGAGGGGACTGTAACCATGGCAATGAAACGATATATGATAGGATGAATGTAAAGCTAATGTTCTCCCATGTAAACACCACATAATTCACAATTAAAAAAATATAATTTGTTAAAAAAACAACCCTATGGAGCAGAATTCCATGCTGACACACATGAGGTCACCATGAGCTGAAACTGACTTATGAAACTGGCTTTCTGGGTTGTCATATTTTCTACATGGAAACCAATTTCTCAGTACCATATATTAGTGTGATCTTGCTCTGTCATATATAAAGTTTCCATACATACATGAGTCTGTTTCTGGGCTCACTGGTCTGTACTATGGTTCTGTCTGTTTGTATCTGGGCTAGGCCCCTCTGCCATAAATTACAGCCGCATTTTAATAAGTCTTGACATTAGAGGCAAAACCCCTATCTTAAATTTCATTTCCAGAAATTACTAGTTTTTCTGTCTGCTGTCAGTTCTGTTATGTAGTATTTTCATTATCATTTACTTCTAAGAATTTTTTATTTTTCTACTATAGTTTGTTGTGTTTTTTTTTTTTTTTTCCTATGACACAGAAGTTATTTAGTTGGTTTTAATTGTTTTGTGTTCTGGTAACCAGGTCTGCATAATATTGATTCTTTTAAAATTATATAGATTTGCTTTATGGACTAATATTTGGTCAGTATATAAATGTGCTTGGAAAGAAAATGTTTTCTCTACCTTAGTACATGTCTATGTGGGTCCATTAAATCAAGCTTTGTATTTATATTGTCCTGGTGTGGCTAATACGTCAGACTGCAAAGTAATTTGAACTGCAAGTTCGGTGATTCAAGCTCACCAGCTGCTCCTTGGAAACCCTATGCAGGGTCGCTATAGGTCGGAATCGACTCGACGGCACTTAACAACAACAAACCTGTTGCTATCAACGTTACTGGTATTATTGATGTATTCATTGCAAATGCCTCTTTTAAACAACATAAATGATTATACTAGTGGATCGTGCCATCCGGAATACTCATAAATTGACTACATCTGCAGAGAGAGATGACAGAGAAGTTCTATATCATTAGTCAGAACAAGGCCACTTGCCTACTATGCAATAGACCATCAATTGCTCATTTACAAGTTAAAGTTGAAGCTGAGAAAAATCAAAACAAATTTACAAGAGCCTAAATATGACCTTGAATATATCATATCTGAATTTAAAGACCATCTCAAGAACAGGCTTCATGCCTTGTACACGAATGACCAAAGGCCAGCTGTGGGATGACATCAACATATGTGAGGATGGCAAAAAAGTAATTGAAAAGGCTGGATAGAAATAAAATTCCAAGATGGATTTCAGAAGAGACTCTAAAACTTGGCTCCAGGATTTATGAAAGCTAAAATAAATACAAGAAATGATGAAGTACAACAGTTAAACTGAAGATTACAAACAGAGGCTCAAGAAAATAAAATATTAGAGATCGACAGAGAAAGACGAGGGATGGGGGAAGGACCTTGGGAAGCTTCTGTGCATGCGTGGAGAGGCCTGTCTGACCAACTTTCCACAAGGACTGGTGTACCACCAGGTTGTTTCTGGCAAGGCTCGTTTGGGGTCTTGGCCTGGGTTTTGTAACCACAATGGACCCAAGTTCAAAATAATGGTAACTTTGAAAGATATTACCAGGTAACTGAAGTCTATCAAAAACATCCAGAAAATTGCCAAGTCTATGAAAATGGTAGCAGCAGCAAAATATGCCTGAGCTGAGAGGGAGCTGAAGCCAGCTTGAGTGTCTGGAGTAGGATCTTGGGCTCGCTATGAGAAAGCTGGTATTACGGCGCCTGAAGGCAAAAAGAAACATCTCGTTACAGGTGTGTCCTCAGATCGAGGGCTTTGTGGTGCTACTCATTCCTCGGTTGCTAAACGGATGAAAGGCGAGGTGGTCACACAGCAGCCAGAACAAGTTCTGTTTGTTGGAATTGGTGATAAAATCAAGGGCATACTTTATAGGACTCATTCTGACCACTTTCTGGTGACAAAGAAGTGGGAAGGAGATCACCTACTTTTGGAGATGCACCTGTTATTGCCCTTGAATTGCTAAATTCTGGATGTGAATTTCATGAAGGATATATCATCTTTAGTAGATTATTTAGGTCTGCTATCTCAGGTTGTTGTTGTTAAGTACTGTGGAGTTGGTTCTGACTCATAGTGATCCTGCATAGGGTTTCCGAGGCTGTATATCTTTACAGGAGCAGAAAGCCTCATCTTTCTCCCGCGGAACAGCTGGTAGTTTTCAAACTGTCGACCTTGAGGTTAGTAGCCCAATTCGTAACCACTACGCTACCAGAGCTCCTTGTTATCTCATGTTAAGACAGATGAGAAGCCCCTATTTTCCCTTGACATCACTGCAAGGGCAGAGAGCATAAGTATCTATGATGATATTGATGCTGATGTGCTTCAAAATTACCAGGAATACAATCTGGCAAACATCATCTACTATTTAAAGGAGTCAGAATGCTTCTGAGATGACTGACAAACTGACTTTGACATTCAGCCACACCCACCAAGATGTCACTAATCACAAAAGAGTTGACTGAAATAACCTGTGGTGCTGCAACTCTGGATTAATGAAATTAAGTGTCATCCTGAAACATAAAGAATACAACATTCCTCACAACTAGACCAATAAGCAACACTATGATAAAAGGAGCAAAGATTAAAAAGTTGTGAAAGACTTCATTTTACTTGGATACAAAATCAAGGTCCATAGAAGCAACAGTTGAGAAATCATACAATGTATTTTATTGGGCAGATCTGCTGAAAAAGACTTCGCAAAAGTGTCAAAGAGCAAAGATGTCATTTTGAGGATTAAGGTGTGCCTGAACCAAGCCCTGGTTTCAATTTCCACAACCACATATGGAAATTGGATAATGAATAAGGAACAACGATGAAGACTTGATGTATTTGAGTTACGGTGTTTAAAAAGAATATTGAATATATCATGAACTTCCAGAAGAATGAACAAACATGTCTTGAAGAAATACAGCCAGAATGTTCCCTGTAAGTGAGGATGGCTAGACTTCTCATGTTCTTTGGTCACATTAAGAGAAGGGACCAGTCCCTGGAGAAAGGACATCATGCCGTAAGGGAAGACCCTCATAAAAATGGACTGACAACAGTGGCCGCAACAATGGGCTGAAACTTAGCAAGTGATTGTGAATCTGACGCAGGATCAGACAGTGCTTCATTCTATTGTCGCTATGAGTCAGAGCCAACTCAGTGGCATGTAACAGCAACCCCCACCTACCAGTGAGAATGGTGTGCTAACATTTACAACAGAGCTAGAACATTTATGTACCACAAAATAATCTGTCATTTAGTAAAGTAAGTTTTATGTTATATAGCTGGAAGTCAAAAAGTATTGCTATAAAATCATAGCAACATTACTGAACAAAAATATTAAAATGTAAAACTGGTGCTTGATATATCCTCCATTTAGGTCTATACAGTTCTGAAAGTGTCATTTCCATCTCTCTAACCCTTCTCTGAAGAATTCTGAGCTCTTTAATTTATATACCACATCACAATGGCAGCAAGATAAGAGCTTATAGGGTTCATGGGATCTGGTTTCCCAACAAAATTTCCATAGGACAGGAAGTCACAACATTCAGGCCTTTTTCTCACCAATTCAGTTTCAAATTTTCTTAAGATTTAGTCTTACTTAATAAGCCCCTGTGATCATCCATCCCTGTGTCCTTTGAGAAAATGCACCAAGAATTACCCCTTTGGAAAGAGGGAAAGAAAGAAGAAAAAGAAAACTGATTGTTGTTGTTTTGATGCTGATGTGACATTGTAAGATAAGCACTGGACTGCTAAAACTGGCAGTTCAAACCCACCCAGCCACTGCTCAGAAACTCTATACACAGGGGCATCATGAGTTGCAACAACATTCTAAGGAACGGAGTTCTGGTGTGGTGCCATAGGATAAGCACTGGACTAACTCCAAGGTTGGCGATTCATACCTATCAGCCGCTCCTCAGAAACTCTCTACAGGGTTGCTATGACTCGGAACTGCCTGGATGGCATACATCACCACCAACATACTAAGAGACAGGAGTCCTGGGGGGTACAAGAAGCCTTCTTGTTTCCTCCCAATCACTAGCTCCTCTTTCCAATATTCTAACTTCTTTGGTGATTTAGGAGTAACAAATCTTGAATATCCTTTGCAGATTATAAGCAGTAAATATCTTCTCCTATTCTATGGCTTGTGTTTGTAATTTCTTAATGTTAATCTTTTGATGAACAGATGTTCTTAATTTTAACGTAAGCAATTAATTCATATTTCTATGGTTAGTGCTTTTTGGATCCTTTCCATAACTCTTTGTTGAGTCAGTTCCAACTCATAGCGAGCCAGTGTAGGGTTTCTGAAGAGCAGGTGGTGAGCTTGAACCGCTGACTTTGCAGTTAACAGTCCAGTGCTTATCCTATAGCACCACACCAGGACTCTATAACTATGTTGTTATTGTTAAGTGCTGTCGAGTTGATTCTGATCTATAGTGACCTAACTGACTCCTTTGAACACTGCAAGGTTTCCAAAGAGCAGCTGGAGGGTTTGAACCACTAAGCTTGAGGTCAGTAATCCAGTGCTATCCTATAGCACCATACCAGTACTCCCTATAAAAGAATATACATTCTTTAATCATTTATATATTTTCTTTACTTATTATGTATATTTTGATAGCTTTTTAAAAGACAGAAAGAAATGGTAGATATATACCAAGGTGCTTCAACAAGTCTGCGGGAAAATAAAATGAAAAGATAATGGAATGGTTCTGTGGGTTTTTTGAAGCCCTTGTGTTTTCTTCCAGATTTACTACTTGAATAAAATAAAGCTAATTCAGACTACAGAAAAATCAATATGCCCACATATAAATAATTTTAAGAGATTTTTATGTTTTCTGAATTTTTCAAGATAATCATCTCATTGTTATTAGTTATCAAGAAGATTTCCCTTATAGTAAACTTCCATTTACCTTGAATCCAAATAATCAGAAAGATAAGTTAATATATGATATAGTATTATATTGTGATAATGTTCAAAATGAAACAACCAAGGAATTGCAAAGATTATATTTGAAGACTGGTAATTTATGGTAACTAGGATTAACTCTTGGAGTCCTGGTGTGATGCTGTGGTTGATGCGCTGGACTGCAAAGTTAGTCTGAACTGCAAGGTCAGCTGTTTAAGCTCACCAGCTGCTCCTTGGAAACCCTATACAGGGTTGCTATGGGTCAGGATCGACATTTAGCACTTAACAACAACAAAGATGGATAACTCTTAGTTAAAATAAATAGAACATTTCCACTCTCCAATCAATCTGTGAAAATGTGGATTTACTCTAGTGAGGAGATACTCGTATTCAGCCTCATAATTTGAGCTTAGATCCATCTGTACTAATTATACATATTTTTGTCTCCTTTCTAACTGCCCAAGAAGCCTTCACTTCGATGTAGACGATCATTGGTGACTATTTTGGATAAGTATATAATTTATCAATTTAATTTGTATGCGATTACTTGTATGAAACTGTAGCTCTGAAGGAGAATTTACTAATTAACACTTTTCCTAACACCAAGCATACTGCAAATATACAAATGTTTGTGAACAAATTGCCTGGCAAAAATCTACCTTAAAGAGAGATCTACCACCACCAAGACAGGAGAGACAGGAGTGGAGTCATCCTTTGGACCTGGGTCCCTATACTGTGAAGCTCCTAGATCTCAGGGAAAATTGATCCCAAGGTATATGGAGGGTCTCCAAGGGATACTGGACCTACAGATGCTGAAAGGAGACGAGGACCTTTCCCCAGAACACACAAAGAGAAAATCTGCCCTAAGAGCCAGCACTCTCAATTTGGACTTCTAGCTTCCTAAACTCACTCAATGATGAAGATCAAAGCCTTCAAAATTGATTATACCTCATTGTAAAAGAAAAAAAAGACTTACAAATATACCGATAAGCAACATTATGAAAAGACTGAAGTGATAAAGGATTTCATTTTACTTGGATACACAATCAATTCCTATGGATGCAGGCAAGAAGTCAAAATGATATGTTACATTAGGAAAATCTGCTGCAAAAGACCTCTTTAAAGTGTTATAAAAAAGCCAAGATGTCACTTTGAGGACTAAGGTATGACTGACCCAAGCCATGGTTTTTTTTTTTTTTACAAACATCTCATATGATATGAAAGCTGGACAGTGAGTAAGGAAGACTTGAGAAAATTAATGCATTTGAAGTACAGTGTTGGCAAAAATACTGAATACCATGGACAGCCAGTAAAACATTGTCTCATGTACCTTGGACATGCTATCAGGAGGAACCACCAATCCCTGGAGAAGGTCCATATGCTTGTTGTTTTTGTTAAGTGCCGTGGAATCGATCCAACCCTAGTGACCCTGTATAGGGTTTCTGAGGAACAGCTGGTGAGCTTGAACCGCAGACCTTGCAGTTCAAACAGCTTTGCAGTCTGGCGCATTAACCCACAGCACCATACCAGGGCATCATGCTTAGGTAAGTAAAATTTTTTTTTAAAAGTAAGTTCCTCAGTGAGATGGATTTACATAGTGACTTCAACAAAGGTCTCAAACAGCAAGGACTGGGAAGACGACACAGGACTTGGCATTGTTTTGCTCTATTGTACTTATAGATAGATGGGGTCCTATGAGATGGAACTGATCAATGGCACCTAAAATAATAATATACTACACATTTTATAGCTGGATCATGCCAATCTACTTGTGATAGAAACCAGACTAGGAAAAAATAAATAAAAGAAAGCATCGTCATTTCCAGTCAATATGAATGTAGCTGAATGATTGAGGTCAATGCCTAAGACTGAATAAATAACTAGAAACTATTTTTAACCACAGACTACCATCGAAACTATGAATACTCTCAGTAATAAGGGTAATTAGCAATTTGGGGGTAGCATAATAGCCTATAATTTTTATGCAAGTGCTGTTGACTTTCAGTAAGTGCTTTAGTTCTCAGGTTCCGGTTTCATTATTTCTTAGGAGAAAAATTGTTGAGGAAAAAATAAACCTGTTACAGATGAATACTGTTTTCTAAGAGATAAAAAACCAAAAAGTCCATAGAAAATTTAAAAACAAAACAATCTAACAGGTGTCTGCCCACATCTACTGGGTTGGGTGCCTGATTTTGCAAAATCAAATCAAGAAAACCTCACTCTTGCTAACATGAGTACAGAATGGATTACTTGAGCATTTGCCAGTATTGACAAAAATTTCTAAAAAATTTGGGGATTTTGTCTGGGATTTTCTGCCCACATGGAGCGGCAGCCCTGGTGGAAAGGGAGATGCATACCATCCTCTTGGTTTTCAGCAGCCTACTCCACAAGGGTGATCCCTCCTAGCGAGAGCCCAGAAAAAAACTTGAGACTGTTAAAAGATGATTAGAATTAGCAAGAGGGATGTGAAGGGCTGAGAACAGAGTAACCGTGGTGACCAGGCAATTTGTGCACAGGCCAGGGTGGGAAAATTGGACTTTAAGTATTGCCTTGGTGATCAGGTATTTTGGGGGGTCAGTGTGAGACTGAAATGCATTTTGGATGCAAAGCGAGTGTGGAGTCCCAGTCTGGTTGGAGATGGATAAAACAAAATCTCAGGGTTTTCTGCAAGAAACCTCCATGAGTACCCAAACCCAGGAAAATACTGAGGGGTTGAGCATGTAAGGAAACTCAGACAGCAAGACCAACAGAAAAGGGGGAATGGAATTCTGAGTCTAGGGAAGAAGGGGGCAGGAGGGATTCCCACAGACATTACTCCTGACAATCCTTTGGGGAGAATGTTGGCTTATTGGGACAGTCCCCAAGCCTGGGAAAAAGTCGGGATGCACAGGAAACTTCTAGGAAATTGGGGAGTTGAGTGCCCAGGGAATTAGACTCTAATCCAGTTGGTAGGGGGCAGTAGAATGGAGTAACAAACCCATTGATGAACTGTTAAGAGAAGTTCAGAAAGTGTTTATAGTGAGGTGGAGAGGATTAAAAGCAGAAAGCCAGAATCATGGGGTCTATGGTGAGTAAAATAATTTATAGGAGGTTAGAACAAGACCCCCCTTCTCAAGGGAAGTAGGACCGTGATTACAGTGTTAGGCATCCTCAGAGGAAAGAGAGGAGACGACTGGGGTCAGGTCCCCAAGCACACCAGCAGATGAATGTTATAAGTGTGGGAATACAGGCCATTTCAAAAGAAAATGTCCAGAGATAAGAAGGGGAGAAAAGATGATTCCCCTCATGAAACTAGAGATCAACTTTTCAATCTTTTGGGATGGGACCTAACTGTAAGATTGGGGTTAGGATTAGAGAGGACGAGGGGCAGATGAAGGTAAATATAAGATCTCTGACTGAAGAGGAAGGAAAAATTGACTTGTTGACATGATTTAGAGAAGGCAATAGAGGAGGGCTGGATATTTCACCTTTACGGGTAGAACTGAAAAAAACCGGGGAGGTGATCTGTAGAAGACAATAATACCCTATCCCCATAGAAGGGAGAAAGGATCTGCAGCCAGTGATAAAGGTCCTCAGGATTATTAATTTTTTTTGGGGGGGGTAATGGTAATTTTCAAATATAACTCTTAAAATAAATGTAAACAGCATATTTGAGTTTACAATGCAAAATTCTGAGTTTACACATACAAGGTGAAAATTAAATGTGAGTAGGAAGGGCACTGAAAAATTGTTTTGTTCTGTTTTAATATCTTTGATATTCTTTCTGCAGTAAAATGGTATAAATTGATCCATTTAAAAGGTAGAAGGATTTGTTTGGCTAGTGTGATAGTAATTTTTAAAACTGTACATTGCTCAAGACATTTTTCGTGTGTGTTATTTTTAAAATTTGTATTAATGTTTCAGATCTTCTGAGAACCTATTAAGAGATATTTGATGTCCCAATACTCTTTTGGAATTGAAAACATTTTTTGTTAAAACTTGGGCCACCCTATATGTACACATTTCGTCTTGCTGAGAGGAGGAAAAGGATATTGTGTTGTAGAAGTGAGTATCGATAAGAGTTTCAGTGTATTCAACAAGGTTACAATGTTAAAGTATGTTTAATTGACTTTCCTGTTTAAGAAGCTTTTTTAAAAAATGTTTTATTGTGAATTATGTGATAGTTTACATGGGAGAACAGTTTTACATTCATTCTATCGTATATCGTTTCATTGCCATGGTTTAAGAAGCTTTTAAGTGAAGTACTGTATTCAGAATTAGATTTGGAATTAGAAAACCAAAAAGGAAGAACATGGTCAGCATTTCTCAAGCTTGGGGGAACTGAAGAAGTCAAGCCTTGACTTTCATTATTGATAGATTCTCTGGGCAAATGATTGAATGATGCAGAATGCATCAAGAAAAGATAGAAGGAATACACAGTCATTGTACCAAAAGGAAATGGTTAATGTTCAACCATTTCAAGAGGTACCATATGA
>NW_006408540.1:26296232-26303794 GCF_000296735.1 Chrysochloris asiatica | reverse complement strand
CCGTAAAGATTTACACCCTCGGAAACCCTGTACAGGGTCACTATGGGTCGGAACCGACTCAACGGCACTTAACTTATCCCTGAATAGCCTCATCTTAATCCTCAGAATTCTTGAAGCCGAAGGGTGGAATGGCAGTCACTGCTAAAGGGACGCCATGCCATAGGCTCCTCTACCTGGGATTCCTGAGAAACTATGTGCTGGCCCTTTCTGCTTTGCTAACCCTCAGGTTAACTTCGAATTCACCGTGCATCACTTCCAACCGGAAGACTTGGTGTGCTGATCAAGACCTGGAAAGAGGACAGACTCCAGTCAAACTGGGAGGGCCCTTACCAGGTGCAGTTGACCATTGAGACAGCTGTCTGGACCACAGAGAAGGAGTGGACTCACTATACTCAAGTAAAGGGACTGGTGAAGAGGGAGTCTCCGCAAGGGAAAAGTAGTTACCAGTGGGAAGCACACCCCACTGTGGGGATAAGGTATTGTCTTGAGCTCCACACACACCTTCAGAGTTGAGATATTTGCATTTGAAAAGACATGCACACTAACCCAGAACTGTTGAAAGAACAGATCTGTGATTGAAAAGAAAGCAAAAAAAACCCCACACAGTTTGGCATTTTGAGTTTCAGAGGCTTCATGGTAAGGAAAATTGACCCATCAAAGGAAACCCCCTTCTAGGACTGAAAGTTGAAGGGAACCCACAAGCAATATAGTTGCTGATGATCACCTGGGTCTACTTGTGAATGAAATTGTCTGTGATAGGATAATACCCATGCACCTAAGGGAAGATTTAGTTAATATCACTATTATTCAAACATATGCACCAACCACTAATGCCAGTGAGGATGAAATAGAAGAATTCTATTTCAACTTCATCACTCTGAAATTGATCATACAATCAAGATGTATTGATCTTTAATGAGGATTGTAATGCAAAGTTTGGAAACACAGAGGAAGGATCAGTAGTTGGAAAAATATGGCCGAGGTGACAGAAATGATGCTAGAGATCATCCCATGATAGAATTCTGCAAAGCCAATGATTTGTTAATTTAAATACCTTTTTTAAACAGTATAAGAGACAATTATACACATGGACCTCACCAGATGGAATACATAGAAATCAATTTGAATACATCTGTGGAAAGAGATGGTGGAAAAACTCCATATCATCAGCCAAAAAAAGGCCAGGGGCAGATTGTGGAACACACCATCAATTGGTCATATGCAAATTTAGACTGAAGCTGAAGAAAATGAAAACAAGTCCATGACAGCCAGAATATGCTGTTGAATATATCCCACCTGAATTTAGAGATCATCTGAAGAACAGATTTGATACATTATATACTAAAGACCGAAGACCAGAAGAGTTGTGGGATGACATCAAGAACATCATACATGAAGAGAGCAAAAAGTCATTAAGAAGACAAAGAAGGATAAGATCAAAATGGATGTCAGAAGAGACTCTGAAACTTGCTCTCCAGCATAGAGATGCTAAAGCAAATGGAAGAAATGAGGAGGTACAAGAACTGAGCAGAAAATTTCAAAGGTTAGCTTGAGAAGACAAAGTCAAATATTTATAACAAAAAATGCAAAGATCTGTAGTTAGAAAACTAAACGGGTAGAACACGCTCAGTATTTCTCAAGCTGAGGGAATTGAAGAAAAAATTCAAGCC
This sequence comes from Chrysochloris asiatica, assembly GCF_000296735.1. Lineage (NCBI taxonomy): Eukaryota > Metazoa > Chordata > Mammalia > Afrosoricida > Chrysochloridae > Chrysochloris > Chrysochloris asiatica. The sequence goes on along the minus strand of NW_006408540.1, from coordinate 26,302,124 downwards.
TCAATTTTTGTTATTGAGGGATTCTCTGGGCAAATTATTGAATATTGCGGAAAGCATCAAAAGAAAATGGAAGGAATATGCACAGAGTCACTGTACCAAACGGAAATGGTTAATGTTCAACCATTTCAGGAGGTAGCATATGGTTAAGAGCCAATGATACCAAAGGAAGAAGTCCAAGGGGCATTGAAGGAATTGGCAAAGAATAAGGCCAACTGTTGGAACTGATGGAATAAAAATTGAAATCTTTTTAACAAAGTGAGGTGACACTGGAGGCACTCACTCATCTATGCCATGAAATCTGGAAGACAACTATCTGGCCAACTGATTGGAAGAGATCCGTATTTGTGCCCCATTCCAAAGAGAGGTGACCCCGGACACTATCTTTGATATCCATGCAAGTAAAATTTTACTAAAGGTAATACAGAAATGGCTGCAAGCATACATTGACAGAGAACTTTCAGAGGTTCAAGCCAGATTCAGAAAAGAATGTGGAACAAAGGATATCATTGCTGATGTCATGTAGATCTTGGCTGAAAACAGATAGTACCAGAAGGATGTTTCCCTGTGCTTTACTGACTATGCAAAGGCTTTTGATTGTGTGGATCATGACAAGCTATGGACAACATTGTGAAGTATGAGTGTTCCGGAACACTTAATTGTGCTCATGAGGAACCTGTACATGGACCAAGAGGCAGTTGTTTGAACAGGACACAGGAACAAATCAGGAAAGGTGTGCGACAGGGTTGTATTCTTTCACCATACTTATTCAATCTGTAGGATTGAATAAGAGCAAATAAATCCGAGATGCTGCGTTACAAGAAAAACGTGGCATCAAGATTGGAGGAAGACTGATTAACAACCCGTGGTATGCAGATGATACAACCTTGCTTGATTAAAGTGAAGAGGACTTAAAACATTTACCGATGAAGATCAAAGACTAGTCTTTGATTGCATCTCAATGTAAAGAAAACAAAAATCCTCAACACTGACAAATAAACAACATTCTTATCAATGGAGAAAAGATCGAAGTTGTCAAGGACTGCATTCTTCTTGGATCAACACTCATGGAAGCAGCAGTCAAGAAATCAAAGGATGTATTATAGCATTAGGCAAATCTGTTGCACAAGACCTTTTTAAAGTGTTTAAGAGCAAAGATGTCAGCTTGAGGACTAAGGTGCGCCTGACCCAAGCCATGGTATTTTCAGTAATCGGATATGTATGTGAAAGCTGGACAGTGAATAAGGAAGAACATAGAAGAATTGATGCTTTTGAGTTATGGTGCTGGAGGAGAATATTGAAAGTGCCATGGGCTGCCAAAAGAACCAACAGATCTATGTCGGAAGACATGCAGCCAGAGTGCTCCTTGGAGGCCAGGATGGCCAAACTTCATCTCTCATACTTTGGACATATTGTCAGGAGGGACCAGTCGCTGGAGAAGGATATCATATTTTGTAAGGTGGAGGGGCAGAGAAAAAGAGGAAGACCCCCAGTGAGATGGACTGGCAAAGTGCAGCATCAATGGGCTGAAGTGTGGCAACAATTGTGAGGTCAGCCCAGGACTCCAGGACTGGGCAGTGTTTTGTTTTGTTGTGCACAGGGTCACTATGAGTTGGTACCGGCTTGATGGCACCTAACAACATTGCTATAAATGCATAACGTGGCTGCTTTGACAAATTTTCATGGGAGTATCTGGTTTTATAAGGAGGGGTCAAGGGAATAGCCCCACTTACTAGTTTTCCTCTTTCCCAGATGGGTCTGGTGAAAGTGGGTACAGAATTGATGCTGATAAGGTTTTATTATTCAATTGTAATTATTAGTACTATTGATTGTGGTTGTCAGAAATGTAATTGTAGAAGATATGTAGCTAAAAGGAGGGAGTTATGTTTCATTTCAGGAACGGACAATTCCAGGACCATCAAGAAGGAAGAGAATGAGTGCAGCGTGGGATCCCTGAAGAAGCAGTGACAGCAAAGATGGTGGCAGAAGTGGTGACATGGAAAGAGCAACTATGGACTCTAGGCCCATGGACTGAATTCAGCTGTGTGCCTATGGGCTGGAGACCAGGCATTTATGTGTGCATCAAATATCTCTGCTTTATTCTTTCGTAAAATATAAGAGGAAAATGGGGTGAACAAATCTAACTTACGTAAAGAATATGTTTCACCTATCCCCACAGCATTTTCTACCACAAGATCATATGTATCCCTCTCCTCAGTAACAAAGATAGTCACTATGAAATTTGTAAATACTTACTCTCTTTCCTTTCAGGCTCATTTTGTTCAAGACCATAAGCTCCTGAAGGAATCATCTGCCACTGTAAGAGATCACAGACATTTTTAACTATTATGTTTAAATGGGTTTAAAAAACAGCATTTTATCACCTTGTTTTTTAAAACCAAAACAGCATGTAAAAAATAAACGAGTCAGCATGTTCACAGCAACAATGCCTAATAATGCTATCTTGAAGGATCCTGAATGTGACTCTTGGAATCAGAATTACTACTCTTATTTAGAGAAGGGTCTTAAAGATTCCTTATGTATGCTAGACTGTAAAGTCGGTTTAACCTGTGAGGTTGGTGGTTCAAGCTCACCAGTTGCTCCTTTGAAACCATCTATGGGGTTGCTATGGATTGGAACCAACTCGAAAGCACTTAACAACATGGCATTTTATAGGTAAGCAGGTGGAAGACCAGAGAAGCAAAGTAGCAGCTTGCCCAAAGTTATACACTAATTAAAGGCAGCGATGGGATTCAGAATCTGGGTCTTCCCATGTCCATGCATAGCTGTTGTTAATTCTATGAGTTTCAACTCTAGCTTCGGAGACTAAGCTTTACAGGAGCAGGCAACATAATTTTTTTCCTGCTATGCAGATGGTAGATTTGAACTGCCAATCTTGCAGTTAGTAGTCAATGCTTAATCCACGATGCCAACAGGACTCATTAGAAGTCTTATGAGACCTTATAGTAACTAGAGAAAGTCTAGATATTAAAGAATGGAAATATGACCAAGACTACCTTGCCGTTTAGGATTATGTCACTGTTATAGTAAAAGCCAGAACTCGATGGGATGGCCTTCTTTTTTAGGGTCTCACAAGTTTTCTGCCTTTGACAGGGTACAGGCTTTCCATTTTTCTATAACTCTTGTTAGTGGAAAATATCTGAGTTTTTGTTCTATTTCTATGACAGGTTTCTGATATATACAGGTTCCAGCTCTCCTAGGATTTTACTATCTATCATAAATTTGTGTCATATCATGCTACAGATACTACTGGAGAAGGAGGAAAGACAGAGAATTGAATGTAATAATTATCTCATAGCATAGCCTTTCCTTTCCAACCCAGCTAGAAATTTCCTTCATTAGAATTACTAATAACTGAGGCAAAAGGCCCTGGTCCCACCCCTAGGAAGACAGAATTACATGCTTATTAACTGGGAGACTCATCCATCAGCATCAAATAGTTTAATTAAATAGGTGACATATTTGGTCTTGAGAGAGGATTCAAGATAAACTTTTCACCAAGTATTTACAAATTCTGGGAAAAGGCAGACATCTAGAACAACCAGTTGGCCACCTATAAAAATGGAATGACTAGTAGAGAACTAGGAAATAGAAGAGGACTTACAGAGGACAGAAGGAATATAAGAAATCAAAAAATTAAAAAGCATGTTTCAAAGCAGACCAAATCACTAAACTTCAATAAGTTGGGTGGACAAAATAAAAGCCATCGATCCCCAATGTAGATCTTAACATCTCATGAACATCCATCTAAGGTGCAAATACTGGCCTCTCTTTCTGTCAAGAGGAAATAAGCACTGATGAAAACACTTGGAAACAATTAGTTTAACCGAGTAATGGATCATGTGAACATCAGTCTCCATGACCCTGAGATCAGAAAAACTGGATAGTGCCTGGCTGCTACTCCCAAGTGCTCTCAAAGAGATAACATTAGAAGATCCTGGAGAAGAGAGTGGGAGAAAATACAGAACAAAACTGAAAATTATTAAAAAAAAAAAAAAAAAGACCTGGCTTACTGGTCAGATAGAGAGACTGGTTGGAAAATCGATGAATGGAAACAAGAAAGGCAGGGAGGAAGAGGGATGAGTGATACTACATATACTGAGGGGATTCCAACCAATGAAATGCAGTGTATGCTTTGTTTAATGTATAAGTGATGATCTACTCTGTAAACCCTCACTTGTTACAATAGTTAAAACCAAAAAACCAACCAGGGTTGCATCCTTTCACCATACTTATTCAATCTGTATACTGAGCAAATAAGCTGAGAAAGTAGATTATATGAAGAAAAACAGGGCATCTGGATTGGAGATTCATTAATAACCTGTGACATGCAGATAATACAACCTTGTTTACTGAAAGTGAAGACTTAAAATACTTACTGATGAAGATCAAAGACCATACCTCAATTTACAGAAAACGAAAATCCTCACCAACTTCATAGCATTGAAGTTGCCAAAGACTTCATTTAATTGGGATCCACAGTCAACATGCATGAAAGAAGCAGTCAAGAAATCAACATATTGCATTAGGCAAATCTGCTGCAAAAGACCTCTTTAAAGTGTTCAAGAGCAAAGATAGCAGTGTGAGGACTAAAGTTTGCCTGACCCAAGCATTTTCAATAGCCTTATATGCATGCTAAAATTGGACTATGAAAAAGGAAGACTATAGAAGAATTGATGCATTTGAATTACAAAGTTAGGGAAGACTATTGAAAATACCATGAAATGCCAGAAGAAAAAACAAATGTGTCTTCAAAGGGGTACAGCCTTAGAATGCTCCTTAGAAGCCAGGATGGCGAGGCTTCGCTTCTCATACTTTTGGACATGCTATCTCCAGAGAAGGACATCATGGTTGGTAAGGTGGAGGGTCAGCGAACAAGAGGAAAACCACCAACAAGATGTGTTGACAAAGTGGCAGCAGCAATGGATTCCAAAGTAACAACTGTGAGGATGGTGCAAGGATGGGCAGTGTTTTGTTCTATTATACAAAGGGTTGCTATGAGTCAGAACTGACTCAACAGCACGTAACAACAAAACAGATAAACAAATACATTTTTGTGGACTTGAACATGAGCATTATTGCATATGGAGCCCTGGTGGTGCTGTGAGGCAAGCGATAGGCTGCTAACCAGAAGGTCAGTGGTTTGAAACCCACCTGCTTCTCTGAGGAAGAAAGATGATTGCTCCTGTACAGATTTAATCTCGGGAATGCTAAGGAGCAGTTCTATTCTGTCCTAGAGGGCCACTATGAGTCAGAGTCTATTCGAAGGTGGTGGGTTGTGGTGATGGTGACCATTGTATTTGAGCTATTGATGGTCTTGTTCTCACTGACAATATTGAGCTTCTCCATTCTTTTCACAGATGGAGTCAATTTCTATGTAATCCATCCTCTAAGGTTCACGGGTATAGTCACTTGTTTATATTGTTAAATAAAGGTTAATAAGTAAGTCACTTGGTCTTGCAAAATTTTATCATGCAATCTCAAGGGTCATTTCTATCACCAAAGTCACATTTCCCAGCTACTGATCCTTCTTTCTTTCCAACTTTTGCATTCTAATCACCAATAATTATTAGCGCATTTTGACTGTATATTGGATCAATTTCAGACTGCAGATAACTAGTATTCCCATCACTGACATCACTGTACTTCAGAATAGATCTTGTGATATTCTTACTGATAATAACACCATTCCTCTTCAATTTCCATTCCTGGTCTAGTAGACCATGTTTACCCAATTCAAAATGTCCAGTACTAGTCCATTTCAGCTGCTTCATGCATTTCATTTCATTTTTGACAACTTGCAATTTTTCGATATATATATTATTATATATTTTTTTAATTTCAGGTTTTTATTGTGGATTAAGTGAAAGTTTA
>NW_006408540.1:26287387-26293919 GCF_000296735.1 Chrysochloris asiatica | reverse complement strand
CCATCTTCCAGTATGGAGTGTAGGTCTACTTCCAGCTCATTTGCCTCAGTCACTTTAGCTCGTTTCTGGACAAGTGCAGATATATGGTCATCTGCTTCTATTTTCTGGGCATCTTCAGGGGTTATCTGTGGCCTTAATACTTAGATGGGTATGTATTTTGGTATTTTTTATGCTTTCTGAATGTCTCCAGGTAGCCGTGATCAGGAAATGGGCTTCCCTTTCCACTCTTCTTCCTGAGAAGTTTCAAGATACCACTGTTGGTTGTTTAGACGTAACTTAGGATTTAATTTTCGGCCTATTTCCTCTTTTGTCTGCTTGTCCCGCTCCACAATCCCCGTTCAGGCCTTTTTTCTAGTTGTAAACAGTTCAGGGCCGGCTGTGGCCGTTTGGTTTTAATTGGAAACTGTCTCTTTAAATTTCAAGGCGATCTGTGCGCATGCGTAGAACCCTCTGAGGGTGGGGCTGGGGTGCCCAGTAGCTCAAACACCCCTATAGTCACCAGAATGGAGGTGTGCAGACAGCAAGGGACCAATGAACAGCTACCAAAAGAAAACAATGTCCACACCTTTATCTCGGCGGTTCTGCCAGGCGTCTGTGGCTGCTCCAATCCTTCCCCAACGTGGTCTCACCCAAGATGGCGGCTCCTGGAGCAGCCGAGCGTCCCGGACTAGTTTCTTGCTTCTGCCACAAATTCCCCCAGCTGTATGTGGTTCAGAGTTCTGGGACCATCCGCTGAGCCTGCTTGGTCGGGTATTCTGTGTTTTTGTTGGCGTAGCTTTGTACTACACATCCACCCAATCTTCACATATTTTGTGTTCCAAAAAATGGATGTTTTCAGCTGTTTCTTCTCATTTTGTGTTATGGCACATCAGTACATAAAGTCCTGAGAGCTTTATCCTACACATGCCACTGACGTTGACTCTACTATGAGGAGGTATTCTGATTGTGTTCTAACCTGAAGGACTCATTTTCGGTACTATATCAGCAATGATCCACGCTATTCAGAAGGTGGCTACTGTTTTTAGAAGTGGATCACCAAGTCCTCCTCCTGATCAGTCTTAGTCTAGAAGCTCTGCTGAAATATGCTCACCAGGGGTGACTCTGCTGGTTTTAAAAATACCAGTGGCATAGTTTCTAGCATCACATCAATATGTAAGCTCCCAAAGTATGACAAACAGGTGGTAGCCAGCAATTCTACTCTCAGGTATATACCCTAGCAATCTAATAGCAAGACATGAATGCATATTTATGTGCACTGCAGCATTATGCACAATAGCAAAATGATGGAAACTACCTAAGTGACCATCAATAAGATATGTATATGTATAAACAAATTGTGGTACACACATACAATGGGATACTATGGAACTAACTATAAACAGTAATTATGAAATCTCAATATCATAGTACAGTTGAATCTGAAGGATATATGTTGAGTAAAATAAGTCAAAATAAGTCAATCATAAAATGACAAGTATTATATAAGCTCACTTTTTTACATAAAAAAAGAATACAAATACACTTAGAAAACATTCTTTGGTGGCTACAATTATTTTTGTGGCTACCAGTTATGGGAGGGGGAGGAAAGAAAAATCACTGTCTAGATAATTGTTAGTAGTCCCATTCTTATCTGAAGGAGTTGTTAAGTGCCATCAAGTTTGTTCTGAATCATAGCAACCCTATATAGGGTTTTCAAGGAGCAGCTGGTAGATTTGAACCACCAACCTTGTGGTTAGCAGTCCAGTGCTTATCCTACAGGACCACACCATTACTCCTCCTAAAGAGCAGAGGTGATGATTGTGGGCTGTAACTGACTCAAAGCGACCCTATATCAGGTTTCTAAGGCTGTAAATCTTTACAGGGACAGGAACTCATCTTTCTCCCATGGAGCAACTAGTAGGTTTTTACTGCTAATCTTCTAGTTTAATCAGAGCAGCCCAACTCATAACCTACTACTCTACCAGTGCTCCTTCTCCTAAACAGTATTGTTAAGTGTGGTCGAGTCAGTTTCGACTCTAGCAACACTGTATAGGGTTTGCAAGGAGTGCCTGGTGGATTTGAACTGCTGACCTTGGAGTTAGCAATCCACTGTTTATGCCACAGTGCCACATCAAGATTAAAGAGAAAGAATCACTAATTTAAAATAAATAGCAATATACCTAACAATATAACAGAAAATATACTTTGAAAAAATTACATACTTACTGTGAATTTACTAACTCCCTCAAGTTCTCCAAACCGCATGTAAGAGATATCTGCCTTCTTTTTTCCAACATCTACATCCCCTGCATAGATCTGTTTTATGCCTGCACCTTTAATTAAAGGTACACACTCATCACATGGGCACTTTGTCACAAAAATCATGCTTCTTTCTTCTGGCTTGATTTCCTGACACCTACAAAAAAAAAAAACCAATGTTAGGAAGGTAGTTTCTAAAAGTGTTAAGTTTACAGAAATCTATAAACTAATTAAAACTGAGCTGCTTTAAAAATAAATTTACATCGTAAACAATAATCAGGCCTTACTTTAAATTAACATGGTGATTATAACTAAAATTCATTTATGGATTGTGTTAACTAGAAAAACATTCAATATTAGATTACAAACTAATTGAAAATAGAGACATATCAAAAGAGAAAATTCTGGGAAGATGGCGGTATAAACAAACCATCCTTCCAACTGCCCCCCCAGCCACATCCACACAAATACAACAAGAAATCCAACAAGTAAACTACGCTTGGCTTTGAGGGACTCTGAATTGGGGTGGAGAAGAAAGCAATGAGGAACTGTAGACAGGAAAGAATCAACAACAAGAGTAGCTACTGAGGCTGCATATGCATAACTAAACTTGCCTTGGTTTGGAGGTTTAGGATTTTGGTTTAAGAACATCTGTTCAACTTCCTAGTCCATTGCATAACAGGGTCTTAAAGCAGGGTCTTAAAACCTTGCAAGTAGCCATCCAAGGCACAATTAATCTCTTTCATCTGGAGCAAAAGCAGAAGAGTCAGAAATAAGAGGACTATATGGAATGTGTGGTGACTAACTGCCTCCTTTGCCATGAAACCAGAAACACTGGCTGGTGCCTGGCTACCATTAGTGAATATTTTAATCAAAGATTCCACAGAAGAATCCTGATCAAAAGGGGAAAAAAACACATAACATAGGATGGTGGCTAGGGTGGAAGTGCGTGAATTTTGCCATCTGCAATACCACTGAATACAAGAAAAAGCAGATCCAGGGGAGAGCTCCAAAACTCGGAACCACAGAGATAAGAATATTTTTAAAGTTTGAAGGCTTATAGCTTGTGGAACTTGGAGCTGAAGTAAAAAATCGCGTACTTTTGAATCTGCTGGGCCAGGCTTGGAGGCCCGGGGAGAAATCTTGGGCAAGATCAAACGGCAAGACCAAGCGGGGGGAGCAGAAATACCACAGAAAAACACTGCGGGAACCTTGGGGCAAAGATGGACAATACACTTTGTCAGTTTTGCTTTGTTCTGATTTTCTTTTGGTATCTGGTCATTGGCACGTCCACTGTTTGCTCACCTCCATTCTGGTGACTAGAGGGGGAGCCTGAGCAAGTGGACAACCCCCCACCCTCACCACTGGTGGGTTCTTCTGCCACACATGTGCACAGATACTCAGCCCAAGAGCAGGCCCTGAATGTTTCTTATTTGTTTGTTTTTTGTTCTGTTTTTTAATACGGAAATGGGCAGGACAGGGCTGTAGAGAAGGAAAGAGTTTAAAAACAAAACAGTCCGAAAATTAAATTAAAGCCTGAGGTATAGCATAACAACCAACACTGGCATCTTGAAATCTCTCAGGCAGCTTTGAAAGCAAGAAGCTGAAGAGAGGACATTAAAATCATACTCATATTAGGCTACAAATTTTTTTTTTGTCTTTTTCTTCTCCCTCCTCTGTGATTAGAGACTGCAGTATTCAGTCTAGTTTTTGTTGTTGCTGTTTTTTAGTCTGTTTTTCTTTCTTTCTTTCTCTTGTTTTTTTTTTTTTTGCTGGTGCTGTTTTACTGTTATATGCCTCCCCCTTCTGCCTTTGGAGGACTCTTTGTCTCTCTATATTACACAAGGAAAGTCAGCAACTGCTGCCATATAGACAAGCTACAATCATATTCTATAAAACACAAAAACTCAGGCAAGAACCAATACCAACTGCCATATATACCAGGGAAACAGACAACACCTGCGAAAGTTACTCTGCATTAAGCAATAAGAAGAGTGAAAAGGGAAACCCACATCCTGATCACATCTTCCTGGAAGCAATCAGAAAGCATAAAAAATACCAAAAAAACCCCAAACTCAATTAAGTATTAAGGCCACAGTTAAACACTAAACATGTCCAAGAAGCAAAAGCAGATGACCATATGAGCACATGTCCAGAAACAAGATAAAATGTCTGAGACAAATGACCTAGAGGTAGACCTGGACTCCATTCTGGAAGGAGGGCAGGCCTTGGAAATGCCTGAGAAGGAATTCAGAAAAATGATTATAAAATGTTTCAAAACACTTTACAATGGAGTTGAGAAAAACAAGGAAGAAGTCAGGAAAGCGCTACAGGAAAAATCAAGTAAGATAGATACAGCACTGGAAACAATTCAAAACCTACAGAAAGAGGTTCAAACGATAATAGAATATCAGATATAGACAATACTCTGAAAGGGTAGAGAAGTAGAACAGACGAGATGGAAGGCAGAACCAGTGAGCTGGAAGACAAATCTCTCAATACCACTAAGATAGAAGAACAAACACAAAAAAGGATAAAATTTGAAGGTCTAAGATTCATGTGGACAACATGAAGAGGAATAACTTAAGAATTATTGGCATTCCAAAACAAGAAGAATCACACAAGTCCACAGAGGAAATAGTTGAAGAACTGTTGGAAGAAAATTTCTCTAATATCCTGAAAAGTGTAAAGATAAACATTCAAGAAGCTCAACGAACCTCAGGAAGGTCAGACCCCAAAAGAAAATCACTGAGACATGCCATAATCAAGCACTACAAAATCAAAGATAAGGAGACACTACTGAAAGTAGCCAAGGAAAACAGAAGTGTCACATACAAAGGCAAGCAAGTCAGATAACGCTCAGATCTCTCAGCAAAAACCATGCAAGCAAGAAGGCAATGGGGAGACATATATAAAACCCTGAAAGAAAAAATTGCCAACCAAGAATACTTTATCCAGCAAAGCTAGCAATCAAATATGAAGGTGTGATCAAAACATTCCACCAGGATAAACAGAAGCTAAGGGATTTTGCCAAAGCCAACCCTGCACTACAAAACATCCTAAAGGGAGTTCTGTGGACTGAGAACAGACAAAACCAGAGATTGACATACGTGGCAGCACCTCCCAGAATTAAGTCAATAGAAGGAAGAGTTGAGAACAGAACAAAACAAAATTATAAGAACAAACTCAGATAATATGGAGGTCAGTCTATGGTCAAAACAAGTACAATGTAAAAGAAGGTAAACACGTAGGAATGGAGATCCAGATGGTGAGAAGGTCAGGTAGATTACAGGATAAAATAGACTGCACTAAATGGAGAGAAAAGTTAATGGGCTGTAAAGCAACCTCAAAGAAAATTAATACTTCACAACATACCAAGAGAATGAAAACCCAAGAAGAACATGGAAACATTAAAACTATGAGGACACACACAAGAAAGAACACAGAAATCATGAACTCAACAAAGGAAGACACACAGAACAAAGAAAGCAGCAACACCACAAAAAAAAACCAAAACATACCTATCAATAATTACCCTGAATATAAATGGATGAGATGCACCTGTTAAAAGACAGAGGGTGGCAGAATAGATAAGAAAACAAGATCCTTCAATATGCTGTCTGCAAGAGACACATCTTAAACACAGAGACAAAGATTAAAAGTCAAAAGGCTGAAAAAAATATACCAAGCTAATTGTAATTTAAAAAACGAACAGGAGTGTCAGTACTAATCTTTGATAAAATAAACTTTATGGAAAAAAACAGCATAATAAATAAAGATGAACATTATCTCATGATTAAAGGGACAATTGAACAAGATTAAATAAACATAACAAATATCTATGCACCCAATGAAAGAGCTCCAAAATATATAATGCAATCTCTAATAGATTTGAAGACAGAAATAGATGAATCTACAATAATAGTGGGTGATTTTAATACATCACTTTCAAAAATGGATAGAACAACCAGAAAGAAACTTGACAATACACTTCACTAAACAACACAATCAGCCAACTAGACCTCATAGATGTGTACAGAGCATTCAACCCAACAACTACACAATACACATACTTTTTCCAGTGCACATGAAACATTCTCCAGAATAGACCATATGTTTCTTGCCACAAAACAAGTCTCCATAAATTTACAACTATCAAAATACTACAAATCATCTTCTCAGACCCCAATGCTATCAAATTAAAAATCAACAATAGGAAGACCAAGGAAATCAAGTCAAATACATGGAAACTGAATAACACCCTGCTGAAAAGCGACTGGGTAGTAGAAGAAAT
>NW_006408540.1:26276133-26278086 GCF_000296735.1 Chrysochloris asiatica | reverse complement strand
TTCCTCTACTTGGTATTTACCCACAAGAAAAACGAGCTACAACACGATAAGATATATGCACACCAATGTTCATAGCAACACTATTTACAATAGCAAAAAGATGGAGACAGCCAAAGTGCCCATCAGCGGAAGAATGGATACAAACTGTGGTATATACACACAATGGAATATTATGCTACCTTGAAAAATAACAAGGAAGCTGCAAGCCACCACTTAACATGGATGAACCTTGAGGACATTATGTTGAGTGAAATTAATTAGTCACAAAAGGAGAAATACTGCATAGGACCACAACTGTAAAAGACTAAAAAAAAGAACCCATACTAAAAGGGGGTGGATTCTTTGCTGGTTGCTGGGATATGGGGGGTGCTTGTGAGGGGAGGGATGGGAAGATGGAGCACAGGGCAGGGAACAGACACAGGGTAGTTTGAGTCCTGGGAAGGGGGCAATATACAAGAAGGGAGAGGTGAATGGAAGAACCAAGCAGATGGGAGAACAATTAAGCAGGTTTGAATGGGCTAAGTGGGACAGAGGTAAATAATGATGTATGCACAGCCTTGGAACAACAGGGCTCTGGGAGACAGAGATTGAGACATGGTTGGAATGGGGAAAAGGGGGTATAATGTTAAGATATTTGGCTGTCTTTTGAATCTTGGTTTTTCTTGCATTGTATTATAAAATAGACACTGGATGGGGAGAGAAAGGAATAGCCAGAAACATCACCATAGAAAGTTTGTAAGTATGTCTTCTGCCTATAACTGATTGGAATACAAAAAATGGGGCTACAACATGCCCAGTGAAGGAGGCTTTCTGTGGAGCCTCTGCAATACATAAGACTATAGGTGGAAGCCTGAACCATATCCAGATCTTCAGAGATGGGAAATTTCCACCTGAAGTGGCTAGAAGAACAGAAGATACCTCTGGAAACAAAGACCTACAGGAAAAATACAAAACAATAAAGGCAGACTGACAGTTACTACAAGAACAAGCAAGTTGCTTGCCCAGGAGTCATCAAGGCAAGTGGCTGGATCCCCTCAGTGCAAACCCCCTTCCAAGACTAAGACTCAATGGGAATACATGCTCTGATTGGTGACCACGTTCGTCACTGATAAGGGGAAGTGAGGGAAGAACAACAATGAAGCAGCGAGTTAACCCCTACAACATTCAATAGACTTCTGTGAACCCAGGTGGAGACCTGGTTGGCTAGCAGTGTGGCAAGACCTGGGGACTCTTTGACCCAAAAAGTCAGTGACATAGCCACAAAGGACTAGAGTGAAGAGTGAAGCATCCAGCTGATAATGGAGGGCATATGCACAAGAACACCCATATGTGCAGATAATACTTGACCTGGCTTCAATGACTGAATGGTCAGAGCTCAACCAGAAGAAAGAAGAGAAAAAAAAAAAGAGTAATCTGATACAATCTGATGAACTTGACCTACACCTATGGATGAAGTAGCTCAAAAGAGGAAACAAATCCTTACAGCAAGCATCATTTCCACCCCCTCCACACACAGAGTAGACAGAGACGGGCAACTTGGACATTGGCTATCCAAAATGGGGGGGCGGGGTGCTACAAAGGCAAGAACTGACTGGCTTACAAGCTTTCAAGAGGGAACATAGATCCAGAGGGCGTGGAGGAAGGTAGACTCTCCACTGAGTAAGTATTCAATCTGACTAGGCGGGGCTGATGAAATGAAATGCAGATAGGTCTCTTGTGACACAATAGTGAATATTTGTTATCAGGACTATGAGAGTTGGAAATGTAAAGGTAGATGTTTTATAGCCAGGAGGCGAGTGATTAACTTTTCAGTCTATGAGCAGAGTCCCTGGGATCATAAAGGGATAAGACTGGAGAGCGGGACCCCACCCAGAGAAGTAGTGACGCCAGAGATGGGAGGCAGATGATGTGGAGAGATGGAGCAGCTGGGGACTTCAGATCCAGAGAGGGAGA
>NW_006408540.1:26272226-26276033 GCF_000296735.1 Chrysochloris asiatica | reverse complement strand
AGGGGAATGGAACCATGGCAATGAAATGATATACGATAGAATGAATGTAAAACTAATGTTCTCCCATGTAAACTATCATATAATTCACAATAAAACATTTTAAAAAAACAAAACTGGATTATGCAAAGGTAAAAAAAACACACACACACAGAACATAATTTCAAATTTTCAGATTTTAGACTTTCCGAAGCCATGGAGGGTAGAGGAACCCCAAACACTATTGTTCTCATAAAATATTTAAGCCTTAAATAAACAGTATCCCTGACACCATCTTATAACCAAACAATAGTTTAACTAGTGAAAAAGGGTCTAGTTAAACTATTTCTATGGATCAAATTACCACAACAATTCAAAAGACCAGATAGGAAACTTCGGGGCAGTGAGTTTACATTAATAAGGAACAACTCAGTAAAGGTGGGCAAGAATGGTCATACAACTCAAAGAATGTAGTCAACATCTCTAAGCTGAACATGTACAAACTGCTGAATTGGTATGTGTTTTGCTATGTATTTTCTCAACAACAGAATTTTTAAATTGAGGGTGAAAATGGCAAATGTGCCATGTACAGAATAGTTGGAGTACATAGAAAGGTACAGAGCTGTGACATCACTGAGCTTTCAGGTTACATACCTACTTGCTGATAAAATTTCACCTAAGAAGGTTTGTGTGACAGTTTGGTACAAGACTTGCTTGGCTGCAGCAAGGTTTGTGGGAGGTGGCTTACATTGAGATACCTCTAACTGTTCATTAGACAAATACTTTCTGAATAACTGCTCTGTGGTCTCTTAGAACTTACATTTACTAAGAATTTACAATAGTAGTTGTATTTAACCAAGTTACTCACACTCAGTTCTCAGTGTTCTGCTACATACTTTGAAGACAAATAATGATCAGATGCTTGCCAGCAGGAGTTTACTCAGACACTACTGGTTGTTATAAACTGCATCCTTTATTTACCTTTTCTCTGGATTTCATCCGTAGAAGTATCATTTAATTTGCAGAAAACTAAAGAATGCATTTGGGGCTAATCACAGCACTATGCACAATACACAGAAGACAGAAACTGTTTATCCAGATGAATGGATAAACAATGAAATACTACTCAGCCAGTAAGAGAAATGAAGGCCTGATGCATGCCACAACATGGACCAATCTTGAAAATAATATGCTGTGTACAATAAGTCACTCACAAAAGGACAAACAGTGTACTGTTGTTAAGTGCTATTGAGTTGGTTCCGACCCATAGCAACCCTGTATAGGGTTTCCAAGGAGCAGCTTGTGAGCTTGAACCACCGGCTTTGCGGTTCAGACCAACTTTGCAGTCCAGTACATTACCTCACAGTGTCACACCAGGACTCCTATTGTACCATATGATCCTACTTACACTAGGCAAATGTATATAAAACGAAGATTATTGATGGTTTACATGGGTGTGGGAGAAAGAAAGAACAGAAACAGAAACTTTCTGTTCCACTTCAGTCTGAATTTGCATATGAGCAATTGCTGGTCTGTTCCACAATCTGTCCCTGGCCTTGTTTTGGCTAATGATATGGAGTTTTCCCACCATCTCTTTACACAGATGCGTAGGGGGCACTCAGTTTCTGTTGGTGGTTGAATAATTTGAAAATAAATAGTAGTGAGTTGCACATGAACATAATCAATGTTACTGAACTATACATGTGAAAGTGTTGAGTTGGCAAATGTTTTGTTATATACAAATATAAACGTGTATGTATATTTATTGTAAATATTGCAAACGTATGCATATTATACTGGTTACAAGGGGCTTCAAAAGTTCGTGGAAAAATGACACTCAAAGACAATGGAATTTTTCCATGAACTTTTTGAAACTCCTATATACCATATGGAGTCCTGGGTTAATGCGCTGGACTGCAAAGTCACTTGAACCTCAAGGTCAGTGGTTCAAGCTCACTAGCCCATTCCTCGGAAATCATATATAGGGTTGCTATGGGATGGAACTGACTTGATGGCACTTATCAACAACAACAACATATATCATTTGGAATCCTGGTGTGGTGCTGTGGGTTAATGGACTACAAGGTTGGTTTGAGCTGCAAGGTTGGCAGTTCAAGCTCACTAACTGCTGTTTGAACACTATGAGTTAGAACCAACTCAATAGCACTTAACAGCAACAATATAAGGAATCCTGGTGCTGGACCACAAGGTCAGTTTAAGTCAAAAGGCCAATGGTTCAAACCCACCAGCCACTCCTTGGAAACCCTATACAGGGTGGCTATGAGTCGGAGCTGACTTGACGGCACTTAACAACAAAAATACATCACAGACCACAATAAGACAATTTAATAAATGAAAAACAAAAAAGAGATGGGGAAAAAATAGGGGTGTTAATGTTTGAAGTGAAGTAGAACTTCTTTACAATGCCAGAACTGCTGCTGCTGTGAGGTGCCATTAAGTTGCCAGCTTAGTTTCTGACAAGTTCCAATTTTCTTAGATTCATACTTTGTACATTCCACATGCATGTTATTAATGCATGTCTACAGCTCTTTCTTTGCTATTCATAAGGTTTCCAATGACTAAATATTCGGAAGTAGTTCATCACTCCCTCTTCCTAGTCTGTCTTTGTCTGGAAACTCATCTGAAACCTGTCCACCATGGGGGACCCTGCTGGTATTTAAAACACCGGTGGTATAGCTTCCAGAATCACAGCAACTCAAAAGCCACTACAGTACAACAAACTGACAGACAAATGGCTATCAGAAGAAACACTGAAACTTGCTCTCCAGTGTAGAGATGCTAAAGCAAAAGGAAGAAATGAGGAGGTACAAGAGCTGAACAGAAAATTTCAAAGATCAGCTTGAGAAGATAAAGCCAAATATTACAACAAAATGAGCAAAGATCTGGAATCAGAAAACCAAAAAGGAAGAACACACTCAGCATTTCTCAAGCTGGGGGAGCTGAATAAAAACTTCAAGCCTCGACTTTTGTTATTGAAAGATTCTCTGGGCAAATTATTGAATGATGCACAATGCATCAAAAGCAGATGGAAGGAATACACCGAGTCACTGTACCAAAAGGAAATGGTTAGTGTTCAACTGTTTCAAGAGGTAGCATATGATCAAGAGGCAATGATACTGAAGGAAGAAGTCCAAGGTGCATTGAAGGAATTGGTAAATATCAAGACACCAGGAACTGATAGAATAAAAACTGAAATCTTTCAAGAAAGTGAGATGGCACAGGAGGCACTCACTCATCTCTGCCAAGAAATTTGGAAGACTACTATCTGGCCAACTTATTGGAAGAGATCCATATTTATGCCCATTCCAAAGAGAGGTGACCCAATGGAATGTGGAAATCATCGGACATTCTCTTTGATATCCCATGCGAGTAAAGTTTTACTAAAGATAATACAGAAACGGCTGCAAGCATACATTGACAGAGAACTTCCAGAGGTTCCAGCAGATTCAAAAGATGCCATGAAACGAGGGGTATCATTGCTGATGTCCGATAGATCTTGGTTGAAAGTACAGAATATCAGAAAGATGTTTACCTGTGTTTTACTGACTATGAAAAGGCTTTCGATTGTGTGGATCATGACAAGCTACGGACAACATTGCGAAGTATGAGTATTCTGGAACACTTAATTGTGCTCATGAGGAATCCACATGGACCAAGAGGCCATTGTTCGAACAGAACATGGGAACACTGAATGGTTTAAAATTAAGAAAGGTGTGCGACAAGGTTGTATTCTTTCACCATACTTACTCAACCTGTATGCTGAGCAAATAATCCGAGAAGCTGGGTTCTATGAAGAAAAATGTGGCATCA
>NW_006408540.1:26269381-26271396 GCF_000296735.1 Chrysochloris asiatica | reverse complement strand
AGCAGCAGCACCAGAGATGGAGGCAGAGATGGAGGATTGGAGACGGGGAGCGGCTGAGGACTCTAGATTCATCAACCAAGAAGAGAAGGACTAAGAACTGGTGGCCAGGAGTAGACTTGCAGAATGTGCCCTTTGGAGATGTAAATTATTATATATGCCTGAGTGGGGTTTTTGTTTGTTTTTTAAAAAGCTAAAGTGGATAGAGAGAAATACTGTTAACTGATGGTACATGGAGGGGATTATAATTATTGTAATGAAATAAGGTATTTGATTTGTTGAATGTAAAATTGATGATATGCCCTGTAAACTTTGACTCAATCCACAATAAAAACCTTCAAAACAAAACAATACAAAAAGAATATCATACCCTATGCAGTCTAGGAGAGGAGGTCCCTGGGACCATCAAGGGAGAAGAGCAGAGAGCGGGACCCTACCAGAGAAGCAGTGACACCAGAGATGGAGGCAGAGATGATGACGTGGAGAGATGGAATGGCTCCGGGCTTTAGACACAAAGAGGGAGAGGGGCTGTGTGCTGACGACCATGGGGCAGGCTTCCAGTATATACCCTTTGGTTGGTTGATGATGCATGGAGGGGATTGTAACCATAACAATGAAACAATATAAGATAGTATGAATGTAAAGCTAATGTTCTCCCTTGTAAACTATCACATAATTCACAGTTAAACATTAAAAAAAATAAAAAAAGAATATCATACCTAAATGTCAAGGCATTCTGTTCCGCATGTATAATGTATCTGAATTTCCTTATTTCTCTGTCCTTCTGTTTATCATCCATATGGGGAAAGTCAGCATACTCAGATCCAACAGGAAAAGCATTATAGCCACATCCGATGAAGTACAATGCTCCGGTTCCATCACAATTTTTCTATGAAAGTGAGCAAACCAACAAAGCTTAGTTTTCAACACTCTGAAAAGGCACTTTTACAGCACATTTAAAAAGTCTATCATCACACTTTGTATAGAGAATATGAACTACATTTTCTATGACAAACCTGCTTCATTGAGAAATGCAGTATTAGAGCCTCCCATTGCACTGTAGACTTGTCAGTGCTCAATCCCAAGAAGGCTGGTCACATATCTATGGTAGTATATTAAATATTATCTTACTTAAACTACAGATTGTTTCATTGATTCAGATACCGCTCTCCAAATAGACGGTAAGACCCTAAAGAGAGTTTTGTACTCTTCTTTCCTATCCTATCCTATCCTATCCTAACCATAGCACCATACCAGCATCCTGATGTGGCGCTGTGGGTTAATGTGCCAGAATGCAAAGCCATTTGAACTGCAAGGTCGGTGGTTCAAGCTCATCAGCTGCTCCTTGGAAACCCTATACAGGGTCGCTATTGGTTGGAATCGACTTGATGGCACTTAACAACAACAACAACATCCTATCAAGGAGCTCTAGTAGCGTAGTGGTTATATAAGCCTGGCTGCTAACCTCAAGGTCATCATTTCAAAACTACCAGCTGTTCCACAGGAGAAAAATGAGGCTTTCTGCTCCTGTAAAGATTTATAGCCTCAGAAATCCTATGCAGGGTCACTATGAGTCGGAACCAACTCCACAGTACACCACCAACTCCATTATGCCTTCAAGTACACTCTATAGATGACCACTGATTAGCTTATTTTTATATGCTGTGTTGTACTACTGGTTAATAAAGCCAGGAACTTTAAACATACTTTGCATAGACATGTCTGTTGTTGGGCTAAAAATGTGGCCATGTGTACTAATTGGAAATTTTAAAATGCGCTTTCCTTTCATCTTCAATATTTATTGAGTCTATTTTGTATGTTTATCATGCCATGACTTCTTCAGTGGTTTTTAAAATAATTTCTCTTGGTCAGTGGTGTATTAGTTGTTCATACGAATGCTTTATCAATTGTTAAATTATAATATTTTCCTTATTTCTCCAAGTATACTAAAAACTGCTCCTCTATGCTCTAAAGACTCAAGACCTGAAGAGTTGTGGGATGACATCAAGAACATCATA
>NW_006408540.1:26264518-26267591 GCF_000296735.1 Chrysochloris asiatica | reverse complement strand
ACTCAAGTTTGACAACAGTAATGAGGTTGGCCCAGGATAAGGCAGTGTTTCGTTCTGCTGTGCATAAGGTCACTATGGGTCAGTACCGACTCGATGATGGCACATAACAATAACAACATGTTCTCACAGCGTCATGCTATAATTATAGACTGGCTTCTTTTTTACTTTTCTGTCTCTATTACTTGACTATGAGGCCATGAAGGACAGAAAATGTGCTCTTAAGCCCCCGGTGCTCACTGTGGTACAGTGCCGACCCCTTGTTGCTCTTGTTAGTCGCTGTCGAGTTGATTCTGACTTGTAGCAGCCCATGTGTATGAAGCGCAATGCTCTGCAGGATCATGAAGGTTGTGATCTTTATGCAGACCACCAGGCCTACCTTCTGAAGCACCTCTGAGTGGGTCTGGCTAGTACTAGAGTGCTTACTTGTAGTGGGGCCCTGCTGGTTCATGTGGTAAACTGCAAAGCCGGTTTAGGCTATAAAGGCTGGCAGTTCCAACTCACCAGCTGCTCCTCAGAAACCCTGTACAGGGTCACTATGAGTTGGATTCCGACTCCATGGCACTTAGCAACAACAAGAGTGCTTAAAGAAGACTGTAGGAGAATTGATGCATTTGAATCATGGTGTTGGAGGAGAATATTAAAAGTACCATGGACTGCCAAAAGAACAAATAATCTGTGTTGGAAGAGGTACAGCCAGAATGCTTAGAAACCAGGATGGGCAGACTTCACCTCTGACTTCAGACACATTATCAGGACGTACCAGTCCCTGGAAAAACACACCAGACTTGGTTAAGTGGAGGGTCAGCAGTAAAGAATAAGAACCCCCCCAAAAATGGATTAGCACATTGGCAGCAACAGCGGCCTCGAGTGTAGCAACAACTGAGAGGTTGGCCCAGGACCGGGTAGTTTTGTTCTGTTGTGCATAAGGTCACTTTGAGTTGGTACTGACTTGATGGCACTTAACAACAACAAGAGTGCTTAACCATTTGTACAACCCAGGGAGTCTTGTCAACTCTTTGTTGTTGTTGTTGTTATTATGTGCCCTTGAATCATTTCTGACTCATTGCGACCCTGTATAGGATTACTGAGGAGCGGCTGGTGAGTTTGAACCTCTGACCTCGTGGTTCAAACCAACCTTGAGGTTGAGTGCCTATCCTATGGTGCCACACGTTTGCTAAATGCAGGTTATCTCTCTAGGAAACTGTTGAGATGATGAACAAATGTTTACAGAATTCAATAAATGCACCAATACAAAAATACGAATCCATGTGAGTCAATAAAAATGCTTAAGATTGAACTATGTTTAAACAAAATCGAGGTTAAATGTTTAAAAACTGGCTTATATATACTTACAGATTTGCCTTCTGCCCAAATCACTGCTCCAACTCCAGTTTTATGATCCTCTGAAAGATAAATTGCATTTAACATAGTAAAGAGGCACATCAAACAGCTTCTGAAATATGTTTTTTCCAAAAATAAATAAAATTATAGAAAAGCATAAAAATAAACGTTTTTAATGTAGACTATGAGCATAAGGAAGGAGCTCTGGTAGCACAGTGGTTATGAATTGGGCTGAGAACTTCTAGTTCAGCAGTTTGAAACTACCAGCTGTTTCGTGGAGAAAGATGAGGTTTTCTGCTCCCGTAAAGATTTACAGCCTTGGAAACCCTGTACAGGGTTGCTGTGAGTCAGAACGGACTCCACAGTACATGACAACAACAACAACAACAACAAATAAGCATAAGGTGGTAAGTAGGCGGAGTTATGACAGTTCCAGCCACACAAACTATCTGCCTGTTAAATCACTAAGATGGGAATACACTAACGCTGTTGCTTTTTTGAGTAAAATAGTTTTCTAGTAGTGAAATGGTGCAACTTTTTATGCAATTGCTTTCAAATCATAGTATTAAATTTAAAAGCCGTATTTAAGTTGTGTTTGTTTCATTTTGCTTATGTAAAATCTCAAAAGATCCACGTGAAGGGCAATATTTGTTGATGGATTTTTCTCTGGCCATCATTTCCTAGAGAACTTACTGTTACACCCAGATGTTTACATATTGAAAGTTTTACTTATTGTAATAAAAACAAAAACAAAAGTGTCTCAATTGTATGACGCATGTACACGAAAGAACTAAACGGTGACCTTATGGTAGCAGAGTTTATACTGTGTTTTCTTTTTTTAATGACATTTTGGTTTATAATAACTTGGAAGTTTTTGTTGTTTCTTAAGATCGCAACCAATAGAATTCATACATTTCATATTAAGATGTAAGAAGGCTATAGAAAAGGTGCTTCAAAATTTCCAGCAGGTAGCTGCAAGTGCAGAGCTTCTAGTTTTAGATTCACTTACACAACAATTTGCTCTTTTCAAATCTCAAAATGCTACTGTGGAAAATAAGATTTTATCATCTACATTCTATCCTATTTTCCCCTCAAAGTAAGCTTGTGCATACCATATTTTTAAAGGTCTTTAAAAAGTCTGACAAAGTCTCTTATTTGACAATTGTGCTTAACAACTGCAGCATTACCCATGTTGCAAGCACATATTATAAAGTGTTTATTTTTAGTTAATACAGTGTGCAAAGACAAAATTGATGGGATTCTAAATGAAAATTTAAAGCCCTTAATACCTCATTTAAGTTCTCAGTGTTCTGTTTAGTACATATATATATACCCAGTTAAATTTTTATAGCATGTTTATTTGTAAGTAAAATAAAATATTGTTGCTGTTTCTACTTGAGAAAAAGGAGGGAGAAAAAAAAGATGGCAATGACCAGTCAGGTCCCTTCAAAGCTGTAAGGAGAACGGAATGTAACTTTATTGATTTTCTAACAAATTAGTTTCTAAATCACTGCTCTAATAGATGTGATATCAATTAAAATAGTAGTTTCTGAACTAACGGATTTAGTGTAACCATTCACAAAAATATAATTTGTTATCTAGTATTTTGTACACTCTAGTCATGAAAAGGAGTCCTGGTGTGGTGTTGTGGGTTAATGCACCAGACTGCAAAGCCGTTTGAACTGCAAGGTCAGCAGTTCAAGCTCACCAGCTGTTCCTAGGAAACCCTATA
>NW_006408540.1:26248284-26263970 GCF_000296735.1 Chrysochloris asiatica | reverse complement strand
CTCCCGTAAAGATTTACACCCTTGGAAACCCTGTACAGGGTCGCTATGGGTCGGAACCGACTTGACGGCACTTAACAACAACAACAACATGGGCTTTAAAATATATATGCCTGGATGGTATATAAAAGGAATTCAGTTTCAACGGCATTTTGTTCCTTTCTTGACCTTCACAGTTAATTTAGAGGGGAAAAAGAGTAAGTTAGTTACGTCATGCTAATTTCTACATCATTAGCAGAAGTTATGAATGTACAATTATAATTTCCCTGTAGAACCAAAGCCTTTGCAACATGCTATATTTCTTAAAATCATTAAACTGAAACAAAAAACTAAAAACCCAAAATAGAAATTCTACATACTATGCAACTACTTTTCCTTCTACCACAGAAGAGTTTCAAATGATCTAATACACTAACTATAAAAACCACATTATGTATCAAAACCTTAACAGTAAGGTACTAATTTAGTTAAGTAGGTACATCTGCAGAAAAAATAGTACCTGTGAACATACAATAAAGCACTTTCATGTAGGTGAGAATTAATTAAATGAAATGGTAGCAGAAGGGAAATCTGTAAGTAAAAAAGAATCCTTCCAATGATAACCTATTTAAACATGCACTTTTCCAGCAAATGTACTCTTTAAATCCCCAAAATAAAGGTACAAAACTGGAATGCCTTCTAAAGAAAGTACCTTTAAAACTGCTACACTATAAAATTCCTTATCTCCAATTCAAGCAGCTTGCATTCTCAAAATTAGAACACAAAGTATCTGTAGAATTCTCTTAAGCTCCCTTTATCCATTATCTCACTGTTAACCTTAAGGTAAAGCAGGTAAATTTTATTTTTAGATGAGAAAGCAGGCAGAGAAATTCAGTGGATTTCTATTCGCCAAATCTATCTGCCTTTCTTTCACTTCTTCCTTGGACATAAATGAAGAATTTCATAACCAAGATTTTCATTTATTCAACAAATAGTGAATGCCTACTATGTGTTGAGGGCTGAGATAGCCTGAGTATACAGTGGAAGAAGTCTTATCCTCATGAGACTGATGAATGAGGAAGACAGGAAGAAGAAAACAAGTTCTGAACATGAGGCTGAGATACAAACTACAGTCTATATCTCATGTGGAGATTCATTTCTATTGAAGGGACTGTCATGAAAAGGATTTTGGTTCAACGAAGTTTCAACCTTTCCTAGACCTTCAGAACTTAACATGAGGGGAGAATATAAATCAAATCATTTCTGATTTAAGTGTGGAAGCTATAAATAAGATTTTATTTCCTGTAAAGCTAAAACCTGTATGGTAAGTAAAGTTGTAGTTAATACAGGCATACATCTGAAAGAAAGAAAAAAAAGGGAAAACTAAGATGGAAATTCTTCCTATTAAGAGTCTACTTTCCTTACCATCAACACTGCTGTTTTTCAGTCTCAAGAACCACTTTTTTTCCTTTAGTCTAAAAGAGTAAAGACAGGCTAAACCTTGTCAGGACAGAAAAAAAAAGATGATTTTCCAGAAGCACACAGCTTCCCTGCCTAGCTAAGGGTATTTACACCTAGAGAGCAGGTTTTATTATGTCTTCTCAAAGTAGAATACATTTTTATTCTTATAAAATGGACTAGATTTCACCCAGCTTCAAAGTTGGGTGATAGATGAGGTAACTTTTCAAAACTAATTTTTATAGATTATTCCTGGTATCTGTTCATTCACAGGGTTTTCACTGTACAACTTTGAAGGACTGGTCATCTTCTAATCACTGAACTAAATTCTTGGGGCTCTTTAATGCTTGAGTCAGGGGAGACATGTTTATCTATGATTCCAGAACACAGGTTACTTTAGTGCCCAACACTCTGGTTATGCCACTATATAAGTGTGGTCCCCAAATCGTCTGCATCAGGAACACTGCAGTAGTGTTAAAATAGCAGACTGCTGGAATCACCTGAATCAATCTCTGAGAGAGGGAGACAGGGCTCCAAAAATTCTCATAGTCTAACAACCTTCCACATGATGCTTAAATACGAAAGTCAAACCCACGGTCATCAAGTTGATTTGGACTCATAGCAACCTTATCTGTGGTTTCCAAGATTGTAAATCTTTATGGGAGCAGAGAGCCTATCTTTCTCCCATGAATCAGCTGACGGATTCAAACTGTTGACCTTTCAGTTAAGAGCCTGACAATTTAGCCCACAGTACCTACACCTGTGTTCCTTATGTGACACTTTGTTGTTGTTTAAGTGCCAATGAGTCGTTTTTGACTCATATCTACCCTATCTAGGGTTTCCAAGGAACGGCAGGTGGGTTTGAACTGCCGACCTTGTGGTTAGCAGTCCCGGGCTTATCCTACAGCACCACAGCAAGACTCCATGTGATGCTTGTTGTTGTTAAGTGTCGTCGAGTCGATTCCTACCCATAGCGACCCTGCATAGGGTTTCCAAGGAGCAACTGGTGAGCTTGAACTGCTGACCTTGCAGTTCAAATGGCTTTGCAGTCTGGCTCATTAACCCACAGTGCCACACCAGGACTCCAATGTGATGCTTAGGAATACTAAAATTTGTTACTCAGTTAAGATTTGAAACAGTTAACTTTCTTGGCTACTCCACCAAACTTTGGTCAATACTGTGATCTGGGAGGAAGACGTTATCCTTAGCTTTAAAAGATGAAGTCCTGGTGTGGCTGCAGGATCAGCACTGGACTGCTTAACTGTAAGGTTGGTTGTTCAAAGCCACCAATTGCTCTTCGGAAACCCTATGGCTGCTGTGAGCCAGAACCAACTTGAGAACACTGAACAACAATGGGTAAACTGGCACAGACAGAGATAAAAAATAAAGTTAAACCAGACAGCTAAGATTTGATGCTCTCCTACTTTTTTCCCCCAAGAACCTTACAAACAAATTTTGTCACATTTTTACCCCAAAGCATTCTAGAAACAAACGCCTTCCTATTGGCACTTTTTTGGATCCAAAAAGCAATTACTAAGCACTTACTTTTAATTAGTTTTCATTTTAATCCTATGTATTTATTTCTCAACCAGGGTGAAATACAGTTGTGAAAACAAATTGAAAAATGCTAAGTTAAAAAACTGAATTACTAGAAGCACACTACACTATAGGTTCATGTGACTAGATTATTATTAAATGAGATGCACATATAAGTAACCTAACTCAGTGCCTGCTCTATCAATAATTTTTATTGTTTTTATTTAGGGCTGCTGAGTTGAAATTGACTGGATGGCAGTGGGTCTTTTAGGTGGGTATCATCAATGAAGAATACAGGTCCAGAACTCCTATCTGAAATCCATTACATGTTTGGGTTTGACAGCCAGGTGTAATTTTATATGATAGCAAAATCTGACCTAAATTATTTATGTTGTGAAGAGCTGCTGAGTCAGTTCTGACTCACAGCGACCCTGAATAGGATTTCCCAGGAAAGACAGATGTTTCAGATAACAATCTAGGGTTTATCCTACAATGCAACACCAATTCTCCACGAATTATCTATTATTGCTGTTGGTAAGTGCTGTTGAGTAAGTTCCGATTCATTGTGATCCTGCATAGGGTTTCCGAGGAGCAGCTGGTGGGGCTAAACTGCCAACTTTATGGTTTGCAGTCCAGTGCTGATCCTATAGCACTACACCCGAAGCCCTTAATTATTCATAGGAGTCCTAGTGTGTTGCCCTAGGGTCAGCCTCTCCTCTAAAACAATATACAGGTTGCTATGAGTCAAAACCGACTTGATGGCACTTCGCAACAATTATTCATACACTTTATTCCATGTATATATTTACTTCTTCAGGTTCCATTTAGAGTACTGTATTAGTTAACATGCAGTATAGTCACCATATTATCTTTCTAAAATCTGAAAAATTCTGAACTCCTTTCCAGGTGGCCTTAAGAATTTTGGATAAGAGATTGTGGACCAGTATCTTTGGATACAGAAAGACTTTTTTTTCATTCTTTTAATGCTAAGGAGAAAATTATTATGACATGGCCTCTTCCTTGGAAGAGCTTACAGGGCAGTGGAGTGCGTGACAGCAGAGTTACACCCTATTTGGGGTTTGGGTTCTAGGCAAAAATCACATAAAAGTCTAAATCATATCTTGAGAAAAATTGAAATTGCCCATCAAGTGCCTACGTTTTATGCACCAAACTCTGAACAGTAATAGTGGGTAAATTTACAACATACTTACACAGTAATATTTTGTTGCTGTAAAGTGCCATCAAGTTGGTTCTAACTCACAGCTACCCTATGGGGTTTCTGTGGAGCAGCTGACCGTATCCTACAATGCCACACCAGAACTCCACACAGTAATACAGAATATCTAATAAAGAATATGTATTCTGCATCTTTAAACAGTGGCATCATGCATAGTATGAGCTGTGTTTGCCTATGAGAAATAAGAGGTACAAGACCAGCAGATTCAGTTCTCCCATTATTATCCTCACTCAGGAGCGTAGCCGGTCTCAATGAGTCCTTATTAGCTGGGAAAACAGTCTAAGTATAGTTACAACAGCTATTCCCATTTCCGTGCCTGTCCTTTCAGAATGGGTTAGAGAAAAATACTTTGTAATGTTGGTGCTGCCAAAGATGGCCCAATATATAGCCCATAAGATAATTAATGTGCTTTTTAATATAAGACTTTTACCCAATACAGTTGTTTGAAGGCACATCCTTGTGAAGTGCCATCCAGTTGATTCCGACCCATAGCGACCCTGCATAGGGTTTCCAAGGAGCAGCTGGTGAGTTTGAACCACTGACCGCAGTTCAAAGACTTTGCAGTCTGACACATTAGCCCACAGCGCTACACCATAGTTTGTTTCTATTAGAGAATCAAATTCTTTAACGAGAACTGTACTGATTACTAGCCCTACTTTATGTCAGAACTACCTGCAGAATTTTTTTAAAGACAGGCTTGGGGATTTTGGTTAGTAGGTCTGGGATGGAGTCTGAGCACCTGTAATTTTTATATATT
The DNA here is from genome assembly GCF_000296735.1 of Chrysochloris asiatica. Taxonomy (NCBI): domain Eukaryota; kingdom Metazoa; phylum Chordata; class Mammalia; order Afrosoricida; family Chrysochloridae; genus Chrysochloris; species Chrysochloris asiatica. The sequence goes on along the minus strand of NW_006408540.1, from coordinate 26,259,006 downwards.
TCAGTGGCAATTTTGGTATGTTGTCAGTGGAAAGAAGTCTCTTGAAAACCTTATACAGGGTCCCTGTGAGTCAGAACAGAATTTAGGGCACTTAACAACAATGGCATTTGTTTGGAGTCCAGGTGTGGCACTCTAGGATAGGCACTGAACTTCTAACTGCAAGGTTGGCAGTTCAAACCCACCAACCTCTCCTTGGACGTCATATATAGCGTCGCAGTGAGTTGTAAGACCTGGTAGCACTGTAGGATAAGCACTAGACAGTGAACTGCAAGGCTGGACTGCAAAGTCAATTTGAACCTCAAGATTGGCAGGTCAAGCTCACCAGCTGCTCCTCAGAAACCCTATACAGGGTCACTATGGGTTGGAACCAATTCGATGGCACTGAACAAAAAAACCCTATATAGGGTTGCTAGGAGCCCGAGTTGACTTGATGGCAGTGGGGTGGGTTTGGCTGGTGGCCTTTGTTTAGAATTACTGCAGACTAGAGGCATTTTTATAGATTTTGCTGATGATTTTCTGTTCCCCTTCTTTCTTAAGATCATTTTAAAATCCTACTATAAGCCTGCTCCCTAGACAAATCTTAATCTACTGCCACTCTAACTCAACATGATTCCACTTTAAAAAAGATATCAGGTGCAAAATCTTCCATAATAGTAAAAGCAGATATTCTATCTCAATAAAGAAAACTTTCAGGTAGCATTTTCCTTTTTCACATACTTACAATGCACAACTCAGTAAGTAAAACTGATAAATTTCTCAACTCATATCAACAACTGAAAGAAGCTGTAATAATGAATGTTTCTTTGACTCTACTTTACAGTTATTTTGAATTCTTATTTCTCATTGTAAAGCTTTTATTAAATATGGAAGAGTCAACACAAATGAATGCTTTGGGTCCTCTCTCTTCTCTTTATGTCCCATTTCTAGGCGAAGGTTACACAGGTAGCAAGATGATAAAACGCAGCAGCAGAAAGGCCTGGATAACCAGGCCCAGATGGATAAGTGCTGTACTAAGTAGAGGGCCACAAGTAGTCCTCTAACTTCTCTAGAAAGAGTTGTCTGCTTAGGGGCCTCACTAACTTCTTATGAACAGCAAAACTTTATATTTTAAGAGTATATAAGCTCTACTGTAGACGAGATGAACATTTTACTTCTGATATACAACCCATCAGCCCCAATTTATGAACTAAGCATATTAACTCACCAGTTCGATATGCCAATAACCTGGCCTGAACCATGCAGTGCCTTGCAATGTCTTGTGGCAAACTTTGATTGTGAATTTCATTAATCTGTCCTGGACTGCTACAATAAAATCCAAAGTGTTTAAAGTTGGGCACACTGGAAGCTACTGTGGCCAAAAGAAGGATAAGGTCTTTCATGTTTTGCCTTAGATTGCTAAAGTATGGATTTTCACACAGGTTCTCCAAACCTATTGTCATCAGTATTTGCTTATGCATGTCTTCATTTGAAACCAAAAATAACATTTCATATTCTTTTATTCTTTCTTGTTTACATTCAGAATAAAAGTCAATATTAGCATCCGGCAGTGCTTTTGTAACTTTTTGAACAAAATCACATTTGTAAGAAGTCTCTTCTACAAACTGTACCATATCACACACCAAAGGCTGAAGTAAGACACACACATGAGCCCGACTGTTGGACTTCAATCTTTCTACTGCTTTGGCGTCTAATTTTGCATCTTCAGAACTAGAAGCCTCAGTAAGCAAACTTATTTCTGGATCCGCAGGCCAATATGAAATCCGGTTAACTCCAGCTGAAATACAAAACATGCAAGTTAGTTATCCGATACATGCTAAAACTACAGGGTTTCTTGAACAGGTAATCATACTGCATATCTACATGCCCCAATATGATGTTTAATAGTCAGTCATCTGAGGACTGGCAAACTAAGAGCCATGGGACAAATCCAACTATGGTCTGTTTTTGCAGTTTGTGTATCAAGGATGTTTTTTAAGTGACTGGGGGGAAAATCAGTGTCTAGAAATAAAGTTTTATTGGAACACAGCCATTCATTTACATACAGTCTTGGCTCCTTTTGTTCTATGAAAATAGAGTTGAATAGTTGTGACAGACACTATTCAACTTGCAAAGTCTAAAATACCTGGTCTTGCATAGAAACATGCCACCCTGACACAGCCCTTGGAAAGGCATTTGTGGAATCACTGGTTTGCTAAGTATGGTTCCAGAGTCCTCCGTGTGATCAAATGGCTGCTTTTATATATATCACAACTTATAAATGATATCATCCAGTGATATCTGGAATAAATAGACTTGCATTAAAAATGACCCTGAACTCTGACTCAGCATTTTTCTTTGGAGAAGCTATTCTTATACTCTAAATAGTGGGGAAAAAAAATATATGAATATGCCCACATATGTTTAGTGCAGCATTGTTTAAGAGTTAACATAGAAAAACCCAAAATAACTAAAATAGAAGAAAAAGTTAAATTATGGTATTTTCATTAAAACATCATGATAGTTATAAAAAATGTCGACAAGGAATTGAGAACATAGAAAATTTCTTATCATGTGATATGGAGGCAGGGACAAAAGGAAGCAAAAATCAATTTTTAAGTCCACAAAATTATAGACAAAACTAGGCTAAATAATGTGACAGAAGAATGGTTAGTAATCTTTAATATACAAAGAAATTTTTAATCCACTAAAAGTACATTATGAATTGACAAAAACAATAAATCCTTAAGCAAGACAAAAAGATATAAACAACTTACAAAACAGAAAAAAAATTGAATAAACATAAAAATTTTACTCTGTACTTGAGATGGAACAATGGGATGACTCATAGAAAGGCAAACACCTCAATTTTCACCAATTAATATTTTATCAACAAAAAGACCCCATTTGCTAGTATCTCATGTAATTTCGGAGTCCTGGTGTGGCCCTGTGGATTAATGTGCTGGACTGCAATGTTGGTTTGAACCACAAAATCGATGGTTCAAGCTCACCAGCAGCTCCTCGGAAACCCTACACAGGGCCCTTGTGGGTAGGAACTGACTCCATGGTGCTTAACAACAATACGTAATTTCAGTCAGTGGGGACTTCTTTTTGTGTGATTATGCCCAAAAGCAGACAAGTGGCTCACAGAGTTGTTGTAGCCCTGAAGTCATAAATGAACTAAAAAGTCTGAGTTTAGTAAATTTCTATTTGTGTCTATTTCCTGCTACTGCTAACACTTACTGTGGCTTGCATACACAGCAAAGTAATTTCAAAGGGCTCAAAGCTTATGGGAGTGTAAGAATGTTCCCCTGGGTCCATTTCACTTCAATTTTACAATTCATTCCCAAACCAGCATGGAGGGTAAACTCTTCATCTAAGCATCTTGGTTGTTCCTAGTAGGCCTGATCTGAGGAGAAGGGGGATGAATAATCTTTGGGCAAATATTCATGTATGAATGGTAAGTACTACAAGCAAAGGTCCTCCTCAGGTGGGTTGGTATCACGACCCCCTTTTACACTCTTACATTTATTGAGAACCCCAAAAACCTTTTGTTATGTGGACTACATCTATTGATATTTATTGTGCTAGATAAACCACTTTACTTCATTAATAATAAAGAACTTATTATACATTAACATAAATAACATTTTTAATGAAAATGATACTACTTTCCAAAATAACGACATAAATTAGTGAGAAGATATGTAAATATTTGTATACATCTCTTTAATAGCTAACTTAATAAAAGACAGTTGCATTCTTAAACCTGCTTCTGTTTTCAACATGTTGCAATATGTTGCTTTCATTAAAGTGTATGAAAAATACTATCTTATACAGATGCATAGTTGTAAAAGGAGAATTTTAACAGCTATTTCAGAGAAGTGTGGATATTTCCTTTAATGGTACACAAAAATTCAACAAGGGACAGCTTTTTAAAGGTTAGTTGCAAAGTAGCATCTGAAATAATCGATGAACTTTTTGCATATGACATCAAAATCCGTTGGTCGATCTGCACTCCGAAGGACTCTTCAACCATGTGATTCTGTAACATTGTGCATTAGTTATTTGAAAGTATTATTTACTGATCTTATAATATTTTTAAAAAATCACACTGATTATTACCATTGTGAATCCCATCCGAAAAGACTGAAGTATTGGGAATCTAACAAGCTCACAATGGTGGATACAAGTTCTCAAAAATTCTAATTTTCACTTGAGAGCTCAAATTTTATCATCGGCAACAAATACTGTCAGTTGTTGTCCTTAAAATGACAAGGTTCGCTTCATTCACTTCTGAGAATATGTCTGCCAGATACTCAAGTCTAGATAACCAGTTTGTTAGCTCATGATGTTCTAAGAAGAAAGTGGGTATTTCAGGCTGCAGCTCCAACAATCCCGTAAGTGCTACTCTTGATGGGAATCACCTTCCTTGGGTTTGCAGAAAAAGAACTTCATGCGCACCGTCTATTTTCTCACCCAGAATAGGAAAAAGATTATACTTAAGTTGGGACTTAAGAAAATTAATGATTATTATTGCTTCATCAAGAACATTCTTAGGTGAACACTGGCAGAGAAGAAGACAGTAATTACTAGAGTGTATTTGGGTGCCACTGCCTTGATTCATACAAGGGGAGTAACTCAAAAGTAGGCAGTGGTGAATAACCTGCATTCCCCCATCTTTCTCTTTATCTGGAGTCCTGGTGTGATGCTAGAAGATAAGCACTGGATGGCTTAACCACAAAGTTGGTGATTCAGATTCACCAGCTGCTCCTTGGGAACCCTATAGAAGTCACTATGACTCGGAACCTATTTGACAGCACTTAACAACAACAGGCAGTTTGTGCTTTGAGCACAGTTGACTCAGAACAAAGTACAACTCTCTTAAATTTATTCTTCTCCACTGACGCTAGAACAGATTAATCAACAAATATTTTGGCTCTTTCACATTCATTTTCTACAGGATATACAGAAATAAAACATATCCTATATTTTCTGAACTCTATTTTAAACCCTGGCGAATGCACTATTCTACCGATCCAGCCTCTAATCGCTCTCTGCTCCAGTTCAATAACATTTTAATCATGTTCTATCCTTTCCCTGGCAAATTCTTCAACGTCCCTACATCATCTATCATTAAGAATTATAAGTCAGCTGGACATAAGTGACAAAATGAATGCCCACTCTGTGTGGCTAACTGGGAAAAGGAGACAATAAATGCCACCACTCATATCATCCCTGCCTTTCCCACTGAAAATCTAAGTGGAGAGACTGTAGACGCTAACAATCATAGATGTCAACTTGAAACACTCATTGAAAGCCAGGAATCTTCAACTACAAGATCATTTCTATGGAAAGTTTTTCCATTCGTAACTCAAGGGCACTACCCTCACCACAAATCTTACCACTCTGAAGACTACACTGTGTAAACAAAAATAGCTCTTCCTCACAGCAGGTATAGGCAATCTAATCTTCAAGATAAAGTCCAAAGTCCATATAGCTTTTCACAGTTCTCCACTACAGGATCAACCTATCGTTATGACTCACCTCCCGTACTGCCCATAATAGTCTTTCATTTCTAACATTGACCTCTAGAGAACCCTGCTTCTTGTTAGGTGCTGTCTAGTCAGTTCTGATACATAGCAACTCCATTCACAACAGAGCGAAACATTGTCCGGTCACGTAGGATCCTCGTAACTGTTATGTTTGAACCGACTGTTGTTGCCACTGTGTCAATCACTGGAAGTCTTCCTTTTTTTTCTCACTGACCCTTCACTTTTCCAAGCAGAATGTCCCTTCTCTAGGTACTGGTCCTTCCTGACAACATGTCCAAAGTGCAATAGACAAGTCCCTGCCATCCCTACTTCTAAGGAGCCTGGAGGCTGTATTTCTCCCAGGACAAATTTGTTTGCTCTTCTGGAAATCCATGGTACTTCCAATAGTCTTCGCTGACACCATAATTCACATGCATGGACTTGTCTACAGTCTTCCTTATTCACTGTCCAATTTTCACATGCACATACGACAACTGTGTAGCACTGTAGGATAAGCACTGGGCTGTTAGCCATGAGGTTAACAGTTCAAAACCACAGGTCACTCCTTGAAAACCCTATACTTTTGAGTCAGAAGTGACTCAAAGACACTTAACAAATAAAACAATTGAATATATACACCATGGCTTAGGTCAGGCATACCTTAGTCCTCAAAATGATATCTTTTTAAAACTTTAAAGAGGCCTTTTGCAGCAGAGTTGCCTAATTCAATCGTTCACTTCATTTTTTGACTACTGTTTCCATGAGGGTTGAGTGTGAATCCAAACAAAATGAAGCCTGACAGCTCTATTTACTATGATGCTATTTAATGGTCCAGTGTCAGGATTTTCATTTTCTTAACATTGAGATGCAATCCATACTGAACGCTGTAGTCTTTGATCTTGATTAATAAGTATTTCAAGTCCTCTTTTCCCCACTAAGCAAGGTTGTATCATCTACATTTCACATCTTATTAATTATTCTTCCAATCCTGATGCCAGGTTCTTCTTCATATAACCCTGCTGCTAGGACACTTGCTCAGCATAGAGACTGAATAAGTATGGTCAGAGAATGCAATCTTGACGCACACTACAGTGCAATGAATTCCTTCAGATGGCTCTTCTACGCCTAGTCTTTGTAACTCCCATGAAAAAACTTTTTCCTGATAGGTAAGAAAAGTGAGAAAAGATGCTGATAGGATGATATAATTCAGTAGTAACTGCTAACAGCGTTAACTGTGGTTGTAAAAACTTGGAACTCCAAAGTGGTTTAAAAATGAGCCATCTCAGAAGGAGGAGGAGTAAATCTCACTACCACCAAACAGCCAGGAATGGCGCGCATCCTTTGGACCCCAAGGTCCCTGCACATTAAACCTCCTCGACTCAAGGACAGAAATTTGTGACACTGGATGTGTTGGCAAAGGAGCAGTTGCAACACTAAGATCCAAAGCACAAGACAGAGCAGTTGGCTTCCCAGTCCACAGAGCAAGTAAAGCTGAGAGACTTAGGGCAGAACGCTTGCTTTCAGAGTGAGGGCACCTCCAGGTATTTAATTGGAGATCTGTTTGCTGACCCATGGAACTAGAATTGAGTGACTTCAAGATAAGGTTAATGGTGGAGTGGTGTGTCCTGTGGGTGTTTATATCAAGAACCCTATTAAAGTTCTGTAACATGACCAGGCAGAGTGCACCTGACCCAAGCTATGGTATTTTCAATAGCCTTATATGCATGTGAAAGTTGGATAATGAATAAGGAAGACCATAGAAGAATTGATACATGTGAGTTATGGTGTTGGAGAAGAATATTAAAGGTACCATGGACTGTCAGAAGAACAAACAAATCTGTGTGGGCCTAAGTCCTGCCAGACTGTGCCTCAGAAGCCAAGACGGCTAGACTTGTCTTTCATTCTTTGGACGTATTATCAGGAAAGACTAATCCCTGGAGAAGAAAATCATGCCTGGTAAAGCTGAAGGTCAGCGAAAAAGTGGGAGACCTCCCCAAAGGGATGAACTGGCACAGTGGCATAAGCAATGGGCTCAAGGGTAGCAGTAATTGTGAGGATGGTGCAGGACTGGGCAGTGTCTCCTTTGGTTGTGCAGAGGTTCACAACTGACTCGACAGTACCTAACAACTATCTTCCTAATAAGCTCCATAGCTGTGAATGTGATATCTGAGTTCTGTGGAGCCACTGCAATGAATTAGCCATCCCAGCTGATCAGTACAGTGTACCATGGGAGACATGGCTGGTATTGTTTTAACAGTTTGGCCTTTTATGCACACATCTTTCATGATTTGGAACCATTCAGTATTCCATTGTTTTGTTGGAGTGACTGCCTTTTAGTCTATGTACATACAGGTTCCTCATGAGAACAATCAAATTTTCTGGAATTCCCATGCTCTGCCATGTTTTTCATAAATTTACTATGATCCTCATAATTGAAATGCCTTTGCATAGTTAATGTAGCACCTGTAAACATCTTTCTGGCGTTCTCTGCTTTCAGCCAAGATTCATCTGACATCAGCAATGATATCCCTCATTCCACACCTCTTACACCTAAGTAATTCCACACCTGCTGTTCCTACTTACCAGGAATGTGTTCTTCCTTCATTAAATCCAATGCAATAAAATCCAGCATAAGTCTTAACCTTTCATAACAATGCAAACCTGCCAAGGACCACTGTGCCTCCTCTAGGCTTATCACTCACTTGATACTTGATAAATTTAATGTTAAATTATTTGTGTGGTGCTATGGGATAAAGCACTGGACCTCAAGGTCAGTTTGAATCACAAGGTCTGTGGTTCAAACTCACCAGCTGCTCCTGGAAACCCTAGAATTAGATCGCTACGAATTAGAATCGACTCAACAGCACTGAAAAACAACAATAACAAATAACACCTTGAGGAAAAGAATCATTAAGAACCAGTGTGGCACTGTAGAATAATGCACTGGCTTGCAGGGTCGGTTTGAAACACAAGGTCAGTGGTTCAAATTCACTAGCCACTCCTTGGAAAACTATATAGGATCACTATGAGTTGGAATAGACTTGATGGCACTTAACATCAACAACATTCATCTTTAAAAAAAAAAAGAATGCACTGTAGTGTCTATGTACAAGATACATGTGCAAAATAGAATCTTAAGTACAAAGTGGTTTCGTGAATAGCCTGGTGTGACAGAGATGCTAGCTATACACTGAAAATGTGTGCTCCTCCTTCCAAAGCGGAGCTATTTATTTAACACCTATGTAAGAGTCACTGAGACAGAGCCGTCAGTGGGAGACAGATGCCTAGACAGGATGACAACTCCCCCACTGAATGCGAAGAGAAAAGATGTATGCCACTTCCAAGCCAGGGTTTTCAGCAGCACATGTACATTCTGTCCTCTTTCTTGGCCTGGCTCAGAGGCAGAGAAGGGCCTCCAGATGACAAAAGCACTCAGACAGAAGATGCCTAGACCCATGGACCAACCACATGGAGAAAAGCTGTCTACTGTTCAGCAGCACCTGCACTGGACTACTCACTGGTGATAAATAAATGTCCAGTAAATTCAGCCACTACAATTTTGGGGGGTTTGTTACAGAAGCTAGCATTAGTCTAAGAGCGCACACGAGCTCATTTAAGTAGGTAGTGACAAAGCTGAGACGCAAATTCATGTTTTCTGATTCTTCCTCTTAAAGTGTATCAAACTGTCTTTGTTGTTGCTGTTGTTGTTAAGTGCCATCGAGTCGGTTCCAACTCATAGCGACCCTGTATAGGGTTTCTGAGGAGTGACTGGTGGGTTTGAATAGCCGACTTTGCGGCTCAAACTGACCTTGCAGTCCAGCGCCACATTGTCTTTAGACACATATTTATATTTCTAAATCATCTCTGACCTTTGGGCAATTTGTTCCCACTGACTAGTCAGATAAACACTATTAATCTCCAGTAAATCCTTATCCACACTTACCATTTACAATCATTTTCAAACAAGCAGAACATGGTTTTCTGGAAAAATAAAGATCACAGTTTTTCAGTCTTGACCCATGTTTAATAAGAGCAATTTGCCCAGCATGCAAATCTTCACTAGAACAGTGGAGACCAACAATTTTCATGTTTTTTACCACCACCAGACCAGTTCTCTTCACCTACATTAAAATACAAAACAATAATTAATTATAACATCTAATGATCATGACTCAATGGCACTCAACAACAATGGTCAGATCATAGATTATACTCGATTTACTAATAAAAGTTTTACTTAGCTCTTTATCTGAACAGTGTGAATAAAAGCACATTTTTCTCTAGGCCCCCCAAATTACTGAAGGTTTAGTGTTGGCTTTATATTAGACATTTTCTAAATCTCAGCTTTTTTAGCCCAACAATTTAGCATGTAATCCCCATTAATGTTTCCTAGGAAACAATGACTACATCTTAACATAGTAAATAGCAAGTAACAAGTTAATTTGACTTCCTTCTTATAGTATTTCATCTTGGACTATGAATGTCAAGCCTCTAGACAGTAACAAAGAAAACTTTAGAAGACTATGTATAAAAGTGACTTTATATATGGATAAGTTAAGCTCAGAGTTTGCATCACTATCTGAAAGATCCAGAAGGTGTAAAGCAGAGGTCACTTTAAATTATAAAATACTTAAAACATTGACTGTTTTGTTAAGTGCCATCGAGTAAGTTCTGACTCATAGAGATCTACATATGAGGTTTCTGAGGAGTGTCTGGTGAGTTTGAACTGCTGACACTGTGGTTCAAACTGATCTTGTGGTCCAGTGCTTATTTTACGGAGCCATACCAGGACTCCAAAATATTGACTAAACAACTTCCAGTTCTACCAAATTTTTCACTATGGTAGTCTAGACTAATGTGCTTGGGTCTTACCTAGTACAAGCAGGTAATTTGTAACAAAGAAAAAAATTTTCAAATACACAATTGAGCTCAAAACAAAGGAACACAGACCCTCAGGTGTCAGGAAAAGAAGAGCCAAATCCACAGCAGTAAACTTGAGTGATTTTAGCAATATTCTACAGGAGACTTGGGTTAACTCAGAGTTAAGCCCTGAAGGCTGAGATTCTAGGGCGTTCTAATGGATCTGTTTCTCTTTACTGTAAAAATAATACACCCCTTCCAAGACTAAGACTCAATGGGAATACACGCTCTGATTGGTGACCACGCTCATCACTGATAAGGGGAAGTGAAGGAAAAACAGCAATGAAGCGGC
>NW_006408540.1:26239610-26243719 GCF_000296735.1 Chrysochloris asiatica | reverse complement strand
GGTTATTATGAGTCAAAACCAACTTAACAATTATCTTGTAGCAATATGCTTTGACTTACCTGTGTGATACTTCACATAATTTAGTTTAGTTTAGTAGCTATTATAAGTTTTTTTTTCTTAAATCACAAAAATTCACCTGTTTTTTATCAGTATGTACTCTGGCCATGTCTTCATTATCTCCTAAAGATCCATGCCTTCCTTCTTCCTTTTTCTGATTAAACATGGATATAAAAAAGAAAGGAAAAAAAAATTAAGATTAGTATCTAAGAAGATGTTGTTGTTAAGTGCCATCGGGTCAATTCCAACTCACAGCAACCCCAATATAGGGTTTCTGAGGAGTGGCTGGTGGGTTCATATTCCAGTGCTGATCCTACAGCATCACACCAGGAATCCAGCATCTAAGATATAAATTTAATCCAATTTTCCACATTTGTTGTCATTGTTAAGTACTATCGAGTCAGTTTTGAATCATAGTGACCATGTACAGGGTTTCCAAGACTGTAAATCTTTGCAGGAGCAGAAAGCTTTGGTGGTCTTGAACCACCGACCTTATGGATCGCAGTCCAGTGCTTATCGTACAAAGCTATCACATTTGAAGGCTAGCTGGTCAATGTTCAACCACTTCAGGAAGTGGCATATGATCAAGAACCAATGGTGTTAAAGGAAGAAGTTCAAACTGCACTGAAGACACTGGCTAAAAACAAGACTTCAAGAATTAACAGAAGACAAAGACAAATGCTTCAAAGACATGGTTTCAATGCTAGAAGTACTCGTTTATGCCAAGATATTTGGAAGACTGGTGCCAGGCTAACCAATTGGAAAAGATCCACATTGTGCCTATTCCAAAGAAAGGTGATCCAATAGAATGTGGAAATTATCAGATAACAGCATTAATATCTCATTCAAGTAAAATTTTGCTAAAGATAATTCAAAATTGCTGCAGCAGTATACTAATAGAGAGCTGCCAGAAATTTAAGCTGGATTCAGAAGAGGATATGGAAAGAGAGATATTATTGCAGATGGCTGAAAGCAGAGAATACCAGAAAGACGTTTACTGTGTTTTAATGACTATGCAAAGGCATTCAACTGAGTGGATCATAATTATGGATAACACTGCAAAGAATGGCATTCCAGAACACTTAATCGTGTTCAAGCAGAACTTGCACATAGACCAAGAGACTATCCGGAGGAGCTCCAGTGTCTGTTTAAGTGAACGAGTTAATGCCAGAGTGATACAGTATGAATAAGGCCCAACCAGTCCTTGCTGGCTTTGAGATGGAAGGAAGGATTGTGGACAGCCTCCAGAAAAGGCAAGAAATGGATTCCTCCCTAGAGCCTCCACAGGGATCACAACCCTATGGACACTTTGATTTTAGCCATGTGAGTCCCATTTCAGACTTCTGACATTTAGAACTGTAATATAATAAATTTGTATTCTTGTAAGCCACCAAAGTTATAGTACAATTCTTGTTATTCATAGTTCCTTGCTACACAGTCCCCAGGAACACAGAATTAGGAAATCCTTAACCTCAAGGCTCTCTGGTGACACAGTGATTAAAGCACTGGGTTGCTAATCAAAAAACTCACCAGGTGCTCCACTAGACTAAGTGGTCTTTTCAATGTCAATAACAGCACTACAGCATAAACATTTTCCTATGTTAAATGGAAACGGCAGGTTTCAGAACTAAATGACCTCCAGTAAGTAAAAGAAATAGAAAAGAGATCGGAAAAAACAATACAAAAATGTCAATAGTCTATATGTGGTGGAATTATGAGGATTTTTTTTTTCTTTCGTTCATTTTTAAAGTAATAAACATGTACTACCTTAGTAGTCTATAAAAAAATATTTTAAAAAGACACAAAACTGGTGAAGTGGTCAAAAGCAAAATTTCCTATATGATTACAAGTTAAGTTGCATCCTTAAGAGTTTCTGCCACCATTTGAATCCCAGCCTCCATGACCCTGAGACCAGAAGAACTAGAGAGTGCCTAGCTATTAAAAACAACGGCTCTAAAAGCAATCACAAGAAGGTCCTGATAGAGTAGGAGAAAACGTAGAACAAAACTCAAAATTATAAAAATGACCAGACTTCGCTGGATAGAATGTGATGAAACCCCAAGATTGTGGTCCTTAGTCATCTCTTCAGGTCTGTAAATGACCTCACACCCGTCCTCAACTTTCAGCCAAAAGATTAGCAGTTCTGATGTGGCGCTGTAGGTTACTGTGCTGGACTGCAAGGTTCAAGCTTACCAGCTGCTCCCTGGAAACCCTATATAGGGTTGCTATGAGTCAGAACCAACTTGACACTAACAACAACATAAAGTGAACAATAATATCAAGAAAGTATGCACGCACCACTTAAAACAATCAACCATATGAAATGAAACAGCACTTGTTCAAGGGTAAAGCTCAGAAGGGAGCATGGTGACTCTGTACAACAGCATTGGACTGCCAGCCACAAGGTCTACAGTTTGAGCCGGCCAGCTGCTCCACCTCAGAAAGATGAGACTTTCTGCTTCCGAGAAGACTTAAAGTCACAGAAACCCTATACAGAGTCTCTATGAGTGGGGATCGACTTAAGAAACTTAACAACAACAATGCAGCTTAGAAGGCAGGATGGACTGGAAAGAAGGAAATGGTAAACACAGGGAAGAGGTGGAAAGAGTGCTGCTACATCGTGGGGATTGACATCAATGTCACGAAACAAAATGTATTATGAATTGTTGAAAGAAAAGTCAATTTGCTCTATAAACTTTCACTCAAATCACAATAAAAAGTAAAAATGTCTTTTATAAAAGGGAATCGGGGGCAGGAGGAAACGTAAACAGCAATGATTCTTCTTCTATGTCATAGGTAACATAGTAGGTTAAGTCTTTTTCAATTTCAATAATGTATGTAAAATAAATAACAACACAAAAGTAGAGTACAATTTATGCTCCTCCCCCACATCATCACTGGTATGGAGTCTTGGCGTTGGCCCTGATATCAGTACAACGAATGAAACAGTCATTCACTTGTGTTACTGACATTGGACTTACAAGTTGTGATGACCTATAAATAACGAAGTCCTAAACATTTAGCAGATTTGCTTTTATGGAATTTTAAAACACATTTTCTCATATAAACAGTGTTGAAAATAATAGTCAAGTTCCCAAGTTAACCTGCAAAGACCTATTTAACCTGTAAGTAGTTGTTGTTGTTAAGTGCCTTTGAGTCGGTTCTAACCCATAGGGAACCTGTATAGGGTTTCCAAGGAGTGGCTGGTGAGCTTGAACCACTGACCTTGTAGTTCAAACCGACTTTGCAGTCCAGCGCACTAGCCCATGGCGCTACATCCTGAGTAACCCTAAAGATTCACCAGGCCAAGTGTCTGAGTCTCAAGGACGAGACTAAGGAATAGAGATGGACTGTGGCTTGAGAGCTGTGCCTTATTAGTCACAGGTGTGAGTGCAGCTGCAAAGATACTAATGTAGAGAACATTAGCAGGTCAAGGATCAGGATACGACAACAATAATCTTTTCTATGTACGAATCAACCAGTAATTCTAAAACGTGGATTTGTTCTGTTCATTACCTTTTGAATTTACTTCCATGGTGCTTGCCAGATAAAGGAATATGATGCCAGGAAATCAATGAGTCACTCTGGGAAACATGGAGTCAGTAAACCTGATCTTCAATTAAATAAACTAAAAGGATGTGTAAATCTTGTTACTAATGTATTTTGGAGTTCTGGTGTGTCACTGTAGGATAAGCACTGAACTGCTAAATGCAAGGCAGGCAGTTCAAACCCACCAGTTGTTTTCAGAAACCCTATACTGAGTTGATACCACAGTGTCCTGATGTGGCTCTGTAGGATCATCAGCATTAGACTGCAAATCATAAGGTCAGTTCAAATCTACCAGTGGATCCCTGAAAATCCTATACAGGGTTGCTGTAAGTTCAAATCGACATGACAGCACTTAATATGAGTTGGAACAGAATTGAAGGTACCTAACAACAATAACAAGGAGCTCTGGTAGTGTAGTGGTTATGAATCGGGCTGCAAACCACAAGGTCAGCAGTTCAAAACTACCAGCTGTTCCACGGGAGAAAGATGAGGCTTTCTGCTCC
>NW_006408540.1:26198089-26217837 GCF_000296735.1 Chrysochloris asiatica | reverse complement strand
GGGACAGTAAAGAATGAGAGAAGTAGAGTATTAGAGTAGCCATAGAAATAATAATAATAAAGCATGTAATGAGAAGATTTTGAATTTATTATGATCCATGACTCCGTAATCTGCCGATGCCGCATCTGCTTTCGGAAAAACCCTGGAATAAGTTTGCTGGGGCTGGCTCCCGGCAACTGTCTATATAAACATGGGGATCAAAAGAGCCATGGGGAGTAGCTACACTTCTCTTGGTCCCATGCCTGTCTTCTGTGGTTGACAGTTGATGGAATGCCAGGGTGAAAGGGATGGCCAATTGCACCAAAGCACTGGTGCCACTCCAATTTGTCGGGAAAGCCCCAAGTAATTGTTTCCTGCAGTACCACCAGATATCTGCTCGTGGAGCAGCTAGGGCTGACTGATTCTGAAGCTCTTCAAAGAGTTTGTGCTCGCTGCATCCCGTCAGGTTTCCGATGAACATTAAATTCCCCCCATGTCTGGAGAGACACAAAGTGAAATTGACATTTGAGGCTGGAGGCCTGATAGTCCTCGGGGACTGACCTGTAAGACCCCTGACATTAGGAAACAGTAGTAACAACCAGTTATAAGGTTTGTTGCCTCTGGCTATAGGAACCTGGGAGAGAGCAACAATACAATGCATGTCCTGACAATCTGGGGACCATTGGAGTGGAAAGTGGACCGCTTGGGCTTCCAGTCTTTCTGTTACACAAGCATAACAATCGCTCTTATTTAGAGTGTGAAGAGAATATTTAATCCAT
This sequence comes from Chrysochloris asiatica, assembly GCF_000296735.1. Taxonomy (NCBI): domain Eukaryota; kingdom Metazoa; phylum Chordata; class Mammalia; order Afrosoricida; family Chrysochloridae; genus Chrysochloris; species Chrysochloris asiatica. The sequence goes on along the minus strand of NW_006408540.1, from coordinate 26,217,079 downwards.
TCCAAGCAAGCACTTGCATCCTCATATCCTATTTCTATAGTTTGTTTTAGGTCCTTATCTTCAGTAATCCTCACTTTGGAAGGGTCATTTCCTGAATTTAGGGGGGAGTACCAGATCTGAATCATTTCTAGGATTCTGTGTTTGAGTTCTTTCCTTAGTAGGGGTAGGGCTTGAGTTTTGTCTAATTAATTTTATAGAGAAGCTCCTATAGGATCCTTTCTGGTACCACCAGCTCCCAATCCATAGTTTCCTCTTATTGGAGGTTCTCTGGTCATGGTTTTGGGATGATCTATAATTAAGAGTGTTGGAGGAGAATATTGAAAGTGCCACGGGTTGCCAAAGAACAAATATATCTGTGTTGGAAGAAGTGCAGCCAGAGTGCTCCTTGGAGGCCAGGATGGCCAAATTTTGTCTATCATACTTCAGACATATTGTCAGGAGGGACCAGTCACTGGAGAAGAATATCATGTTTGGTAAGGTGGAGGGTCAGAGAAAAAGAAGAAGACCCCCCAGGAAGATGAATTGGCAAAATGGCAGCATCAATGGGCTCAAGCATGGCAATAATTGTGAGGTTAGCCCAGGACTGGGTAGTGTTTCATTCTTTTGTGCATAGGGCCGCTATGAGTTGGTACAGATTTGATGGCACCTAACAACCACAATAACATAATTAAGAGTAATGGGTTGCATTGTAAGGGTTTGCAGTTAGGGTGGGGTGTAGACCCTCATACGAGCTGGAAGTCTATCTCCGATGTTGGGTGGGTTACCAAACATCATTCCAGTCATTACAGGGACCCCTCAAAGCACCATATTTATGTTTGTTTCTCACTGTGCTAAAGGAGCAAAGATATTTATTGACATTGGACAATTGTCTCTGAGACTCCTCTTGTCTGCACAGGATAACAGAACAAGGAGAGATGCCATAGTTGCATCTACTATCAACTTGACTGGCTGGTCATAGGCAAAAGCCCTTTGCACCTCTCCCATGGTAATGATACATTTTAGCCATATTAGCTTCCAAACCCACCTCATCTTGCCAGGGACAAGTTAGAATCCCTGGGCCCTAGGCCTCTCTTATTCTAGTTTCATATCCACCCCATACCCTGAGTCTTCTATGAAACAGGGATCAAGGAAGTGGGTAGGACATTTCTAGTCCAACAAGAATAGAAATACTAAGAACAGCCTCGAGACAAAGATAAGGATATCAAGACCTGAAACCCTAATTGAAGCAGCTGGCCACAGGCAGGCAAACCATGAAGATAACACCTAGAGATGACAACTGCAGAAGGCACTCCATTTCTAATAAGCCTGCGTCTCTTTACTAAAAATTGATGAATATTCAACATATCACTCCTCCTAATCAATATGTATTAGCCCATTGTCAGAGGAAGAAACCCCATACCTTTATAAGCCCCAGTGCACCCCAATTCTACCAGGTCTTCTGAGAAGCGGCGACTTGGTGGGATTAATTCCTTTAGACCCCCTGAGAGTGAGAGGGACAAGGGAAAAATGTGACAATCTGGCAGACATATGGCAAGGCAGCCTCTCAGATTCTTTTGAGGGTCACTTTGAGAGGTTCCCTACATGAAGGATATACTTTCCCACCAGTATCTACTTTTCCTTTGGGGAGAGTCTCTTTTTCCCAGTCCTTTTACTTGAGTATAATTAGTCCACTCCTCCATGGTCCACGGTCCAGATGGCTGTCTCAATGGTCAACCGCATCTGGGAAGGGCCTTCCCAGTCTGGCTGGAGTCTGTCTTCTTTCCAGGTGTTGATCAGCACCAGGTCTCCTGGTCGGAGTGACAAACGGTGAATTTGAAGGATGGCTTTGAACCAACAGTTCTTTTAGTGTCTTAACAAGACAAAATGCATATATACAGGGTGGCCCAAATTTTAACTAAGAAATGTTTTCAATTCAGAAAGAGTATTGGTATACCAAATATTTTTTAAAACAGTATTATGTTCGAAGTTCGTGCTGTGGTCCCATCGATCTGTGTCTTACTAGAACAGTGTTTGGATGGAACAGATCCAGGGACTCCCCTACCTCCAACCTCAGAGCACCTCTAACAACTTCTTTAGGTGCAATCTCTTCTCTGGGACCATCTTCTTGAGCATTCCCTGTTACCGGGACCAGCTAAACACTGTGTGTGTGTGTGTGTGTGCGTGTGCGTGTGCGTGTGCGTGTGCGTGTGTGTGTGGTTAGCTCCAAATCAACCAACCATGAGCTCTCAGATCCATCAGAATTATTCCGATGAAGTGGACGCTGGTGTCCACCGTCTGGTTAATCTACATCTGCGGTACTCTTACACCTAACTCTCTCTGGGCTTCTATTTCGATAGCGATGATGTGGCTTTCGAAGGTGTGGGACACTTCTTCGTGAGTTGGTGAAGGATAAGCGCAAGGGTGCTGAGAGTCTCTTGAAACTGCAAAATCAGCATGGTGGTCGCACACTCTTCCAGGATGTGCAGAAGCCGTCCCAAGATGAGTGGGGAAGAACTCTGGATGTCACGGAAGCTGCCCTGGCCCTGGAGAAGAACCTGAATCAGTCCCTTCTGGATCTGCATACTGTGGGTGCTACCCACACAGACCCCCACCTCTGTGACTTTCTGGAGAAACATTTCCTTGATGAGGAGGTGAAAATTATCTAGAAGATGGGCGACCACTTGACCAACCTCCGTAGGATGGCCGGTCCCCAGGCAGGGCTGGGCGAATATCTCTTCGAGAGGCTCACTCTCAAGCATGAGTAGCAAGAGCCTATGGAGCCCTGCAATCTGTGAAGGGCCTTCAGCATTCCCCTGCTCTCCTCAGACCTTCTGCTTGAACCTCGCTCTCCAGCCACAGATGCAGCCTAGACAACACCCTGGAGCACCTCTTCTCCCAAGCCTTGGACCAAATGGAAACAAAAAAGCTTTCTTTTACAACAACAATAAAACATTATTATGTTCTTAAGAGGATCTGAAACATTAATACAAAAATAAAACACACACGAAGTCTTGAGCAATAATGTACAATTTTAAAAATTGCTATCACATCAATCAAACAAATCTTTAACCACCTTTTAAATTGATTAATTTATAACATTTTACTACAGAAAGAATATCAAAGATGCTAAAATAGAACAAAACAACTTCTCAGTGCCCAATTCACACTTAAGTTTCACTTTGCATGTGCAAACTCAGAATTTTGCATTGGAAGCGCAAATAGCCTAGGTCTACATTTATCTAAGAATTATACTTGAAAAACCATCATATTGGCTGCAGACCATTTCTCCTTTTATGGTGACAAGGTATTATCTTCTACAGGCCACCGACCCCGGGTTTTTTGTTTTTTGGTTCCACCAATAAGGATGAAATTTCCAGTTCTTGATTAATACATAATCACCAGGGTGATGCAGCTGCACCGGAAACTCTAGGGGTGGTGTCTGCACCAGAAGACCCTTTTTCTTAAGAGAAAGTAGAGTGGAGGACAAGCCAAGTATATCGTTTTGAGAAATTGATCCTTTGTCTCAAAAGTGGCAAGGTCAGTAGTGGGCTTAAATAGGGTAACCCAAAAAGCATTTCATATGGGGATATGGCCAATGACTTTTTGACGGGCCGTTTGGATTCTTAAAAAGACTATAGGATGACATTTAGTCCAAGGTATCCTTCCCCTTCCATCCCTGAGATGAGGAGTTCCTCGGGTGTGTAGAAGAGACCAGAGGGCTGATTGCAAAGGGAAGATCTGGAGGTCTCCAAGTCGACTAAAAAGGTCACAATTTCCTTATGTGGCCCCACTTCCAAATTTACTAGGGGTTCCAGGTGGGACTCATCAATATAAAAGTGTACCCAACCCTCCCTATTCCTCATCAAAGGTCATAAGGGAGATTATTCTCCTTTCTTTTTCCCATTCTGGGCATTCCCTCTTAAAATGTCCTACTTTTCCACATTTAAAGTGCCTGTTTTCTCCTCCGGGTTCCCCTCCTCTCCTGTTTTGTCCTGACTGTGGGGGTCGGGATCCTGAGGGGCACAGGTTAATTATCCTCCCCTGAGTTACCTGCCTGAAGGTGGTGGTAGTGTGCTGTGGAGTCGGTTCTGACTCATAGTGACCCTGTGTAGCGTTTCCGAGGCTGTAAATCATTATAGGAGCAGAAAGCCTCATCTTTCTCCCGCGGAATGGCTGGAGACCTTGAGGTTAGCAGCCCAACTTGTAACCACTACACTATCAGAGCTCCTTGTCCTAAGGTAGACGACACGGCTTTGGCCTTCTGTTTCTCTTTCTCTTCATACCACCTTACACCTTTTTAGCTTCCCTGAACAGTTCTTCCATAGACCTGTCTTTCCAGTATTCTATCTTTTGTAAAATTTTACAAGATATCAGGCCAACTACTGTGACAAAATGGAGCTTTAACACTCCCTGGTCCAAAAGATCTTCTGGGTCTAACCTGGCACATTTTCTCATTTGCCTTTTTTTATGCAGGTCCTTCATCTTTTCCCCACTGCACATCAAAGGCCTTAGAGACATTTTGGGACCAGGGAACTGATTCTCGATTCCTTTAGCATAGTGGTTATGAATCGGGCTGCGAACCTTAAGGTCAGCAGTTCAAAACTACCAGCCGCTCCACTGGAGAAAGATGAGGCTTTCTGCTCCTGTAAAGATTTACAGCCTCAGAAACCCTGTACAGGGTCACTATGGGTCGGAACCGATGTGACAGCACTTAACAACAACAAGGTCCAAGCCATGGTATTTTCAATTTTCATGTGAAAGCTGGACAGTGAATAAGGATGACCATAGAAGAATTGATGCTTTTGAGTTATGGTGTTGGAGGAGAATATTGAAAGTGCCATGGGCTGCCAAAAGAACCAACAGATCTGTGTTGGAAGAAGTGCAGCCAGAGTGCTCCTTGGAGGTCAGGATGGCCAAACTCTGTCTCTCATATTTCGGACATGTTGTCAGGAGGGATCATTCGCTGGAGAAGGCGATCATGTTTGGTAGGGTGGAGGGTCAGAGAAAAAGAGGAGCACCCCTAGCAAGATGGATTGGCAACATGGCAGCAACAATGGGCTCAAGCGTGGCAACAATAGTGAAGTTGGCCCAGGATCAGGCAGTATTTCGTTCTGCTGTGCATAATGTCGCTATGAGTCGGTGCCGACTCAATGCCACCTAATAACAACAACAACAACAAAGGTCTCTCATGTGGCCCCAGTGGGCTGTTATCTTATTTTCCCATTGGGGTCTTGGTTAGGGAACTTAGCATCAGCAGCCAGGACGCCTAGACCAGTGGAAAGTTTGCATTCTCACGCAGCCATTGCTGTCTTGTGAATCATGGCCATTTCTTCTCCTGAGAATAGGATTCCTAATATTGACGTAAGTTCTGCCCAGGTGTATATTTTGGGGTCTAGGAATTGGCCTACCTGGTCAGCGACCCCACAGGGATCATTAAGGAGTGGTTTTAGTTCTCCGCCCTTTTATTTTTGGTTCCCTGAAACAGTTAGGGGTGCATTGATGAACCCAATCTCTCCTCCTCCTAAGGGGAATTTTCTAAGAGGAAAAAGGGGTTCAGGCTGCTTCTTGGGGGAAGGAGGAAAGGGAAGGTTTTGTATATCTTTTTGACACTGTGTGATTTCTTTTCTAAGTCTCTGCAGGAAAGGGTATCACGTTAGTGCAGGAAAATTGGGTTCTGCAGGGGGAACAGGCTTGGGCAGTAAGGCTTAGAGCTGTGAGTCTGGGGTGCAGGAGGAAGGGTGGGATTGTGAGGTGCGTCTAGAGAAAAAAAGGGGGTCATAAGGGGAAGAAAGATTTTCTTTCTCTGCCTTGTTACCCCTTGTCTTAAATGCAAATAGGACAACAGGCCTCCGTCTCCAGCAGAGGGCACAATCTATTTCGCAATCTATTTTGTCTTGAGAGGCAGGACTTTTGTCATTAACATATTCAATAAAAAGTTGATAGACCTAGTCCTCATCTGAGCCAAATTTAGGCCGAAAGTCAGAAAGTTTAAGAATTGTTTCCTGTGTCCAAATGAAATAGCAATATCTTATCATTTGTTATTTCTTTTTTTCCTTTAGTTCACACACTATCATTCCAATACTTTTGCATTAGTCCTAATAGACTATTAGGGGGAGTTTTGTCTTTGGTTTCATTTTCTCTAGAGAGTCTTTTACTGGTGTTATTTCCCATCCTGGCTACCTGGCTGTGTCTTCTTACAAAGAGGCTCCACTTTCCTTCTATACTTGGAGGTTTCTTACAAAGAGGCTCAACTCCCCACCCCCCATACTTGGAGATTTCTTACACTCTTTTACTTTCACTTTGTCCATCTCTGGCCACTTCCCTTGTGGGAACACTGGACACTTCTTAGCATCGGCATGTTGGCATAAACCCCCAACTCGGATGGAGTGTTTGACTCGATACTGCCCTAAGTTGTCTGAGGTTGTCACGGAACCACACATTGGAACTCTACACTCGCTTCGTGCCCAGGGCACATTTCATTCATACACACACTGCCTCCGGGATGTTTTGACCACTAAGGAAGTATTGGCCACCCCCACAGTTTTTCATACCTTGGTCTGTGCAAGAAGTTACCTGGTCAACATGTGGTGGTGCTCGAGTGGGCCTTTCACCCACCTTGCCGAAAAGTCTGGATTTATTCTCTTCCTTGGGAGATTTCAGCCGATCTCACCCGAGGGCTGCTGAAACTAGACAGCAGGACGTTTCTCCCTCAGAGGAGAAGGCTAAAGCTGCTTCCCAAAGGGAATGGGAAATCCTGGAAGAGCCCTCAAATTGTTAGAAATGAATTACGATGTCACACAAAAAGACACTCGATGAGACTAAATTACCTCGGCAAGGCAAAATTTACTTCTGCAGAAGGGTGCATGTGCGTAGCTGTATAGGAACAGGCCAGCGAGCACACTGAGTGGGCAGTCCACTCCGGTTTTTATCCCTGATGCAAGTCTTAAGGCTGTGTCTTACCCCATTGGCTAGGGCTCCGACAACACAGCCTTTTCCCTTACCTGGTTGGCTAATTCAAATTTCTAAGGCCTGCATTCTTCATACTCATTTCAGCAAGTAGTAAAAAGTAAAAGAAAGGTCATACAGTCTCTACTCACTTCAGGAAGAAAAACAGAAAAAAAAACCAGCACCCAAATACAATAAATAGGGATATAATACATTTGAAGAAAAGACACTCATTCCTACATTTTGAGCGGCTGACCCTGAAGTTAGCAGAACAATGCTTAACTCGATGTGCCACCAGGGTGCCTTATCTGCATACTATCAGGTTTCAAAGTTTTATTTAACTTGAGTGGGCTAACTTTGTTTGTAAAGAAACACGTAGTAAATATTTTAGGCTTTGCCAGCCACACGGTTTGTCACAACTACTCAGCTCCATTGTTGGTGGTGGGGGTGGTTATCTGCCATGGAGTCGGTCCCAACTCATAGCGACCCTGTACAGGGTTTCCGACCCTTTACAGGAGCAGAAAGCCTCATCTTTGTCCCATGGAACAGCTGGTAGTTTCGAACTGCTGACCTTGCGGTTCGCAGCCTGATTCATAACCACTACGTTGTTGTTGTTAGGTGCCATCAAATCTGTACAGACTCATAGTGACCCTATGCACAACAGAATGAAACACCACCAGATTCTGTGCCAACCTCACAATCATTACTATATTTGTACCCATCTCTGCTGCCATTGTGCCAATCCATCTCTTTTGGGGGGGAGGGGGGGGCGTCTTCCTCCTTTTTGCTGACCCTCCACTTTACCAAGCATGACATCCTTCTCCGGGGACTGGTCCTTCCTGATAATATGTCCTAAGTATGAGAGGCAAAGTCTGATCATTCTGGCTTCTAAAGAGCATTCTGGCTGTACTTCTAATACAGATTGGTTTGTTCTTTTGGAAGTCCAAGGTACTTTTTTTCCCAAGGTACTTGTAATATTTTCCTTCAACACCACAGTTCAAATGCAAATCAAATGCAAAAATATTCTTTATTTACTGTCCAACTTTCCCATGCCTATGAGGTTACTGACTCAACTCTATAGGTAATATAAATGAATGACTGTGAGTGTTTAATAATTTTTTTTTTTTTTTACAAAAACAGATGGATTTGGACTTCAGGCCAAAGTTTGCCAACCCCACACTTAGCTCTCCCTCATTTAACTCATTAATCAGGGAACCATCATTGGTGACAGCAATGAGACCTAGTTCAGTGTATATTTGAGGAACAGGGATTTCCTCAAGGACTGGATAATTAGATCACCTAGGGAGATATGCTTAACTTTCTTTAGGCCAGTTAAACCATAGTATGAACTTTTCATCTAGCCATTGTTTCATGTGCTGATTGTGGGCCAATTTATCATGGTAACAACAGTTTAGGGGCAAAAGGCTACCAGAAGTTCAAGTCCCAGATTGCTAATAAAGAATGTAATATTAAAACCTCTTTTAAGGTTTTAACATTAAAACCGTAAAAACTTGATCTAATTCCTGGGACTTCTAAGTTTCTAAAGTTCATGTATCAAGAATTTATCTATTTCTGACTTTAATAAATTGTTAAAATGTCAAAGTTAAAAAACAAAAACAAAAAACTCGTTGGAGTTAACTTTTCTTTTTAGTTATAAAATCCAAACATTGCATCAGTGGCTCAAGATAACCTATCATCTTGCAGGGCTATAAACTGTCATTGCTTCTATTAGTTCTGGATTATTGATTTAAAAAGAAAACTGTAACAACAGATTGCATTCCTCCAGAGTAGCAAATAGAAGTCTGTTAGCTATTCAAGCAGACATATTGTTTTCTAATAAAATTTCTAATAGTTGAAAATAATAATAAAGAATCAAGTAAACACTATTTAATAATTTTTCAAATGTGGCATAATTTTTGTAAGTTTCTAAGAAATTTATTATAAGAAAAAGTTCTATGACTTTTTTTTTTTTTTTTTTTTACCATATTTGCTGTAAAGATCTTTGTTCAGGGCATTGTTTTTTTGTGGACATTCAGTCATCATGGAAAACTTGCAATATAAATTCTCCTGTCTTCTATGAATCATATAAACTTCCTAAACTGGACACCAGGGTATGAATTTTGTGTCCTCACTTTCTCCCTTCCAAAATCTAATTTTCAAACAGAACACATTTTTTCTTAGATTGAAATGTTAAGTGACATCATGTTGGTTCCAATTATATTTACAAGGCTGTAAATCTTTACTGGAGCAGAGAGCCCATCTTTCTTCTGAAATAGACTGAAATAAAGTAAACAAAATTAAGTTTGCTCACACACCAAAAAAATTATTATTTTCTGTATTCCTAGGTTTTGGTGCCTTGAATTCACTTGACATGGCTTTTCTATCCAGTTTCCTTAATTCCCACCAAGTGATTGGGTGGGACCATGCAAATAGATATACAGAACTCTAGAGCTGGTATTGGTTAGTTTTGGCCTCCAGCTAGGTTTAAAAGGAGCCTGATTAGAAACAGAGACAGAAGATCCCAGGACCATCAAGAAGGAAGAGAGCATGAGTGGACCCTGAGATCCCTATCTAGAAAAATGGCAACAGCAGAGGAGAATGGCAGAGGTGACAGCAGAGGCGGTGGCATGGAGAGACAGAGCAGCTTCAGGTTCTAGACCTGTGGGCTGAGGCAGAGGCCAAGGGGCCACATGGCTGAGAGGCCAAAGACAAAAATGAGGCATGTTTGCAGTGGGGCAGTTCCTTACTGTAGAACTGCTGCATCCTGACTTGTACCCTGCTTACTTCCCTAGTAAGCCCACAATCATGAGTATTATTATAAGTTCTGTGGGGCCATTGCAATGGATTATCAAACCCAGATATGAAGCAGAGAGTGCTGTGGGATGGATGGTTGGTGTCAGAATGTTGTTGTTGTTGTTAGTGCCGTCGAGTTGGTTCTGACCCACAGTGACCCTGTATAGGGTTTCCAATGAGAAGTTGGTGAGCTTGAACCATTAACCTCGCAGTTCAAACCAACTTTACAATCCAGTGCATTAACCCACAGTGCCATAGCAGGTCTCTGGTGTCAGATAGAGTAAAGAGAGTTGTAGGGGAGAAGCATGTCTGACCTCTATTTCACAGGAATTGGCCTTGGGCTGATTTTGAGTTTGATTCATTTTCCCCCCTTGTGAATCCAGGTGAAATCAGATATGGTCCCCACATGGCTTTTGCATAGATAAACTACACAATTCTTATTTTTACAAGTTTTCTTGTAAAAATACATATAAATCAAGATGAGGCAATAGATACAGTCATAGAAACATCCCCAAAGAAAACAGAAAAACCAATTGTCAGTATCTGTGGCTCATGCTCTATCTTGTCCATAAAGCAGAAATATTCAATATACACCTACTAGACAGCTGATGGAGTCCTGGCGTGGCGCTGTGGGTTAATGCGCTGGACGGCAAGGTCGGTTTGAACCGAAAGGTTGGCAGTTCAAGCTCACCAGTCACGCCTTGGAAACCCTATACAGGGTCACTATGAGTTAGAACCAACTCAATGGCACTTAACAAAAACACCAAGGCAGCTGATGGCCTGATTAGGGTGTGGGCTCAACCACACGTGGGCCAACAATGGCTGGTTCTTCCATTCAAACTGTGATTTATTTACTTATATTCCTTTGATGAAGACAAAAATCTACATGGGTTCTTTTAGGGTAAGCTGTCAGTTTCTATCATCTTCTGGGAATTTCCCTAACTATCTATTACAGATTTTTGTTTTTCTTTTCAGGGGAAACAGTGATTCAATTTTCTCTTTCCATTGGAGAACTGGCTTTGATTCCAGTCCATGCACGTCGTGCACAGTCACCCGCTGTGTATCAGTGGAGGCTTGTGTGTTGCTATGATGCTGACCAGGTTTCAGTGGAGCGTTCAGACTAATTCCAGGAAGAAAGTTCTGGTGATCTGCTTCTAAAAATTACAATAAAAACTCTGTGGGTGACAACAGTCCAATCTGCAATCGATTCAGCACTGGACAGCATTTTGTTCCTCTGTGCATAGTGTCCCCATTAGCTGTGGGCTGACTCAACAGCAGCTAGAAACAACAGATATTTAATAGTCCTGAAACACATATTAGTCAATGGAGATGCTCCCTCGCAATTTATAAATCCTCACTCTCTCCCCTCATTCCATTTCTTCAACATTTATTTTTCAAATAACTGATAGCTTAAATCCTGACAACTAAATTAATGATAATGAACTTGCCCCAATGACTTGGTGCTACTACAATGCCACCTGTAGGAATCGCATAGAAATGAAAAATGACCCTTTCAGTATTGTCTTCCTCTTCCTAAAGAAGGTAGAAATCCTCAAAGCATACAAGTTCAGACCATATTTTTCACAGGTAGTTTATCAGGAGTTAATGGATTTAGTTGGAGACCTGTAGGCAAATTTACCTTCAATGATTAAGTGCCTTATAAACACAGCTTTACTTCCTAATATTGAACTTAAGGGAAAAATCAACTTTAAAACCTTCCTTACAGATTTTCAGTGATTAATTAATTTAGGAAGCTCTGACTCATTTGTGTAGTTTGCTATATGTATCTGCCTAAATCCAGATCGTGTTTTGTTTTGTATTTGGAGCTTTGTTAGTAAAGTTGCATGACTTGATCTCTGGTCCGTCAGTGTTGTGGGTATGTTTTGTGATGTTTGCATCCATTTTTTAAAGTGCTCACTCTCTGTCTTCTTTCCAAAAACAATCCACAGGACCTTAAGTAATAAATAAATATGAGGAAAAAACTACGTCAGGCATACATGTTGTTGTTGTTGCTAAGTACCACTGAGTTGGTTCCAACTCATAGCGACCCTATGTAGAGTTTCCAAGGACTGCTGGTGAGTTTGACCCACCAATCTTGCAGTTCAAACCGACCTTGCGGTCCAATACATATCCTACTGCACCACACCAAGACTTCATAAAGCATCATAAATGATGGGCAGAGGCCCTATATCTTTCCCTCTATGATCCTCTAACAATGGAGCTCCACAGTTTGTCTGGATCTGCAAGTCACTGAGCCTGTTACATGACATTCCTTTGACATGTTCAGCTAGAGTTGTCCTGTTTCTTAATATAAGACCTTTTGAGGTACTAGTTTGAGAATCTCTCTCTACAGTACTGAATACGATGAGTCACCATTAAAACAGTGAACATTTTAAATATCTCTCATAGAATAACTGAGATTCTAGGTAACAAGTCCTGCAGAATGTCCCAGAAAGTCTCCTTTGAATATAAAACTTTAAGTGGCCAAAATTGTGTCTTCTTTAAACAAAAAAATCATAATTGAATTCAATATTTTCGACCACTTCAACTGTGGATGTAACTCTGCAGTCAAGTTTCTGGCTGCAGACACTATATATCAGAAGATTGTTTTTCTCTATCTTGTTAAATATTGTTAGGTGCCATCAAGTCAGTACCGACTCATAGCAACCCTATGCACAGCAGAACAAAACACTGCCCGGTCCTGGGCCAACTTCACAGTTGTTGCTATGTTTGAGCCCATTGATGCTGCCTCTTTGCTATTCTATCTCACTGGGGGTCTTCCTCTTTTTCTCTGACCCTCCACCTTACCAAACATGATATCCTTCTCCAGTGACTGGTCCCTCCTGACAATATGTGTGAAGTATGGGAGATGAAGTTTGACCATCTTGGCCTCCAAGGAGCACTCTGGCTGCATTTCTTCCAAAATGGATCTATTGGCTTTTTTGGCAGCCCATGGCACTTTCAATATTCTCCTCCAACACCATAACTCAAAAGCATCAACTCTACTATGGTATTCCTTATTCACTGTCCAGCTTTTGCATGCATGTAAGGTTATTGAAAATACCATAGCTTTGGGTCAGGTGCACCTTAGTCCTCAAGCTGACATCTTTGCCCTTCAACTCTTTATAAAAGGTCTTGTGAAGCAGATTTGCCTAATGCGATACATCCTATGATTTCTTGACTGCTGCTTCCTTGAGTGTTGATGGTTGATCCAAGAAGAAAGAAGTCCTTGACAACTTCAATCTTTTCTCCATTGATAAGAATGTTGTTTATTGGTCCAGTGGTAAAGATTTTTGTTTTCTTTATGAGATGTGATCCATACCGAAGGCCTGGATTGCATCTCAATGTATAATGTTAAATATAGAGGATTTTTTTTGACAAAAGTTCATCATCTTTAGACTTCAGAAATTAATGTAGGTAGGGAGAGCAAGCAGCAGACCCAGGGGTTTTGACTCATGGGGGCAGGTCCAGTTACAGAAAACATTGTACAGGAAACAAGGGTATGAGCAGGCAGCAGATTTGGTTTGGAACTTGGAGGTGGGAAAGTGAGGATCTTTGAGCCTCAAATGGGGAGTAGCAGGAAGAGCACGGAGGTGGGAAAGGAAGCAGGATCCTGTTCTTTAGTGCTGAGGAAAAGCACTTGGCTTAGTCTCCTCTGCCCCTACACCCCATCTCTGGCAGAGATTGCGGTCCTGAACCCCTGGCCCCTTTCAGAGGACATGTAGTGGCTCCTGGTTGAGCCTCTGGAAGAAGCTTTTGCCAAATTCATAGGTGCTGATCATGATGGCACAGGAGGGGGCAGCCTTGATGATCCTCCGGAGGAAGCCGGCAAAGAGTCCCCTGGTGACTGACTCTGCCAGGATCAGCCAGGTGGAGTCGATACATGAAGGTCTCACTCTCACAGCCTCCATCTGTCCCAGCACAACCTGGCGCTGTCTTCACATCTAAAGGCAGAGTCAGGATGGCCGCCACTGTCCCTGAGATGCCGCCATTCACAAAGCTGATGCCCATGGAGGTCTGGTCCTTTGGCCTGGGCCCACTCAGCTGCCCCGAGCCACTGTGGCCTGCAGAGAGATACTCAGCTTATGGTAGAACACACGCCAAGCCTGTAGGTTTGTCTGCATCAGCTACAGGAAGCTGACTGCAGTCACGGTGCCCAGGTAGGCCAGAGTGCCAGCCACCATGGGTGCATAGAGGTCAGAGGTCAAGGTTCAGCCACACAGGAAAGTCTTAGTTGGTCACAGGCAGTCAAGTAGATGGCAGTGGCTGGTACAATTATCACCAGTGTGTCCTGGAAGCCACTCCACAGGGTCCTAGTGCCCTTGTGCCTCACAGTCTTCACAAAGGCATCCATAATGCCAGTGAAGCAGGTGGGGTCCTGAAACCAGGTGGCACAGCGAGCACTGTTATGGCACAGGTAAAGGGGCTCCAGAACTCTATAGCAGTACAGGAGGTACTTCCCTGCGTGTTGGAGAGAAGAGGGCAAAGTGGTGTAAGAGACGCCCTAGAGTCTAGAAGGAAGCGTCATTACGCGGGCCACCTAGCGGTAGTGGGACTGCAAGCGCACCTTCACCACGTCCATGGGGTTCATAAAGAGGCAGGTGCACTAGCACCAGCTCCTGAAGCTACCATTTATTGGAGAGGGCTAATGAGGCTGGTGGCGGGATGGCATGTAGCGGCGCCGAGCCCCATGCAGGGTCCGCACACACTCACCCCACACCCAGGCCTCCACCGAATGAAGGAGGACATCTGTAAGAATAACAAATGAAATAAAAATCTATCCATGTATTAACAGTGCACAAATGCTTGACCACTGCAAAGTGTTTAAAGCACTCGACGGTTAATCCATCAGCCATTCCCTGAAAGAAAGATGTGGCAGTCCTACAACTTTGGAAAGCTCTATTCTGTCCTATAGGGATACTACGGGTCAAAACCAACATAGGAGGTTAAAACATACAAGGGTAAAAGGAGCCCTACTGGCACTCTAGGGTAAGTACTGGCCGGATAACCACAAGGTTGGCAGTTCAAACCTACTAGCCGCTCTTAGAAACGCTATATGATGGTGCACAACAACCATCACCTTTCCCTGAAGTATTCTGCCCTCTTCTATTTACACCATGTCAAATTTATGCCCTGGGCATCCTCAAGTACTCAAATCCCATTCCTTTTCAATGTTCTTTTGATTTGGAAACCAAATAGAAGTCTGAAAAGATAGGTCTGAGCTGTAGTGTTTGGGGTACGGTTTCTTAATGAAATTCTCCAAGAATAAGCATGTGTGTTGTAGGGATGGAAAAAAATTTCTTCAGTGCAACTTTCCTAGCCTTTTTCTCACCAATGAAGAGTTCAATTAAAAAACAAACAAAAAATTGCTTCCTAATGATCCTCCACTACCAGTGGTGTCTGTTAGTTTGTCATACTGTGGTGGCTTATATGTTGCTGTGATTCTGAGAAAAACACCACCGGTATTTTAAATACAAGCACGAACATCCATGGTTTCAGCTGAGCTTTCAGATTAAGACACACTAGGAAGAAAGAGAAGTGGACCACTTCTGAATGGTTAACCACTTAAAACCTTAAGAATAGCAGTGAAACATTGTCAGATATAACGCTGGAAGATGAAAACATTATGAATCATGCCAGAATATTGTCAGATATAATGTTGGAAGATGAGTCCCTCAGGATGGAAGCCATTCAAAATAAAACTGAGGAAGATCTGCCTCCTCAACGTAGAGTTGACTGTGATGGCAAGAATGGAGTAAAGCTTTCATTTCCTTTGCTGATGAGGCACAACTCAAAATGAGAAGAAAAGGCTGGAAACATTCATTAATAATCAGAAGATGTAATGCATGAAATATGAACTTAGGAAATTTTTAAGTTGTAAAAATGAAATGGAATATATAAAGAGCAATATCCAAGGCTTTAGTGAATGTAAACGGACTGATATTGACCATTTAGAACCTGATAATCATATGGATTACTATGCCAGGAACAACAAATTGAAGAGGAAGGGCATAGCATTCATTGTCAAAAAGAACATTTCAAAATCTATCTTGAAGTATAAGGCTGTCTGTGATAGGATAATATCCATACACCTACAAGGAAGACCAGCTAATACCACTATTATTCAAATTTACACTTCAACCACCAAAGTCAGAGATGATGAAACTGAAGAATTCTACCAACTCCTTCAGCATGAAGTTGATCAAACATGCAATCAAGATATATTGATAATTACTGGTAATTGGAATTCAAAGGTTGGAAACAAAGTGTAAGGATCAATAGTTGGTAAAGATGGCTTTGGTGATAGAAATGCTGGAGATCACTTAATAAAAATTTGTAAGACAAATGGCTTATTATTTGCAAATATCTTTTTAAAGTTTTTTTGTGAATTGAGTGATAGTTTACATGGGAGAACATCAGTTTTGTACTCAGTTAACCATATTTTGTTTCATTGCAATGCTTACAATCCCCTCCACGCACTGTCAATTAACAGTATATGCCTCTATTCCCTCCCCCCGCCCCTGCTTTGATACACACAGAAACACTCAGGAATATATAATCATTTAAATAACCAAAGGGCACATTCTGGAAGCCAGACTCCTGCCCGCCAGCATACAGCCTTTCACTTTCCATGAGTCTAGAATCCTCAGCTGCTCTCTCTCTCTATGCCATCACCTCTGCCTCTATTTCTGATGTTGCTGCTTCTCTAGTTAGGAGCCCACGTTCTGCTCATGCTCTTCTCTCCTAGGACCCTAGGACCTCTGTTCATGGAATGTAAGATGAACTACTCCTCCCTTTTTGTTACACAGCATCTACCTTTACAGTTGTGACTATTGCAATTAGTCATGATAACAATTACTCACTATTAAATCAAAAGAATCTATACCCATCTCCTTTCACCAGACCCATCTAGACAAGATAAGAACTATTCAGTGGAGATTCTACCTTTCCCCACTTGGTCTTAAATGAAACTCCCTCTTGAAAACTTGTAAGTCAACCACTTTATGCCTTTATAACTCCATCCCTACCCTGCCATTTTAGGTAGCTAACATCTAAGTTGCCCATCCCTATTAACCCTGTGTACTGAGGGGATAGGCTTGATCCTTGAGTGAAGACTCATTCCTTCTCGGTTGGTATTTTGAGCTACTACAGCCACAAGTAAAGGTCAAGTTCATCAAATTGCAGCAATTTATACTTGCTTCCTGTATCAAACGTACTTATCTTCCTCTAGCCGAGTTCTAAGGAGCTCTGGTAGCATAGTGGTTATGAGTCAGGCTGCTAACATCAAGGTCAGCAGTTCGAAACTACCAGACATTCCATGGGAGAAAGATGAGACTTTCTGCTCCCATAAAGATTTACAGTCTCAGAAACCCTGTTCAAGGTCGCCATGAGTTAGAACTGACTCCACAGCATACCACCACCACCAGTCGAGTTCTGATCATCAAGCCATCCAAGGTAGGTCAAATTGTTACTATCTGCAAGTTTGGTCATTCTTATGTGTGTCCCCTCACTTCATATCAGCCAGACATCTTTTTAAAACAACATAAGAGATGACTATACACATGGAAATCACCAGATAGAATACAAAAGAATCAAATTGTTTACATTTGTGGGAAAAGATGGTGGAAAAGACTGTGGGCAGACTGTGGAACAGACCATCAATTGCTCAAATGTAAATCTGGCTGAAGCTGAAAAAAAAAAATTAAGCCAAGTCCATGAGAGCCAAAATATGACCTTGAACATATCCCACCTGAATTTAGAGATCATCTCAAGACAGATTTAATGCATTAGACACTAATGACTGAAGGCCAGAAGAGCTATGGGGACGGCATCAAGAACATCATGTAGGAAGAAAGTAAAAGGTTAAGTAGACAAGAAAGAAGAAAAAAGACCAAAATGGATGTCAGAAGAGACTCTGAAACTTGCTTTCCAGCATAGAAATGCTAAAGAGAATGGAAGAAATTAGGATGTCAAAGAGTTGAACAGAAAATTTCAAAGTGCAGCTTGAGAAGACAAATAAGGTATTATAATGAAATATGCAAAGACCTGGAGTTAAAAAATCAAAAGGGAAGAACACGCTCAGCATTTCTCAAGCTGAAAGAACTGAAGAAAAAATACAAGCCTCAACTTGAAATATTGAATATGGGCAAAATATTGAATCATGCAGAAAGCATCAAAAGTAGATGGGGAGAACAAACAAGATGGCAGATCAGGTGGAAGTGAAGTGAAGAGCTCCGCCAGCAACAACACAGAATACCCAACCAAGCAGGCTCAGGGGGTGGTCCTAGAACTCTGAACCACATATAAAGGAATATTTACAAGGCTGGAAGGCTTACAGCTAGGGGATTTGTGGCAGAGCAAGAAATCCATTGCTTTCTAGTCCAGGATGCTCAGCTGCTCCAGGAGCCGCCATCTTGGGTAAGACCAAGTCGGGGAAGGATCGGAGCGGCCACAGATGCCTGGCAGAAACGCAGAAATAAAGGTGTGGACATTCTTTTCTTTTGGTAGCTGTTCATTTGTCCCTTGCTGTCTGTGCACCTCCATTCTGGCAACTATAGGGGTGCCTGAGCTAGTGGACATCCCAGCCTCACCCTCAGAGGCTTCTACTACGCATGCATACAGATCTCCTCGAAATTTAAAGAGACAGTTTCCAATTAAAACCAAATGGACACAGCTGGCCCTGAACTGTTTACAACTAGAAAAAAGGCCTGAACGGGGATTGTGGAGCAGGACAAGCAGACAAAAAAGGAAATAAGCCAAAAAGTAAATCCAAAATTATGTCAAAACGACCAACAGTGGTATCTTGAAATTTCTCAAGAAGAGTGAAAAGGGAAGCCCATTTCCTGATCACATACATCTACCTGGAGACAATCAGAAAGCATAAAAAAGTACCAAAATATATATCCATCTAAGTATTAAGGCCACAGATAACCACTGAATATGCCCAAAAAACAGAAGCAGATGACCATATCTGCACATATCCAGAAACGAGATAAAGTGACTGAGGCAAATAAGTTGGAGAGAAGTAGACCTACACTTTATACTGGAAGATGGCAGGCTTTGGAAATGCCGGAGAAGGAATTCAGAAAAATTATTATAAAATGTATCAAAATACTATACAATGGAGTTGAGAAAAATAAGGAAGAAGTCAGGAAAACGCTACAGGAACAATCAAATAAGATAGATAGAGCATTGGAAACAATTCAAAACCTACAGAAAGAGGTCCAAATGATTAATAATAGAATATCAGAAGTGAACAATACACTGCAAGGG
>NW_006408540.1:26195443-26196369 GCF_000296735.1 Chrysochloris asiatica | reverse complement strand
CCCACAGGGCCTTGAACTCCTGGCCGGGTCTGCATAGTCTACCTCCGTTTTCCCCTTATTTATTATTTGTTAGGGGACGCTGCCTGTCTTAGGCGGTCAGTGCGAATTCCTCCGTCTTACCTGTCACCGAAACTCATTGCAGCATGGCAATGGCTCTGTCTCAGGTTGCCGAGGTTCCACGTGATCCTTACCCATCTCTGGCCACACGTCCAGCATAAACAGCTGCCATCCGAAGAAGGCTGGGAGGGAGGAGACCGGCTGGGGACCCCATACGAAAGATGTTGCCAGACCACCACCTGCTCTAAGGTGACCAAGCAGGGTCACTACGCTGGGGTTCAATTAAGTTCTTAGGGGATTGATGCTTGACTGTCTTTTGAATATTGGTTTCCCTTGCCTGTTGTTGTTGTTGTTAGGTGTCATCGAATCGGTAGCAACTCATAGTGACCCTATGTACAGCAGAATGAAAACAGTGCCCAATCCTGGGTCAACCTCACTATTGTTGCCACGCTTAAGTCTATCGATGTTGCCACGTGGCCAATCCATCTTGTTGTGTGTGTGGGGGGGGGCGGTCTTCTTCCTTTTCTTTGACCCTCCACCCTACCAAACATGATATCTTTCTCCAGTGACTGGTCCCTCCTGACAATATGTCTGAAGTATGAGAGACGAAGTTTGGCCATCCTAGCCTCCAAGGAGCACTCTGGCTGTACGTCTTCCAATACGGATCTGTTCTTTTGGCAGCCCATGGCACTTTCAATATTCTCCTCCAACACCATAACTCAAATGCATCATTCTTCTGTGGTCTTCCTTATTTACTGTACAGATTTTGCATGCATTTGAGGTTATTCAAAATACCATGGCTTGGGTCAGGCGTACCTTAGTCCTCAACTTGACATTTTTGCTCTTCAATACTTTAAAAAGGTTTTGTG
>NW_006408540.1:26189140-26195172 GCF_000296735.1 Chrysochloris asiatica | reverse complement strand
TCTTCATCAGTAAATGTTTTAAGTCCTCTTCACTTTCAGCAAGCAAGGTTGTATCATCTGCATATTGCAGTTTGTTAATGAGTCTTCCTCCAATCCTGATGCTATGTTTCTTCATAGAACCCAGCTTCTCATATTATTTGCTCAGCATACAGGTTGAATAAGTATGCTGAAAGAATACAACCTTGTTGCACACCTTTCCCAATTTTAAACCATTCAGTGTTCCCATGTTCTGTTCAAACAACTGCTTCTTGGTCCAGGTACAGATTCCTCATGAGCACAATCAAGTGTTCCAGAATGCTCATATTCCCTTGCCTACTTTTGTACAATAGATACTTGAGTGGGATAGAAAGGAATGTCGTGAAACATGATTACAGAAAACTTATAAGCCTGTCTTCAGCCTATAATTGATTGGAATACCTAAAAGGATTTCTACAACTTGCCCAGTGAAATAGGCCTTTTGTAGAGCCTTTCCACCTTAGGTGGAATCCTGAGCCCCATCCAGAACCATCTGAAGTGGGACATTCCCAATAGAAAGGACAAGCAGACCAGCCTGGAACAGCTAGAGTGAAAGAAGATACATCTTCAAAGAAATATCATCAGGAACTCCCCCCACCCCACCCCCCAAAAAAAACAAAACAACAAAAAAAATGGCAGTATGACTGGCTACTGGCTACTACAAGAATAAGCAAGTTGTTCACTGGGAAGCCATTAAGGCAAGCAATCAAGTTCTCTCAGGACAAACCCCCCTCTAAGACTGAAACTCAAAGGGAACACATGAGCAGTTATGTAGGCTTGCTGGTGACCACATTGGTTTACTGGTGAGTGGAAGAAGGGGAAAGGCAGCAATGAAGAAATGAGCTGAGTTCAACCACGTTCCATAGACTCCCGTTGATCTGGAGATGACAGAAAGAAAAGGGCTGGTTGGTCCAAAGTGTGGTGAGACCTGGGGACACCTAAGCCCATGGACAAGGATATAGTCACAGAGGGCTAGAGCTGAGAGTGAAGCATCCAGCTGATATGAAGTGAGGGGAGATGCACAAGAACACCCAAACTTGCAGACAGTACCCATTTGACCTAGCCTTGATAGCTTGATAATCAGAACTTGACTAGAGGAAGATAAAAAAGAAAACAATTTTTGATAAAGGAAACAAGGGTAAATTGCTACAATTTGATGATCTTGACCTACACTCATGGAAGTAGTAGCTCTAAATACCAACAGAGAGGGAAGGAGTCTTAACATCAAGTATCAATGCTATATCTTCTGTACACAGGGTAGATAGGGATGGGCAACTTAGACACTGGCTACCTAAAATGTGGGGCGATAAAGGCACGAAGTTACTGGCTTACAAGATTTTAAGAGGGAGTTTAGTTTAAAAGTGTGTGAGGGAAGATAAAGTTTCTTCTGAAGAGTTTTCATCTTGTCTAGATGGGTCTGGTAAAAAGAGATGATGATAATATGCTTATGATTCAATATTGAGTAATTGTTATGACTAATAGTGATGGTCGCAATTGTAAAGGTAGAATTTTTATAACAAAAACATGGGAGTAGTTAATCTTACAGTCCAGAAACAAAGGACCATCAAGGGAGAAGGGTACAAGCAGAATGAGGGACCTTATCCAGAGAAGCAGTGACACCAGAAATGGAGGCAGAGATGGGGACATGGAGAGAGGGAGCAGCTGAGGACTCTAGATTCATGGGAAGAGAGGGACTGAGAGCTGGTGACCAGGAGGCAGACTTGCAGAATGTGCCCTTTGGTGGTTTAAATTTTTATATATGCCTGAGTGTTTAAAAAAAAAAAAGCTAAAATGAATATAGAGAAATACTGTTAACTGATGATACATAGAGGGGATTATAATCATTGTAATGAAATAAGATGTATGATTTGTTGAATGTAAAACTGATGATCTGCCCTGTAAAGTTTCACTCAATTCACAATAGAAACTTAAAAATATATATATATGGAAAGAATACACAGTCTGTGTACCATAAAGAAATGGCTGAGGTCCCACCATTTCAAGAGGTATCACATGATCAAGAACTGATGGTATTAAAGCAGTACTGAAGGCATTGGTGAAAAAAAGCCTCCAGGTGTTGACAGAATACAAATGGAAATCTTTCAACAAACTGATACAGCCCTGAAGACACTTACACATCTATGCTAAGCAATTTGGAATACAGCTACCTGATTAACTGATTGGAAGAGATCCATATTTGTGCCTATTCCAAAGAGGTGACCCAATGGAATGTGGAAATCATCACAAACTATCATTAATACCACATCAAGTGAAATTTCTCTGAAGATAATTTTAAAAATGGCTACTATAATATATTGACAGGGAATTGCCAGAAATTCAAACTAGAGTCAGAAGAGGATGTGGAACTAGGAATATCATTGTTGATGTCAGATAGATCTTGGCTGAAAGCAGAGAATACCAGAAAAATGTTTTTTGTTGTTGTTGTTGTTATGTTGTTAAGTGCCAGTGAGTCAGATCCAACCCACAGCAACCCTGTATAGGGTTTCCAAGGAGTGGGTGGTAAGCTTAAGCCACTGCCCATGTGGTTGAAACCAACTTTGCAGTTTAATGCATTAACCCACAGCACCACACCAGGACTCACACCAAGAAATATGTTTACTTGTACTTTATTGACTATACAAAGGCTTTCTACTATATGGATCATGACAAGCTATGGTTAACATTGCAAAGAATGGGTATTCCAAAACAGTTAATTGTGCTCATGATGAACTTGAACATAGACCAAGAGGTAATATTAGAATATAACAGGGAGACACTGAATGGTTTAAAATCAGGAAGGTGTTCACCAGGGTTGTATGCTTTAATCATACTTATTCATTCTGTATGCTGAAAAATAATCTGAGATGCTGGATTATATGAAAAATAACATGGTATCAGGATTGGAGGAATACTCATTAACAACCTGCAATACGTAGATGATGCAATCTTGCTTGCTGAAAATGATGAAGACTTAAAATACTTACTGATGAATATCAAAGACTACAGCTTTCAGTATGTGTTGCACCTCAATGTAAAGAAAACAAAAAATCCTCACTACTGGATCAATAAATAACATTATGTTAAATGGAGAAAAAAATTGAAGTTGTCAAAGACTTTATTTTGCTTGGATCCACAATCAACACTTACTCGAGCAGCAGCCAAGAAGTCAAACGATATATTATATTAGGCAAATCTGTTGCACAAAACTTCTTTAAAGTGTTTAAGAGCAAAGATATCAGTTTAAGTACTAAGGTGCACCTGCCCTAAGGGACGGTATTTTCAGTAGCTTCATATGCATGTGAAAGTTGGACAATGAATAAAGGAGACCATATAAGACTTGATGAAGTTAAGTTGTGGTGTTCGAGAAGAATATTTAAGGTACCATGGACTTCCAGAAGAACAAACAGGTCTGTGTTGGAAGAAGTACAGCTTGAATGCTTCTTAGAAGCCAGAATGGTGAGAATTCATCTGTCATACTTCTGACATGTTACCAGGAGGGACCAGTCCCTGGAGAAGAACATCATGAGTGGTAAAGTGGAGAAAAAGAGGAAGACCCCAAAAAGATGGATTGGCTCAAGCCTAACAACAACTGGGAGCTGACACAGTGTTTCATTCTGTTTTGCACAGGGTTGATCTGAGTCAGAACTGAGTGGACAGGACTTAACAATAATCCTCCATGATGGTCCTATGTACCTTAGAGAAAATGTATCAAGATTATTCTTTTAGATCCCCAAAATAGTCATCATGACCTTCTGAGTTGAGCTCTCTGCCTTGAATTTAACTGGCCCAACAGATCCCCTCCAAAAGCCACTGTTTAGATTGGATTTTTTTTTTTTTAAATGGTACGTTCCACAGTTGACTCCTGGCCTTGTGGTTACTGAAAATATTGAACATCTCCATCATCTTTCCACAGATGTAATCAATTGGATTCCTGTGTAATGCATCCAGCAAAGTCAATCTTTATGGCCACTTTTTATGTTGTTGAATAAAGAGATATTTGCATTTATAAATAAGTCACCAGTCTTTCAGAATTCTATCGTGTGATCTTCCATGCCATTTCTATTACCAAGATCATATTTTCAAGGTGTTGATATCTTCTTTCACTCACAGTAATTATAATGCATCATGATTGCATGTTTGATCAATTTCAGACCACAGAATTTGGTAAAAATCTTCAATTTCTTAATCTTGGGTATTAGTGGTTGATGGGTAAATTTGAATATTAGTCATGTACTAACTGTTCTTCCTTGTAGACATAACAATATTATCCCATCAATGACAGCATTGTACTTTAGGATAGATCTTGAAATATTCACAACCCTTTTCCTCTTCAATTTTTCATTCATGGAATCGTAGACCCAAACTTTGTCTGATTCAAACTGACCAACACCAGATCATTTCAGCTCACTGATGACTAGAATATGGGTCTTTATGAATTCTAGTTCATTTTTTACTTTCAGTTTTCCTAGATTCATTCTTTGTTTGTCGGCCAGTTTGTTGTTAATTGAGTGACTTGTGTGTTGTTATGATGCTAGAAGCTATGCCCCCAGTATTTCAATGTACCATCGGGATCACCCAGGGTAAACAGGTTCCAAGGGAACTTCTAAATTAACACAGAGTAGGAAAGAGGACCAGGCGATCTACTTCTGAAAAAACTGGCCAGTGAAAATATTATAAAGAGCAGTGGAATATTGTCTGATACAGTGTCAGAAGATGAGACCGTCAGGTTGGAAGGCACCCAAAACACAACTGAGGAAGAACTGTTTCCTCAATGTAGAGTTGACCTTAGTGACGTGGATGAAGCCAACCTTTCAAGACCATCATTTGCTGATGTGGCATGACTCAAATGAGAGGAAACAGATGTGAGCAATCCAAACATGGCATGTACTAGATGCTTTACATATACTTAAATATTACTTCATTATCCTCTATGGTCTCATCTGTCACATACAGTTACATTTATGTTTTTCAGAATGAGAAGTACACCTCACTACTGTGAATTAATTGGTCATTAAACAAAATTTTATTTCATTTAATCCCTTTTGCAAAACAAAACAAAAAAAATCTGAAAATATTGCCTGAGAGAGAATCTGTATAAACACCTAGGAACAAGTAATATATAACCTAAACTTATTTTGTTACATAAGACTTTAAAAAACTTTTAATTGTGAATTAGGTGGTTTACATCAGTTTTGCATCCAATAATCCAAACACATTTTGTTTCATCTCACTGATTTAAATTCCCTCAGTGTAACATCACTTATCCCATTTTCCTGTTTCCTATACTTCCTGTTTCCATAAGTTTTTTTACATACTATGTTCCAGGAGGTTCTGAATCAAATATTTATTTTATCAAAACACCAGATATCAAAGTTTCATGATTAAAAAAGCAACAACACATCAATATTGTTTTAAACTGTGGGTTATAAATACTCATCCCCAAGGTATTTTGTGCTGTCTCAGCATAGGGAGCTTGGACAGCATAAGGAAAGCTGTCTCTGGGGCTAGGGCCCAACTAGCAGCACAGCCCCTTAGTCAATGGCTGCCAAGCTCCCTCCACAAGGAAGGCTCCGAGGATAGGACCACATAAGCTCTAATTGTTTAGTGGAGATTCTTTGACTTTGGTCTCTTGCACACTCCGTTGAAAGGCACTCGTGAAGTTACTACATTTGGCCAAATCCCGGGATCTTTTCATTTTCCTTATTCTAAGGTTGAGTTGCTGTGATTCTGAGGGCTATGCCACTGGTATTTTAAATAACCGGCAGAGTCACCCATGGTGGACAGGTTTCAGATGAGCTTCCAGACAAAGACAGACTAGGAAGAAAGAGTGACAAACTACTTCCGAATTGCTATTTACTGAAAACTCTATGAATAGCAGAGAAACACTGTCAGATACAGGACTGGAAGGTGGGAAGGCACTCAGAATGCGACTGGGGAAAAAAATGCCTCCTCAGAATAGAGTTGACCACGATGACGTGAATAGAGTTAAGTTCAGGGGAGAAAAGCACACAGAACCT
>NW_006408540.1:26180274-26180791 GCF_000296735.1 Chrysochloris asiatica | reverse complement strand
GTAGTGAGGTTGGCCCAGGATCGGATATTGTTTTGTTCTGCTGTGCATGGGGTCACTATGAGTCAGTTCCAACTCAATGGCACCTGACAACAACAACAACAACAACAACAATGTCCCCAGTTTTAACAAATGATTTTTTCTTATTAGAAGTAATTCTACACTTACACTTCAGAGCCCTGGTAGCATAGTGGCCTATAGTTTTTACTGTTACGAAAGACTATTGATTCCATCTATTATGTAAAGTATACATAGTTAAGAGTTGGGCTACAAAGCAATTCAGAGCTGTTTGAATCTACCAGCCGCTCCACAGCAGAAAGATGAGGCTTTCTGCTCCTGTTAAGATTTATAGCCTCGGAAACCCTATACAGGGTTGCTGTGAGTCAGAACCGACTCCACAGCACATAACTACCACCACACTTATACTTGTTGTTGTTAAGTGCCTTCGAGTCGGAGCCGACCCATAGCGACCCTGTACAGGGTTTCCGAGGGTGTAAATCCTTACGGGAGTAGAAAGCCT
>NW_006408540.1:26132326-26180174 GCF_000296735.1 Chrysochloris asiatica | reverse complement strand
CTCATCTTTCTCCCGCGGAGCAGCTGGTAGTTTCGAACCACTGACCTTAAGGTTCGCAGCCCGATTCGTAACCACTACGCTACCAGAGCTCCTTACACTTATACTTAGTTTATACTAAAAAAGATTGTTAGTTGTTTATCCAAAACTCAAATATAACCAGGTATCCTTTACTTTGATATGGTAACTCAAACTTTTCCTCTTTGTGTTCTTTATGGCATTTGGTCCCCTAAGCCCTAATTCTCCTTGAAACTCTCGTCCTTTGGGTTGTATCACATACACTTGTCTGCTTTTGCTTTTTCTACTTATGATACTACTTCAGTGATGTCTGTAGTAATAGCTGGAATCATCACAGAACATCTCTAAGCCTCTCTTTTGATCTCCATAATCTTTCTTTTTGGTGAGGTCATCAGTTCCCAAAGTACTTAATCACCACCACCACCAGCAGCACCTAAAAACTAGATAGAAATGCAAATTCTCGGGCCCAAACCTAGACCTACAGAATCAGAGCTTGTGTGGTGGAACACTCCAAAAGCTAGAGTTTGATAACCACTGGCTTAAATGATCACTTCTATTTGGTTAGGGTTCCCTACATGGTACAAACTATTAACACTATTAACGCAAGTCTCCAGACTATTAACTGAAAGGTTGGAAATTTGAGTCCATCCATAGGAACCCTAGAAGAAAGACCGGTGATCTTGTTCTAAAAACTCAGCCATTGAAAACACTATGGAACATAGTTCTACTCTGACACACATGGGTTGCCATGAGTGAGAATCAACTTACTGGCACTTGGCTCCTGGCATGTTATTATTGCTGTTGTTAAGTGCCATCGAACCAGTTTCGACTCACAGTGACCCTGTATAGGGTTTCTGAGGAGTAGATGGTGAGTCTGCATCACCCATGTGGTTCAAACTGACCTTGCAGTTCAGTGCTTATCCTACAGTGTCACACCAGGTATGTTATGTTGACTCCCAAATGCTCATCTTTAACCCTAACTTTATGTCCAAGTTCCCCTTCAATATTTCAACTGTGAAATGTATATGAAAAAAAAAAAGTATAATAATAATAATAATAATAAAACCCAACTCTGTGGTCAAAATATGATTATAGATTATTGCAGCATTTCTTAAAATTATTTGAATACTGGGACCCATTTCCAGGTAAAACCCCATAGGTTTGCTTAATCTTTAAAAAATTTAAAACATCCATAATTACTCTCCACTTGGTTACCCCTTTTATTCTGACAACCATGGCAATAAGATGTTAAGACAATATGCTCTGATTGTAGTTTAAAATGAATTTAATCTTTTTGCTCTTTAGTTCCTTTTAACATGCTTTTCCCAAAAAAGTACCTTGCTAAGACAAGTACCGGTTATAACCAGATCTGGCTCACTAGACATGCACAGTAAAGTCAACTGTGGCCTATAATTGACCCCAGAAACTTGATCAAGGAACAAAAATTTCCCAAAAAGACATCACCCAATCAACTTAGACCACATTCAAAATTTCGTTTGTTCCAGCACCCTCCTCACAATCATCGGGATGTTGCAGCCACTGTGTATTTTGCGTGCCTTCCAACCTCAGGTACTCATCTTCCAGTGCCGTATCAGACGCTACTCTTTTGTGATCCAGAGTGTTTCCATTGGCTATTTTAAGAAATAGATTTCTAGGCCTTTCTTCCTAGTCTGTCTTAGTCTTGAAGCTCTACTGAAACCTGTTCACCATGGCTGACCTTGCTGATCTTTGAAATACCAGATGTCATAACAATATTAATGCAACATGCCAGTTATTTGTTATGGATTTAATTGTATCCCCTCAAAATGTATGTCTACTTGGCTAGGCCATGATTCCTAGTATTGTATGGTTGTCCTCCATTTTGTTATCTGATGTAATTGTACTATGGGTTGTTAATCCTAATCTCTGCCTGTAGCTAATGAGGCAGGGAATAGGTTATGGTAAAGAAGATTGGGTTGTGTTTGTTACGTTAATGAATCAGAACACAGTCTACATTGTTGTTGTTGTTAAGTGCCAACCCATAATGACCCTGTATAGGGTTTCTAAGAAGCAGTTGGTGAGTTTGAACCACCAACCTTGAGGATTAGGTTGTATTTAAAGTAAATATCTTTTGAGATATAAAAGAGCCTATAAGGAGCTCTGGTAGCGTAGTGGTTACAAATCGGGCTGTGAACCGCAAGGTCAGCAGTTCGAAACTACCAGCTGCTCCGCAGGACAAAGATGAGGCTTTCTGCTCCCATAAAGATTTACAGCCTCGGAAACCCTGTTCAGGGTCGCTATGGGTCGGAACCAACTCGACGACACTTAACAACAACAACAACACAAGGAGCTCTGGTAGCGTAGTGGTTACAAATCGGTTTGCTTACCTCAAGGTCTGCAGTTTGAAACTAGCAGCCGTTCCACAGAGAACGATGAGGCTTTCTGCTCCCGTAAATATTTACAGCATCGGAAATCCTGTGCAAGGTTGCTCTGAGTCGGAACCGACTCCACCGCACATAACAACAACAACATGCAAGCAAGCAAAGACCGAAGGACCTAAGAGTCGTCTTTTGGTTCCTATGCTGAGAATCTCCAGATGCACGGGACCCACACCTGTGTATCAATAGCCCACTTCACTGTCTCGTGCTCTGCTTCTGGTTCAGCTGCTGCTGCTCCTCTACCACTCCTCTAGGGGCACAGTTTTCTCCATTTAGGTTGAGGAGTTCAGTGTGCAGGAGTCAAAAGGACACGCTCCACTTCTGGATCGTCTTCTCTGATGATTGTGAGATCCCAACTGATGCTTCTGAGATGACTCATTTTCTACCCAAGCTAGAGTTTCAAATTTTTACAATTAGAGTTAACGCTTAACATCCACAGCTGAATCATCTTATCTTATCAGAACATCAGAAAAAGAGTTGTTTGATGGTGGTTACAGAGACTAAAGATAGGAGAGACACATTTAATCAGTGACCCGATACACAACAGTTTGGTCCTTGGTTCTGTTCTTCAGTTACACCAACACAGGACTACTTTGATCTTCATGGCCCTCGTGGGGACTTGAGTTCTGTCCCTGATTCCTTGACCCTGTGTCACCTATGGCCAACTTCCGGACAGTGCTTCCATCTGGGACTTCTGTCTCTGCCAGTTGCTGACGGCAGCCCGAATTGTGTTTTAGGTAGATGGATTGATCTCCAGATTCTGGTCAGTCTTGATCTTGCCCCAGTGGAGCAATTACCACCTGACTCTTGACTCTGAGAGGCCCAGACAATATAGCTTGTTTGACTCACAAAAGCCACCTCACATCTCCATGACTATATCCATAAAACTTAGAGGCTGATTGGACACTGGAGAGGAGGAAGTCATGAGTCCCATATTTTAAGATTAGGTAACTGTGAATCACAAAGCTGGCAGTTCAAATCTACCAGCTGCTCATCAGAAATCCTATATAGGGTTGCTATGAGTCGTAACTGACTGAACAGCACTGAAGAACAACAGCAGTTAGAGTGGTGGTGGTATTTGGGAAACAAAGGGAGGGGCATTAGAGGTAGAGGTGACTTAGTAGGGGAAGATAATTAGCTCCATTTTGATTACCTTATGTTTACAATGAGGTCATCTGATGGGAAAGTTCTACTGCATTTTCCAGTTTCCTTTGTTACCAACTCAGGTCTCCCTAGGTGCGGTTCAGAACAAATAGAGTGAAGGTAGAAAGCAGAAGGCGTGACTCTGATTGGCCAAGTTGGGACTAAGTCACCAAAACAAGCTTCCTGATTAGAAAGTGGGCAGCTCATTTATATACAACGATCAGGAAGTAAATGAAGGAAATTTGCATATGTAATAGATATTGGAAAAGAGATCATGAATATGCATTCAGGTGGAGTCTTGAATTCTGGCACAGAAGCAACCTCTCGATTTTAATTGTGGACCAAACTAAGTATCGATGTATGTGCATGAAAAGTGAACTATGTTTTGAAGATCAGGAGATATGATGGAGACCTGGTTGTCGTAATGAGTAGACAGTGCCAACGAAGGCTGAGCTAGGTCTGTTGACATCCAGGACCTCAGAATGAAAGGTGGTGGACTCTGCCTAGAAGGTTAAAAGGTCCCAGCTATTTCTGCTGAAATATAAATGACCTTTATATCAATATCCTGCCGCACAAACCCACCTTTAGTATCTTTGCTCCTCTTCCTTTATCATGAAATGGGAAGAAGGTGTCGGAAGAAAACTTCCCTAGCATCATGAAAGACAAGAAGATAAGTATACAAGAAGCTGAACATATTCTAAACAGGACAGATCCCAAAAGAAAATCACCAAGACATATCATAATCAAACTTTCCAAAATCAAAGACAAGGAAAGAATCCTGAGAGCAACTCAGGAAAAATGAAAAGTTACCTACAAAGGAGAACTGATAAGTCTAAGCTTGGGTTTTTCAGCAGAAACCATACACACAAGAAGGCAATGGGATGACATATACAAGATTTTGGAAGAAAAAGATTGCCAAACAAGAATCATATACCCAGCAACGTTGTTCATCAAATGTTGTTGTTGTTGTTAAGTGCCGTCGAGTCGGTTCCGACCCATAGCGACCCTGTACAGGGTTTCCAAGGGTGTAAATCTTTACGGGAGTAGAAAGCCTCATCTTTCTCCCGCGGAGCGGCTGGTAGTTTCGAACCGCTGACCTTAAGGTTCGCAGCCCGATTCGTAACCACTACGCTACCAGAGCTCCTTTACAACAGCTAAATTAGGGCATTTCCAGATAAACAGAAATTAAAAGAATGTATAATGATGAGACAGGCTTTACAAAAAATGCTAAAGGGTGTTCTTTGGACTGAGAATCAACAACAGGAGACAACAACTTGAGATTACCACATACAACAACAACACCCAGAACAAGTATTTAAAATAAAACAAACTTACAAGACTGAAAATACAGAACTACTGATATCAATCTATAATGAAGTCAACTACAAAGTCAAGAGGGAATAGTATAGATAAAGAACATCCAAAAGGCCAGGAAGTCAAGTAGATTTCAAGATAAAATAAGTCTGTTTTAACTATGGAAAAAAATAATAAATTATAGGATAACCTCCAAGAAAAATAATGCACTTGCGCATCCAAACAAAACAAAACAAAAAACAGGAAAATCAGAAAAAAATAAAAATAAAAAGCACTGGACCAGAGTCTTCACGTTAGCAAGATTCCCAGGTAATTCCTATGCACATTGACATTTGAGAAGCAGTAAAGTCTAGATCAATAGTATCAGAATCTGGTGGTTGGACCTGTTGCTGTTGAGTGCCATGGAGTCTCTTCTGACCCATAGTGACCTTGCATAGGGTTTCCCAGGAGCAGCTGGTGAGGCTGAACCACCGACCTTGTGGTTCAAACCAACTTACAGTCCAGCACATTAACCCACAGTGCCACACCTGGACTCCGTGTGGAGTGGTGGAGGTAGTGATTATGTACTGTGGAGTTGGTTCCAGCTCGTAGCGACCCTGTAAAGGGTTTCCAAGGCTGTAAATCTTTATGGGAGCAGAAAGCTTCCTTTTTTAGTCTGTGTCACTGCTCCTCTTCTGAGGAGCAGCTAGTGGGTTTGAACAGCTGCTCTTGTGGTTAGCAATCCAGTGCTTATCCTACCATACCATCAGCACTCCTGAACACATCTTAAGGCATGGAAATGCTTCGAGCAGAAAAGAGGAGGAACATCTGCATTGGGTTAACACAAACCAGATGAAAGTGCTTTTATGAAACTGTGAATGGAATCTGTGGGTTAGTCTAAATGACACAATTACATATTTAAATTTTAAAATGCCATTAAAATGTTAATTGATTCGGACACCGTGACACAGACTAAATTTTCTGGTGCATTTGTCATAGACATCTGGCACTTAGCAGTTGCTCGGTAAATATTTGCCAAGTGAATGAGTGACAGGCAAGCCCTCTCCCAGGATTGGCACTCACCTAACAGAAACCGTTTGGTAAAAGGAGAACAGTCTCAAAGGGGTTCTTATTGAATTGTATCACACATTTCTGTCTCGGTGGAGGGAGGGTCCCCATGCACATGACACCTTCATGAAACCCCTTGTGCAGGGAGATTGTTATGGATTAAATTGTATTCCCCACAGTATATGTGAGGAGTCTTGGAGTGGTGCTATAGGATAAGCATTGGACTGCTAACCACAAAGTCAGCAGTTTAAACCCACCAGCTGCTTCTTGAAAACTCTTTATAGGGTCGCTATGAGTCAGAACTGACTTGACAGCACTTAACAACAACAACAGTGTGTGTTGGGGTTTGCACCAATCAGGGACCCCGTAAAGTGAACAACTATATAATAAGGGCTAAAAGTATCAGACCAGAATTCATCCCTGCGGATGTAGTCTTGTAATGTAGTTTGGAAATAGGATTTTGTTTGTTATGTTAATTAGATCATACTCAGGAAGATGAGTTCTACATCTAATCACTTCTGAGTTATAAAAAGAGCACATTAGAAACAGGCATGGGGGAAGACAGGCACTGTGTGAAGATTGCCAAGAAACCAAGGCACACCCGAGGTTGTCTACAACAAAGGAATCCACCTAGCTGAGAGCCTGCTTTGGACTTTAGCCTCCAGAACTGTGAGGAAACAAATGTTCTTTAAAGCTCCCTACTTGTGGTACTTGTATTTCAGCAGCCCTGGGAAATGAAGACAGAGGTCCAGGACTCTGAAAACCAGAGACCCCTGACTCGGCACCCAACCCCAGTTCTTCCCAGAATCTCCCTTTTATAGCCATCTGTTAAAAGGCCATTTTCTGCTGGGGTAGGTACATCAGAGGACAATTTTATCAAACCTTTTTGACCATGACTCAAAATAAATCATTTTATTTTGTGAGCCCAACAGATGGAAATCCATACATAATTGGAGTATAAGGTTCACAACACAAAATTTACCCTTACTATATAGAAGGCAAGGAATGTCTCTATTCCACTAGTGTCTACTCCATCCCTTTAAAGAAAAGAACATTGATTTCACAACCCACCAATGGGCATTCTGAAAGCAACTGCATGGTGGCCCTGTAGAGGGGAGGGGCTTCAGCTTCTCCATCAAGGAAGACTGAGCCTTCTCACTCCCACCCCTGGGAACACACTTCTTGCTGTTGTTAAGTGCTGTCGAGTTGGCACTGACTGATAATGACACTGAATAGGGTATCTGAGGAGCAGCTGGAGGATTTGAATTGCTGAATTTGTGGTTCAAAGTCCAGTGCTGATCCTACAGTGCCACACCAGGAGTCCAGGAACACACTTAGGTCACCAGGAAAGTGTAACACACACCCCTTTTCTAGAATCTAAACTAGAAGACTCCACGGCGAGGTCTTTGCTTCTGTCTAAAATATTATACTGTTATCTGGAAGGTTCTTAACCATGACCATTCATAAGGAGGAGGTCACAACCGTGACAGAATATTTGGAGTCTGGAGTCTTTAGAAAGTTGACTCACAATTTAAAATTGTATCCCATCTATGTTTAAGTGAAGCTTTTAAAACTTTTCAGTTTTAGAGTATTAGGTTTGTAGAACTCCCAGGAATTGTGGAGCAGATAGCCTTCGAGTGCCAGCAGCTGCAGCACATCCCAACCAGTGCCCCCAAGCCAAGACGGGGCAGTGACATACAGCTGGCACCTCTACCATGAGACCTGAACACCGTGTTAACAAGCAGTGCTCCCAGTCCATGAGCTGGGGGCTGCCTCTCTGACAAAATACGTCATGAAAGTGCTGGGTGAAGCAATGCTTCTTCATCGCACAACTTTCTGAGCCTATGATGCTGGATTCTGTGGCGTGACTCTTGGGGACGGGAGTACTATATGCAGTGTTTTACGACACATATTTCACCATATAACCTTTTTCAATTAGCTTCTGAAAATCTGCATAAGTTTAGGGAATGCTGCTTGTTATGGGTTGAATGATGTAGGCCCAAAATATATGTTGTACATCCTAACCTCTGTGCTTGTGATTATAGTCCCATTTGGAAATAAATTGTCTTTATGTTGTTGTTGGTTGTGGTTATGTGCTGTGGAGTCAGTTCTGACTCATAAAAAACTCTGCATAGGGTTTCCAAGGCTGTGAATCTTTATGGGAGTAGAAATATTCATCTTTCTCTCAAGGAATGGCTGGTAGTTTCGAACAACAGCCCATCTTGTTGTAAGGGTGTATTTTGAGTCAGTGCTCTTTGAGATATAAAAGACAGTAAAGAAGTTAGCAGAGCCGAGATAGGGCAAGAGAGATGCCAAGCCACATGAAGGTTACCCGGAGTAGAAGCTCAAAGAGACAAGGACCTTCTCCCAGAACTGACAGACTTAGAAAGCCTTTCCCCTGGAGCTGGCCCTCTGAATTTGGAGTTCTAGCCTCCTAAACTGTGAGAAACTTAGTTTCTGTTTGTTAAAGGCCCCACTTGTGGTGTTTCTCTTATAGCAGCACAGAAAGCTGAGACCAAATTTGGTCCCAGGATTGTACGGTGCTGCTTACAGTAACTGAAAAAGTGGAAGTGATTTTGGGATTAGATAGTGGAGACTGGAAGGGTTTTAAGAAGCCTAGTAGTAAAAGCTTAGATTATTCTGAAGAGACTGTTGGCAGAATCATGGACCTTAACGCCAATTCTGGTGAGGGCTCAGAAGGACAAGAGGAGAGCTACAGAGAAAATCTCTATCATCTTAGAAAATGCATAAGTTACTAGCAACAGAATTGACACCCAATAGACTTGCTTAATGTTTTTAATTTTTATAAATTTCATTACTTACTTAAGAGACCCTATCCTCTTGCCTCTTGTTCTGACAACTGTGGAAACAGGATCTTAAAACAATATGCTCCACTTGTGGTTTATAATTAACTTTCCCCCCCTGCAATTTACTTCCTTTTAGTCTGTTTCTCTCAAGAAAGTACCAGACTGCAGCGGGCCCCAGTGAAGATAAAGGTAAGTACCAGCTTTAACTAGATCTGACCCACTAAACATAATTAATTCTGGAATGAAGAATTTTGGTCAGAGAACAAAACTTGCCTGGAAAGATGTCATCTGATTGCTTTGGACCACATTTAAAAGCAAGAAGTGCAATGATTGCTTCTGTGTTGGAATGCAAGACTCCACCCCAATGCATATTCATTACTAGTTCCTAAGTATTCCTCATTATCCCCCTCATGTACTTCCGGATCTCTCTGTACAAATAAGCTGCCCACCTGTAATTTGGGGACTTGTCTTGACAACTTGGTTCCAACTTGCTCCCTGCTTGGCCAATCCTAGTAACCCCTTTCTCTTTCTATGGTCACTCAGTTACAGTGTTTGTTTTCAGCTATACCTGGGTAAAGCTATACCTTGGTTAGTAATAGAATGTTGCTAGAGATGTGGATATTAAATGTGACACTGGTGAGGCTTTAAAAGAAAATGTGATTGGACAATGGAGGAAGGGTGATACTTTTTATGCAGTGGCAAAGAACTTGTCTGACTTATATTGAAATGTTTACTGGAAGGTAAAATTTGTAAGTGATGATCTTAAAGATACTGTGTGGTATCTCCTTGCCTGTTATAGTAAAATGTGAGAGAAAAGGGATATACCTAAAAATGAACTGTGCAGGTGGGGGGAAAGAAATAATTACTTGAGCAGTGTTGTTTTGGTGGTTAAATGCCATTAAGTTGGATCTGAGTCATAGTGATACTGTATAGAGTTTGCAAGGAGCGGTTGAACCGCCAACCTTGCGGTTAGTAGTCTAGTGCTAATTATATAGCACCACACCAAGACACTTGCTAACTTGGGTGACTGGAAGGCAGTTAAAAAGAAAATACAGAAATAGAGAAGAAGGGGGGAAAAAAGGAAATTGCTTTCTTCTTTTTTTGTCTTTTTCATGTACTGGAAGGAAAACAATATTTATATATATTTTTTCTCTTAAAAAAGAGAGCTTAGACATTATCTTCATTTGAAAAATGAAGGTCAGGTTACTATGGCAACATCTTCTGTGTTGTTATGATGTTTAATACAAGACAGTCTGACCTCTTATTCCATTTTAACATTTTTATTTTCTGTAATAACATGGCCTCTGTAATGGTGAATCCAGATATGATATCCAGAAATGTTGTTGAAGACTGCCTTGAGGAATAAACTAAGAGAATAGATTAAAAAATACATTATCAGCTAGGTTTCTCTTTATCTCTCAGAGGTGCTGGTCTGGAGACACAAGAATTTAGAAGGATTTCAAGGGAAGCATAAATACAAGTGCAAAAACCATGCAGGAGCAATATCTGACTTCCTCTGGCTTCAGAAGGGGGAAAGCGAATCAAACTTAAAATCAGTCCAAGGCCAAGTCCTATGAAGTAGAGGTCAGACATAACTTCTACCCTACAACCTTCTTTATCCTAGTCTGACACCAACCATCCCTCCCACAGCACTCTCTACTTCACATCTGTGTTCGATAATCCATTGTAATGACCACACAGAACTCATAACAATATTCAGGATTAGGGGGCTTATTAGGAAAGTGAACAGGGTACAATTCAAGATAAGAAAAACTCAGGAACACCTGAGTTCTCCAGTTAGGAACACCTCTTGTCTGCCATGCTGCAGACACACCTCACTCTTGTCTTTGGCCTCTCAGCCATGTGGCCCCTTGGCCTCTGTCCTGCTCTGGCAAGTGTTACAAAGCTCTTATAGACAGTCTGTGAATTCCCAAAGGTCACATTCTACAAGCCAGTCTCCTGCCTATAGGCACTCAGCTTTACTCAGTCCATGGACCTAGAGACCGCAGCTGCTCTGTCTCCCCATGCTGTTGCTTCTGCTGACACCACTTTCCCAGGGGTCTCGCGTTCCACTCATGCTCTTCCTGATAGCCCTGGGGTCATTGATTCCTGCTTCTGACATGACTCCTTTTAAACCTAGCTGGAAGGTAAAACTATCCACCTTATTTGCATGGTCCCACCCAATCACTTGGTGGAAATTAAGAAGACATTGGATAGAAAAGCCTTATCAAGTAAATTTAAGGTACCACAAAGGTAAGGTAAAGACATTTCTGGAAAGATGGCGTTCTAGGTAGATACCCTACATTGACCCTCTAGAACAAAGACACTAGAGACAAAATAACACAAACACAAATAAAAAAATTCTGGCACCCTGAACTTCTGAAGAAAGGTTAGAGAAGTGGATGGAGAGCTTGTTGGGAGGAAAGGCAAAGCAGAAATGGCAAGAGAGGGAGACTGGTGAATGGCTGGCCAGATGAGGCTCGACCATCTTGTGAGTAGCTTTGGCAGAGGGAGGAGACCTAGCAGAACAGATTTGGCGGACAAGAGAACAGGTACTATTTCTTCTCTCCTGATGACCATAAGTCTCACCAGCTCCCACCCTCACCCACCTGCAGAGCAGACCCTGCTCCCTGGGAGTTCAGAGCCATGTGGTTGAGAGCCAGGCCAGTGTGAGGTGGGGGCTGGCCACACAACTTTGGTGTGCCACTTTAGCTTCTGGATTCAGGGTGCATCAGTTCCAGACCTAAAAAATGCACAGAGCCACCAGACCAGCATTTAACCAGTCACCCTGCTCCCAGCTGCCCTGTGGTCCTAACAGACACTGAAACCAGCTCCATCAAGTTGCCCTCACAAACTACTTCCTGATTTAGCGCCCTGAATATAGATAACACTGAGGCCATTAGGAACTCCATCTACAGCCAGGAACTCTGCTGTCACATCTTTCCCACAACCACCTTGTGAGCTCCTTGAATTTCAGAAGCTCCCCTCCAACCCCCGAGATTTCTCCCCTCCAGGTCCAACAACTGCATTGTTTGCTTTACAAATACAACAACCCCACAATACCCCATAGACAATAGACAATTTTAGCTCACATAATGACCAATGACCAAGATGCAGAATCAGAAGATGTTTCTAAGGAAGAAAATGTAATAGAACTAACTGAAAAAGAATTCAAAAGAATGATAACTAGGATACTGAGACAGGTGTGAATGATCTAAATGAGACAGAGGTAAATATTGATGCATGCTCAACCTTGGAACATCAGGGCTCTGTGATACAGGAATCGAGGCATAGTCTGAAGAGGGGAAATAATACTAAGATGCTTGTCTAGCTTATGTATATTGGTGTTTCTTGCCTACTATTGTAAAATAGACACTTGAGTGGGATAGAAAGGAATGTTGGGAAACATGATTACAGAAAGGTTATAAGCCCATCTTCAGCCTATAACTGATTGGAATACCTAAAAAGGTTTCTACAATTTGCCCAATGAAATAGGCCTCTTGAGGAGCCTTTGCAGTGTGTAGGACCTTAGGTGGAATGCTGAGCCCTATCCAGAACCTTCTAAAGTGAGACATTCCCACTAGAAAGGACAAGCAGCCTAAACAGCTAGAGCAACAAAAGATATATCTTCAAAGAAAGATCATCAGGAAAAAAACAAAACAAAAATGACAATATGATTGGCTACTCCAACAATAAGCAAGTTGTTCATTGTGAAGCAATCAAGTCCCTTCAGGACAAACCCCTCTAAGACTGAAACTCAAAAGGAACACATAAGCAGGCATGTAAGCTTTCTGGCGACCACATTGGTCTACTTGTGAGTGAAAGAAGGGGAAAGGCAGCAATGAAGAAATGGGCTGAATTCAACTATGTTATATAGACTCCTGTAGACCTGGAGATAAGAGAGAAGAGGAAAGGCTGGTTGGCCCAAAGTGTGGTGAGACCTGGGGACACCTAAGCCCGTGGACAAGGATATAGTTACAGAGGGCTAGAGCTGAAAGTGAAGCATCCAGCTGATATGAAGTGAGGGGAGACGCACAAGAATATCCAAACTTGCAGACAGTACCCATTTGACCTAGCCTTGATGGCTTGATAATCAGAACTCGACTAGAGGAAAATAAAAAAGAAAACAATTTTTGATAAAGGAAACAAGGATAAATTGCTACAATTTGATGAACTTGACCTATACTCATGGAGGTAGTAGCTCAAAATACCAACAGAGAGGGAAAGAGTCTTCACATCAAGTATCAATGCTATCTACACAGGGTAGATAGGGATGGGCAACTTAGACATTGGCTACATAAAATGAAGGGGTGATAAAAGCACGAAATAACTGGCTTACAAGTTTTCAAGAGGGAGCTTAGTTTAAGAGTGTGTGGGAAAGATAGAGTTCCCTCTGAATCATTTTCTTCTTGTCTAGATGGGTCTGGTAAAAAGAGATGGGGATAAGATTCATATGATTCAATAGGAAGTCATTTTTGTCATGACTAATGGTGATGGCCACAATTATAAAGGTAGAAGTTTTATAACAAAAATGGGAGAGTAGTTAATCTTACAGTCTAGAAACAGAGGACCCTAGGACCATCAAGGAAGAAGAGCACAAGAAGAATGTGGGACCTTATCCAGAGAAGCAGCTACACCAGAGATGGAGGCAGAAATAGGGACATGGAGAGAGGGAGAAGCTGAGGACTCTAGACTCATGGAAAGACAGGGAATGAGAGCTGGTGGCCAGGAGGCAGACTTGCAGAATGTGCCCTTTGGTGGTTTAAATTATTATATATGCCTGAGTGTTTAAAAAAAAAAGCTAAAATAAATAGAGAGAAATACTGTTAATTGATGGTACATGGAGGGGATTATAATCATTGTAATGAAACAAAGTATATGATTTGTTGAATGTAAAACTGATGGTCTGCCCTGTAAAATTCACTCATTTCACAATAAAAACCTTAAAAAAAAGAATGATAACTAGGTACATTCAGATGATCAATAGAAAGCTCAAGGAAAGCAAGGGGGACACAGTAAAATCTTTAGAAAAATTCAGGAAAACACTACAAGAACAAACAAACAAAATGAATCCAGAGTTTGAAACACTACAAAACCTGAAATTAGAAATCCAGAAGATTAATGCTAAGTATCTCAGAAGTCCCAGAGTCCTGGTATGGAAGGAGGATCGTCATGGTTTCAAAGGGTGGGCCATGATCTCTTGGATCTTAGAAGGTAGGGCCCCCTAGACTTCAAAGAATTGGATCTTCACCAGTGTGGAGACTGCCATGACCAAGGGGTAGGAGAATGTGGTCTGCCAGCTCTGAGGGGGTAGGTTCACCACTCAGATGGACTAGGAGAATGGGACCACCCAAAACCAAGGCAGCACAACTGTTGTCCCAGTGGGCCTGGAAGGTGGGGCTGAGATCCCGAGAGAAAGGGAAACTCTTTCCCCAAAGTTGGCACTCTGAATTGGAACGTCTAGCCTCCTAATCTGTGAGAAAATAAATTTGTTGATAAAGCCACCCACTTGTATTTCTGTTATTGTTGTTGTTGTTAAGTGCCATCGAGTCGGTTCCCACCCATAGCGACCCTGAACAGGGTTTCCGAGGCTGTGAATCTTTACGGGAGCAGAAAGCCTCATCTTTCTCCCGTGGAACAGCTGGTAGTTTCAAACTGCTGACCTTGAGGTTTGCAGCCCAATTCGTAACCACTTCACTACAAGTACTAGATAACTAAGACACTGTCCAAAGTGACTGGTACCTGCTTCCTGGACTAGTTGGGAGGAAAAAAAAATGGCAGACTAGAGACTTCTTCACCAAGGACAGGGCCAGGGGATTAGGATGCTTGCAAAGGACTTGGGTGAATCTTCTATATTTTGTCATAAAATGAAAAAATGGACAGAACTCTGTCAGCATATTCAATACACCTTTGTTTATGTATTTATCACTTGTAGTTTTAACTACTTGAAATAGACCATTATGGCCTGTGATAGAAGTAATTCAGAAACTCACAATGGTGCAAACTGAGCAGTGAAACAGAGAGTAATTAGGGACTGAGCATAGCTGAGTCTTCAGCTTCCAAATCTCATCGTGACTTTATTTCTATCGGTCCTTGTAAAGGCAGTCACTCTGATGAAGTTGTATTATATAGCCTTTTGTGTTTTACTGGGAGTCCTGGTGTGGCTTTGTAGGATAAGTTCTGGACTGCAAGGTCAGTTTGAACTGCAGGGTCAGCAGTTTAAACTTACCAGCCGCTGTGAAACGCTATGCACGCTAGCTATGAGTCAGAAGTGACTCGATGGCACTTAACAACAGCAACAAGGAGTCCTTGGGAGGCACAAATGGCTAAGCACTCAACTACAAGCTGAAAGGTTGGTGATTGTAATACACTCAGAGGCACCTTGGAAGAAAGGCCATGATCTGCTGCTTCAGAAAGTTCACAGACCTTGGGAACCCATGGAGCAGTTCTACTCTGCAATACATTGTCATGAGTTGGAATTGCGTCTCCAACAACTGGTTTGGTTTTTATGCTTTACTAGGAGTCCTGGTGTGGGGCTGTAGGGTAAGCACTGGATTGCTTATCATAAGGTTGGCAGTTCAAATCCATCAGCTAGCTATTCCTTGGAAACCCTATACAGCAACATTCTGGCCATACATGAATGGTATTGCAGATTTGAAGATTTGTGAAAGGCTCAACACAAAGTCTCCATAAACAAAACATACGAATCCACTATCATTTAGATTTGAACTTTTTCAGATGTACACCTGAGACCAGGGCTCATGTACAACTGTGCAAGTGGTGCCCTGCACACTTTTGGGGGCACCATTCATACAGACTGTGGTGTATTTGTGTCACACAGCAGCAACCCTCTGAAAACACATTTGTGCTTTTAAGTTTAAAAAGTAAAAATTCAAGAGTCATTGGTATATCCGTCACATTCTTTTTCACTCTTAACTAAATCCACAGACTCTTGTGTTTTTCAGTAAGAGTAGTTAGTATCTGGTATGGGGTGTGTCCGGATTTTAATCAAAGCCTAAAGTTCAGGCTCAGATTCACCAGTACCTGTTTTCCAGACCTAAGGGAAATGTGAGATTCTGTTTCATCGCTAGTGAAACAGAAATGATGACAAGATGTACTTCAGCCAGCTGAGTTTAGAACTTTGCAGATGCTGTTAACATTGGGAGGTCCTGCCCAGGCTCCAGCTTCAAGGTTTGCTACCTTATGGCCAATGGGAGAGTCCCATGGGCAGGATCAGGAAGACGTAGGTTACAACACAGTGTTTATGCAACAAGGGGGATGGCTCCCAATCTCTATGACCCCACGATGGTAGGACCCCGGGACCCCTGAACATGGGAGTCTACCTAAATTTTACTTGTTTTTAAATGTTGTTATAA
Source organism: Chrysochloris asiatica (assembly GCF_000296735.1). Lineage (NCBI taxonomy): Eukaryota > Metazoa > Chordata > Mammalia > Afrosoricida > Chrysochloridae > Chrysochloris > Chrysochloris asiatica. Next base: position 26,164,055 of record NW_006408540.1, on the reverse strand, counting down.
CATATATATAGTTGTTGTTGTTGTTAAGTGCTGTTGAATTGGTTCCCCATAGCAACCCTGTATGGGGTTTCCCAGGAGCGGCTTGTGAGCTTGAATCGCCTACATTGTGGTTCAAACTGATTTGCAGTCTAGCGTATTAACCCACAGTGTCACACCAGGATTCCGTATAGCCATTAATTAATTTCTTGGACCCAAATCCTCATTATTCAGGGTTCCTTGTGTACATACATAGCCTTATGTTTATATCCAGAACATAAAAACAAAACACACCCTTGACCTCATGATTTTTATGGCTACATCTGTTTCACTTAATAACTGTTAACTGAACAATCACAGTGTAGTTTTAAAGAGTAGGAAAATGAAAACTTAAAAAACCCTCCTCAGAGCACATTTTGTGTTACTTTTCAAAACCATGATGCATGCTAAAATACACATTCCTTAGGAGTACATAAATAGGGAAACAGAAAGATTGGTAAAGTTACATTTCATACCTTGGTTTTAAAAAACATATGCTGACAATTTTTTTTAACGAATTCACAACATTCCAACCACTCTTCTCATTTTTCTTAATAAACATCAATAGCCCCCCCCCCCCCCTTTCAGTTCTGGTTCTCTCTGTTTCAGTACTGTGGGATGGGGTGATATGCACTGATGGGCTGGTTATACTGTTGTCTTTACGTTGGCAGTGGACTCTGTGTAGCCAGGTGTGTCTCCTCCAGTGTTTCCCCCAGTGTCCTCTCCACTGTCTCTGCTTCTGCAGAACCCTCTCTGTCTGAACTGACTGGAAAGCAGCAGTTTATAGGCCGCTGTTCTGTACTTCTTTGAAATGAGATTGTAGAGGATTGGGTTGATGGATGCACTCAAATAGAAAAGTTGCAAAGCAATTATGTTGAAATATTGAGAGAAGTACATCATCCGGGTATCATCTGTATTTACATAAATGATTCTGCCAACGTGGAAAGGCAACCAGCAAACTACAAATGCCAGAACCACCACCACTGCAAAACAAAACACAAGCACCAGAATTAGCAAAATCATGCAGAAAAAAGGACGGTCCTAGGAAACACCTGAAGTAATAACTAACAGCCAAATTGCTAAGCTAGAACTTTACCTAACTAAGTTTCCACCCCAGAAAAACTACTGGGCTGCAGACTACATTATTAATTATCAGTCTCATTTATGTACTCTCAAAACTGGACATAAACCAGAACGAGTAACTTCTACAAACAAGCTGTTCTGTCAGGCTTCCTCCATAAACCAACTGCAGAGACCTGCCTCTGATCAACGTTGAAAAGAATTCGGCAGCTGGTCTGCACAATCTTTTACTTTTTGATATGGGCATGGTTCACTTCAGTCTTTGAAATTATTTAACATAAAGTAAAAATGTTTTAATGTAATCTGCTCTGTCTTCTCAACGGTACGACGAGTAATCCACGTCTCTGGCATTTAACAGACAGTTGGACTAAGAGCCCCCAATGATCATCATGCATCAATCAGCCTGACTCATAAGGACTTTTTTGGGAAATTATTGCTATTTCCTGAAACCTGAGAATTCTATTGTCAGGGGCGCTGAGGCGTAATCCTGAGCTCCCAGGGCACAGGAGATAGCTTTCTCTGGAGGCAGGGCGTACAGATGCACAAAGGAATAGGTGTGGGCAGCCAGGGGACCAGGACACAAGTCTGTTTGTGTGGCACCGCTCAGCAGAGGGCTGGGTGTGTTTGGAATACAGGTTATGCCACTTACGCAGGATGCGGACTGTCTGCCGATGGCCCTTCTCCCGACGGGAGGCGGCCGGGCCTCCCAGCGGCCCCTGGTTCCTCCACAACTCCCGCCCGATGAGCCCGTAGAGGACGCTAAGGCATAGGAAGGGCAGGAAAAAGTAGGCAGTGGTTACCCACAGCATGACGCGCAGCGCGCCCAGCCTCGCGGGGATAGGCCGGCACTCGCGGCTGAAGAGCGCCGCGGCTGCCATGGCTTCGGGCCTCGACGGCAGGGGCAGGGATGGCGACCACACAGGATCTGGAGGCGAGGCGGGGGACAAGGAAGTGACTTGTGCGGTGCCATTCAGGTTTGGGACCAAGAAGATGACTGGGTCCTGCTCGACGCCCACCAGAAAGAGGAAAGGCCCCGCCGACAGCAGTGCCACTGCCCAGAGCGCGGCGATGAGCATGCGGACACGGCTCCGGGTAACCAGGACGCGAGCGCGGAGCGGGCGGCAGATGGCGAGGTAGCGCTCGACGCTGAGCGCCGTCATGTGTAGCAGCGTGGCGTAGGTGCAGCCTTCGCCCACATAGAGCGAAAGCCGGCAGAGCAGCGGCCCGAAGACCCAAGGCCGCGAGTGCCAGAGGCGATACAGGTCGAAGGGAAGGCCGAGCAGGATGAGCAGGTCGGACACGGCCATGCTACCCAGGTACAGGTTGATGGTGGTCCGCATATCCCGGTAGCGTCCAATAAGCAGCACTGTCACCACGTTGCCGCTCACCCCGACGACGAACAGACCCAGGCACATAGCCGTTACCGGCACTAGCGCCCCCAGGGGGAAAAAGGAGCAGCGGCGCTCGTCACACTGCTGCATCCCCGGCCCCCGCAGCCCACCGTCGCTGTTGTTCCAGGGGCCACCCATGGGAGCACAGCGCGGGCCCAGTGCACCAGCGCGCTAATCCCGCTTCCCCACCTCGTCCCTGGGGGATTTGGGAACCTGGCGCATAGCCCCACTCGCCAAATGCTGCCTGGCAGACCCCGAGCGAAGACAGCACGACGGAGGAGAGCACTTGGAGCAGCAGCACGGATGTCTCCGCCGAGCCCTGCAGCGCCTTGGCATGGGACCGCAGCTCTGAGGGTCGGCTTTCTAGGCGCCCAGGCTCCGCCCCCACCGGCCGCCCCGCCCTGCCAGCCCAAGCTCGCTGTACCTGCGGCGCAGCTCTCCTCCCGCCGGAGTTAGGGGATCGCAGCGGCACACAAGTCCGGCCCGTCTCAGGAAGCCATTTCTGACCCTGGCGAGGTTGGTTTCTAGACCCAGCCTTTCAAATGTTGGAAACAGAGGGGAAGGGCAGGGGACCTCAGGCGGTGACTGAGCCAAGACGGGTAAGGAAGGCTCCCCAAAGATCGCCAGAAGCTGTCAAACTCAAGGGCGGGAGGGGAGTCTGGACTCGATTCCTTTGGATTCAAGTACTGTCAGTGCAACCGAGTAAGTAGCCGTGTCTGTGACACCTGGGTTCGTTCCCAGCCCCGCCAAGCTTTGTTCTCCTTTATGTAAACTCCAGAGTGTTTTCAGGGACTTATTTCTCCGACCTCTTACAACTCCAATCTTTTTACTTGACTGACCATGTTTACTTTTATCTTAAACAACAATGCTTTTTACGTGGACATCTGAGCACATTCATATATAGCAAACTCTTTCTGTGTATGAAATATTTTATAAACTTGTAACACCAGACCCTTTGCCAACATCACAGAAAGTGAAACGTTAGGGGAAAGTGACACTGGTTGAAGAATCAGCTCATCTTGATCTTGTTGACAAAATCGAAACTCAAAATCAGCTCTCATCAAGTGGATTTTGACTCCTGGCGACCCTGTATTCCCCACTGCCACCGAGTTGATTCTAACTTATAGCAACCCTATGTAGGAGTCCTGCTGTGGCGCTGTGGGTTGCGATGCACTGGACTGCAAAGTTCGTTTGAGTTTCAGGGTCGGTGGTTCTAGCTCACCAGCAGCTCCTCGAAACCCTATACAGGGTCGCTCTGGGTTGGAACCAACTCGATGGCACTTAACAACAACAATGTAGGGTTTCCTAGGCTGTAAATCTTTACGGTAACAGAAAGCCTCTTCTTTCTTCCACTGAGCCGCTAGTAGATTGGAACTGCTGATCTCATGCCCTTGTTGTTGTTGTTAGGTGCTATCAAGTCGATACTGACTCATAGCAACCTTATGCACAGCAGAACGAAACACTGCCCGATCCTGGGCCAACCTCACTACTGTTGCCACGCTTGAGTCCATCGATGCTGCCAGTTGGCCAATCCATCTCGTTGGGGGTCTTCCTCTTTTTCTCTTGACACTCCACCTTACCAAATATAATATCCTTCTCCAGTGACTGGTCCCTCCTGACAATATGTCCAAAGTATGAGACACAAAGTTTGGCCATCTTGGCCTCTTAGGAGCACTCTGGCTGCACTTCATCCAGAACGCATCTATTGATTCTTTTGGCAGCCCATGGCACTTTCAATATTCTCCTCTAACACCATAACTCAAAGGCATCAATTATTTTATGATCTTCCTTATTCACTGTCCAGCTTTCGCATGCATATGAGGTTATTGAAAATACCATGGCTTGGATCAGGTGCACCTTAGTCATCAAGCTGACATCTTTGCTCTTCAATACTTTAAAAAGGTCTTGTGCAGCAGATTTGCCGAATGCAATACGTCATATGATCTCTTGACTGTTGTTTCTGTGAGTGTTGATAGTTGATCCAAGAAGAATGAAGCCCTTAGGAGCTCATTTTACCAGTTGTCTGGCTGGAGATTTCACAGAAAGTAAGAGTCAGGGCTAGGTTTGGACGTTTGTTGTTGGTGGTATATGTGGTAGAGTTGGTGCCAACTCATAGCGACCCTGTATAGGGTTTCTGAGGCTGAAAATCTTTACAGGAGCAGAAACCCTCATCTTTCTCCCATGGAATGAATGGTAGTTTCGAACTGCTGACCTTGAGGTTAGCAGCCTGACTCATAGTCTGTGTGATTCTAAAGCTGCAGGCTCCATGCTGCAAAATGCCAATTTCACCCTCTGGGTCTACCTAGCCCTCCTACCCTGACCCAAAGCTAAGGCATACTGCTTTGGGACCCTTTGGCTCCATCTTGTATTTCTTTAGATGGACACATGCCCAGAAATTTTTTATCTCTCCTGCAGGGAGTCCTGGTGTAGCTCTGTGGGATAAAGCATTGAACTGCAAGGTCCATTTGAACCACAAGGTTGGTGGTTCAAACTTACCAGCTGCTCCTTGGAAACCCTAAACAGGGTCACCGTGAGTCGGAAGTCGACTCTTAACAACAACTACACCAACCTGTGGTGGCAAGTTTACCTGCTCATCTTCTTCTCCAGAAGTTTCTTCTCTGTGCTCCAACTGAAAGCTGATTCTCCCATAAGGACATGCTTCCCTTGTGGCCCTTTCTCATCCACAGGAACTAGGGATTTGGAAGAGGGAAGGCACCACTTTCCTAATCATTGCTATTTTCAGTCATCTTCAGACCTCCAACTTTGAATCTAAGCTCATCTTTGAGGATTTGAATGCCTCATCAGAACTTTCTCAAGCACTACTAACAAGTTTCACACCCCAACACATGAATCTGGACCCCCTTTCCATAAATGATTTTGTCCTTCACTCATGGTTAATCAGCCCATCCGTACCACACATCTAATGGTTATTGCTGTGTGCCTTCAAATCGATTCTGACTCACAGTGGCCCAATATGACAGAGCAGAACTTCTCCCATAGCATTTCCTAGGTTGTAATCCTAATGGATTATAACCACTGGACCAATAAACAACATTCTTATCAACGGAGAAAAGATTGAAGTTGTCAAGGACTTCATTCTTCTTGGATCAATCATCAATACTCATGGAAGCAGCAGTCAAGAGATCAGATGACAAACTGCATTTGGCAAATCTGCTGCACAGGAGCTTTTTAAAGTGTTGAAGAGCAAAGATGTCAGCTTGAGGAGGTGCGCCTCACCCAAGCCATGGTGTTTTCAATAACCTCATATGGATGCGAAAGCTGGATAGTGAATAAGGAAGACTATAGAAGAATTGATGCCTTTGAATTACTGTGTTGGAGGAGAAAACTAAAAGTGCCATGGCTGCCAAAAGAATCAATAGATCTGTTTTGGAAGAAGTGCAGCAAGTGTGCTCCTTAGAAGCCAAGATGGCCAAACTCCGTCTCTCATACTTTGGACATATTGTCAGGAGGAACCATTCACTGGAGGAGGATATCATGTTTGGTAAGGTGGAGTGTCATAGAAAAAGAGGAAGACCCCCAACGAGATGGATTGGCCAAGTGGCAGCATCAATGGACTCAAGTGTGGCAACAGTAGTGAGGTTGGCCCAGGATTGGGCAGTGTTTCATTCTGCTGTGCATAAGGTCACTATGAGTCGGTGTTGACTCAATGATACCTAACAATAACAACAATCTTTATGGTTGCAGCCTGCCACATCTTTCTCCCACAGAGATGCCAGCCTTTCAGTTGGCAGCCAAGTGCTTGACCATTGTGCTATTAGGGTTCCATATCACCTTATCATGTACCAATGTCCCAAAGAACAATTTAATTCAGAGGTCAATTAGCATTAACATGGTTGATCAAGCCCAGAAGCTGTTCTCAAACAGGAAACACCCAAAAGAAGCTCCTTTAAGAGTTGCTTGTTGTTAGGTGCTGTCAAGTTGACTCTGACTCTTAAGGACCTTCGCTGTTTCTTCTCGTTTTCAGTCATGCTCTATCAGCAAGTGAAGGCCCCAAAAGCTTTGCTTTTTCCACGTCAGTAAGGTCTACTCCACTTTGAGGAGTCAGCTCTTCCTCAGTCATAATTTGAAAGTATTAAGACGAGGGGCTCATCTTCCAGCAGTAGATCAGAAAAGTTTTCAGGTGGCTAATACCAAAGCCGTGGAATGCCTATTTCTTCTTCCTAGAGTCCTGGTGTGGCACTGTAGGTTAATGCGCCAGAAAGCAAAGCTGTTTGAACTGCAAGGTCAGCGGTTCAAGCTCACCAACCACTCCTAGGAAACCCTATACAAGGTCTCCATGAGTCAGAACTGACTCGACGGTACTTAACAGCAGCAGCAGACTGTTCTTAGCCGGGATCTTCTCTGTCCACCATAGTGACCGTGCTGGTATTTGAAACACCAGTAGCATAGCTTCTAGCATCTTACCCAAACATAAGCCACCACAGGACAACAGACTGACAGATATATGAGGAAGCAGCTCTTGCATAAGGTTTTTAAAAAATAGTCAAGGGGGTGATGTCACAACAGAACCAAAGGAAATCAAAAGGATAATAACAGAATACTATGAAGAGTTGTACTCCAACAAATTTGAAAACTTAGAAGAGATAGATACATTTTTAGATAAACACGACCTACCTAAACCTACACACAGTGAAGTAGAAAACCTGAACAGACCCATAACAAAAGAAGAAATTGATCAGGTCATTAAAAGACTCCCAACCAAAAAAAGTCCAGGCCCAGACGGCTTCACTGGTGAATTCTACCAAACATTCAAGGAAAAGCTGTCACCAATTATACTCAAATTATTTCAGAAGATAGAGGAGGATGGAAAACTTCCTAATACATTTTATGAAGCAAGCATAACCCTCATACCAAAACCAGGGAAGGACATCACTAAGAAAGAAAATTATAGACCAATATCCCTCATGAACACAGATGCAAAAATTCTCAACAAAATCCTAGCTAACAGAATGCAGCAACACATCAAAAAGATAATACATCATGATCAAGTGTGATTCATATCAGGGTTGCAAGGATGGTTTAACATTAGAAAAACGATCAACGTTATCCACCATATAAATAAGAAAAAAGAAAAGAACCACATGATCATATCGATTGATGCAGAAAAGGCATTTGACAAAAAATAGTCAAGGGATCTTCAGTGGGAAGTTACAATGATTGGATCTTAGCTATGTCCATAATGGAAGGAAGGGTCACTCAAAACAGAGTTCCTTCAGTTGTTGGTTTTATAAGTATACTTACCTGTTGGGAGTTGGTGGAATCTGGTATGATGAGTCTGAAACATTTTGAACTGTCGAGTTGTTCTTTTCAGAGAGTTTCTGTTGTTACAACACTGAACAGTTTATGATTGTTCACTCAAGGTTTATATCTGGCACATGGCCATTTTGACTTTTCTTCTCAGAAAGGTTTTGCTCCTGGCACAAATGGTCATTCATTTGTATTTAATACAAAGGTAAAAAAGGATTGCCAGAAAATCACAGGAACATTTATTAAACAAAAATACCCAAATATGAAGTGATTGTTTCTCAACATATTTGACTTCTAGGTCTGTACACTTCTAAAGGCAGTGTTTCCATCTCTCTAATCCTACCCCCAAAGACTTCTGTTCTTTGAGCTACATCACATCAAAACAGAAGTTTTGGCATCCTCTAGTGACCCAAAGTGTGTTCTTTTTTCTTTTTTAGTTTGGGAATCAAAAAGCTATCTGAAGGGGCAAAGTTAGGATTATAGGGTGAATGGAGTAAAATTCATTTCTTGGCACTATTTTCCTGAGCTTTTTCTCATCAGTGAAGCTTTGGATTTTGTTAAAACTTCTCCAAAATAAACTCCTGTGTTTGTCCTGTGTCATTTGAGAAAATCTATAAAAAGCACCCCTTTGGGATCCCTAAAACAGTCACCGTAAATTTCCGAAGTGACTTTCTGCTTTGAACTGAACTGGCCCAGCAGATTCCCTCAGAAGCTACTGCTATGATTGGAGTTTTTGAAGCCACCCTAACAAAACTTGTTGTTACATACCGTGGAGTTGGTTCCAACTCATAGAGACCCTGTACAGGGTTTCTGAGGCAGTATGTAAATCTTTATAGGAACAGAAAGCCTCATCTTTCTCCCACGGAACAGCAGGTAGTTTCAAACTGCTGATCTTGTAGTTCGCAGCCCAATTTGTAACCACTATGCTACCAGAGCTCCTTTAACAAAACTAGGACAAGTATATTACTGAGAGAACTTGTCTGCAGTCATACATGGTTTGCAGAGACATGCTTAAATACTTTTTGTTTGGACTTAGTTCATGCATGTGTGAAATTGAATCTTAGTAGCAACACTTTTTGACTCATTCTATATTTAACACCAGGATCTGGGGGTCTTTCTTCTCCATTACAGTCACCCCAATTTCTGTCCACCACTCCTCTCTTACTAGCTGACTTTCCCTGCTACCTTAACTCCAGTCTTCCTTCACCTCCACTGGTAGCTTCCTTCCATTGCTTTCCTACCCTTTTCTTGTCCTTCAACTGCTACATGTCTTTACTGCTCTTCTTTAACAAATTATTAAACTCCGTGAGCTAATCCAAACACATCCATCCTACGCCCTCACTACCTGGCTCATTTCTGTATTTGTCATGCTTGTCTACAGAGTATATCTAGACCACTGTATTTACTACTTATTCTATGCATGCTCCCAAATAGCTGACTAATTATTTCACTTGAAATCAATAATCTTCAGTGACATATTTAGGAAAGGCATTGGCAAAAACAAAACAAAACAAAAAACAAGTCAAAACGGAGAGACTACCAACTGAAATGTCTCAACAAATGATGCAGCACTGGAGATATTCACTCATTTATGCCAAGAAATTTGGCAGTTGACTAGAAAGGATCCATATTTGTACCCATGCCAAAGAAAGGGTCTCCTTCAAGAAGTCTAGTATACTCTCTGGTAACCATCTGGGTATACTTGTGAGTGGAGGTGGGGGAAATGCTACAATGAAGATATGAGCTGAGTTTGGACATGTTCCATTGGCACCTGTTGACCATGAGACGAGAGAGAAGAGGAAGGGCTGGCTGGTCTGAAGTTTAGGGAATTGTATGAATTCTTGAGCCCACGGGCACTGATCTAGCTCCTGGAGCCTAGGCCTGAAAATGAAGTGGACAACTGGTCTAAAATGCAGGGAGGTATGCATGAACTCCCAACTTGCAGTTGGCACCCATTTGATCTAATTTGGATGGCTAGGGCTGAGCTGACCAGAACCCAACTAGCTGAAGTTAAATATGGTTGCTACTGTGGTGGTGGTGGTATGTGCCATGGACTCAGTTTCAACTCATAGTGACCTTGTATAGGGTTTCTGGGGCTGTAAATCTTTATGGGATCAAAAAAAGCCCCATCTTTCTCATGTGGGACTGCTGGTAGTTTTGAACTTCTGACCTTGAGATTAGCAGCCCAACTTGTAACCACTATGCTACCAGAAGTCCTTTGATACTGTGAGCAAGTGTAAATTGCTACAATTTCATGGACTGGACTTTTGCTTATAAATGCAGTTGCTTAAAATTCCAAGTAGAATGGAAAATTCTTCAAATCAGGAACATGCTTGTCTCTTCAGTGTACTGGGTTGGTAGGGATAGGCATTTTAGACATTGGCTATCAACAATGGAGGGATTATAAAGGCATGAAGTGGCTGGCTTACAAGCTTTCATGGGTGTAGTTAATTTCAGAATGAGGAGGTAAGGGTTTCTGCCTTATGGATGGATCTGGTGAAAGGAGGTGGGAGATGGATCTGGTGAAAGGAGGTGGGAGATGATGCAGATAGGATTTTATGATTGAAATGTGAGTAGTAACTGTTAGCAGGATCAATTGTGATTGTCAAAACTGTAATTATAGAAGATGTGTAACTAAGGGGGAGTAGTTAATCTTTCATTTTAGGAATAGAAAATCCTAGGACCATCAAGAAGGAAGAGCAAGAGTGGAACATGAGCTCCCCACCTAGAAAAGTGGTGACAGTAGAGACCGTGGCAGTGGAGGTGGCATGGAGAGACAGCACTGTGGGCTCTAGGCTCATGGACTGGGTAAGGCTGTGTGTCTGCAAGCAGGAGGCTGACTGGCAGAATGTGCCTTTAAACATTTAAAAGAGTATATAATTTTTGTTTTGTTTTGTTTTGCATGTGTGCATCAAACATTTTCATTTGTGAAATAGAAGATGTAAATGGGGAACCACAAAGAGAAAGTAAGCTAACCGTTATTGCAGGGAGAGGACTGTAATCATTGAGATGAAATAAAGTGTATGATTTATTGAATGTAAAACTGATGGTCTTGTTTGTAAACCTTCACTCAATTCACAATAAAAAGTTTTTTAAAAAGGGAGTGTCCTATTGGATACCCAAATGGGGGGGAGGGACCACAAAGGCAAGAAGTGACAGGCTTACAAGCTTTCAAGAGGGAACCTAGAGCTAGGGGGCATGGAGGAAGGCAGAATCTCCAGTGAGTACTATCCAATCTGTCTAGGCGGAGCTGATGAAATGAAATGCGGAAGGGTCACTTGTGATACAATAGTGAATAATTGTTATCAGGACTGATTGTGAGGGTTGGAAATGTAAAGGTAGATGTTTGGTAGCAAGGAAGGGAGCTATTAACTCTCCAATATAGGAGCAGAGGTCTCTGGGACCATCAACAGAGAAGAGCCGAAAGCGGGACCCTACCCAGAGAAGCAGCGAGGCCCGAGATGGAGGCCGAGACGATGATGTGGAGTGATGAAGCGGATGGGGACTTTGGATCCAGAGAGGGAGAGGGACTGGGTCCTGAAGAATGTGGGGGGGGCGTGTAGGGGGCAGGTTTATAGGGTATACCCTTTGGTCGTCTGATGATGCATGGAGGGGATTAGAACCATGGCAATGAGACGATATATGATGGAATGAATGTAAAACTAAATTTCTCTCATGTAAAATATCATATAATTCACAATAAAACATGAAAAAAAGGGGGTGTTCTGACAGATTATGAAAATTATCTGACAATACCATAAACATCACACAGACCTAAAACTTTGTTGAAACTAACTAAGAAATGGTTGCAGCAGTACATTGACATGGAGCTGCCAGAAATTCAAGCCAGATTCAGGAGAGAAGGTGGAAAGAGGAATATCCTTGCTGATGAGAGATGAATCTTGGCTGAAAGCAAAGAACACAAAACAAATGTTTACTTGTGCCTAATTGACTATTCAAACATTTTGATTGTGTGGATCATGACAAACTATTAACATTGAGATGAATGGGTATTCCACAACACTTAATTGTGCTCATGTGGAGCCTGTACACAGACCAAGAGTCAGTCTTTCAAACAGAACAAGGGGATATGGAATAATTTAAAATCAGGAAAAGTGTGCATTAGGGCTGTTTCCTTTCACCATACTTATGCTGAGCAAATAACCTGAGAAACTGGATTATATGAAGAAGAACATGACATCATGGACTTTGGACATGTTATCATGAGGGACCAGCCCCTGGAAAAGAACATCATTCTTGGTAAAGTAGAGGATCAGGGAAAAAGAGGAAGACCCACAGGGGATGGATTGACACAGTGGCAGAAGCAGTGAGCTCAAACAGGAAAGATTGTGAGGATGGAATATTGGAAGGTAGGCCTGAAAAAAGTTACTTCTGAAAAATCATCTGTTGAAAACTGTATGGAGCACAGTTCAACTCTGACACACATGGAGACCCCATAAGAGGAAGGCAACTCACTGGCAGCTGGTTTGACTGGATGATAGATGAATGAACTGGTGGTATTTGTAGCTGAAGTCAGCCCTGCCCCTTACACACACTATTGGCCTCCTCAAGGACGTCACTGTAGTAATTCTCTCTCTCCTACAGCATCGACTTTTCTATCTTTTGGATCATTTCCATGTTTCCAGCAAAATTCCTTGTAAGAGTTTCTATATCCATTGTCTCCAATATATTCTACTCTTTGCTTCTCACCACCAGAAAAAATAATATCTTCATCCATAGTTAATTGGGTTTCCCCCTGAACTCTCATCTGCTGCTGTGTGCTGTGGAGCTGGTTCTGACTCATAGAGACCCTGTATAGTGTTTCTGAGGTTGTAAATCTTTATGGGAGCAGAAAGCCTCGTCTTTCTCCTACAGAGTGGCTGGTGGATTTGAACTACTGACCTTGCATTTAGCAGTCCAGTGCTTAACCTACCATGTTATCAGGGCTCCTTCATCTATTGCGCAGCAAGAGGAAATTATTGATGTGTCCTAAGGAAAACTTGGAGTCCTGGTATGGCACTGTAGGATAAGCCCTGAACTGCTAACCTCAAGATCTGTGGTTCAAACCCAGTAGCCACTCCTCAGAACTGACTCGAATGCCCTTAACAAGTAAAGCTTAGTGTAGCTGGACACACTGAACAGCTCTCCAGGTAAAGTTTAGTTTTTCTTAATACCATGTGTATCCTTTCACACAGCTTTTTCTGTCTTCCCTGATTATTTCCATAAAGGGGACTCAGATGCATGGGAAATGGAGGTCACATCGCTTAGGTGTCTTTATGTACTAAGGTGTGCCTGATCCAAGCCATAGTATTTTCAGTAACCTCATATGCATGTGAAAGTTGGACAGTGAGTAAGGAAAACTGTAGAAGATTTGATGCATTTGAGTTATGGAGACAAGGAGAATATTGAAAGTGCCATGGGCTGCAAAAAGAATAAATCAATCTGTATTGGAAGAAGTACAGCCTTGCTCCTTGAAGGCCAGAATGGCCAAACTTCGTCTCTCATACATTGGACTTATTGTCAGAAGGGACCAGTCACTGGAGAAGGATATCATGTTTGGTAAGGTGGAGGGTCAGAGAAGAAGAGGAAGACCCCCCAGCAAGATGAATTGGCGCAGAGGCAGCATCAATGGACTCAAGTGTAAATTGGCACAGGTCCAGGCAGCGTTTCATTCTGTTGTGCATAAGGTTACCATGAGTCAGTACTGACTGGATGGCACATAACAACAACAACATGTAATTAGAAGGGGGAAAAAACACCTAGCTTCCTGCTGGTTTCTGGGAGCTCCCTGGCTTACACCTGTTTGATTCCAGTTTGATGTCCCCTTCCAGGTGCTCTATTGACCTTGAGGGCTTAGGTCAGTGGCTAGTGGATTTGTGGTCTCTTCCTTTGACTCTAGTGGTGCTTCCAGGACCATCTTGCACCTTCCCCTTGCCTTACTCTACCTGCAGACCCTTGAGACTCTTTCATGTTTTCCATTCTGCTTTGTGACCTGTTGGTTTTCCCCAGCCTCTGCTGAAGTCCCTCAGACCTTCCCCCACCCCACCAGGCAGGCTCTCAAGCACTAGCCCTCACTCTACCCAGGCTCTCCTGCTCTGTCCTGTACTCACCCTCCATTCAAACAATCCCAGTGCCCCTCTCTGTTTGATCTTTCTCTATATAACTTATTCCAACTGATACACTGTGCAATTTATTTAGTTGTTTGTTATCAGTCCTCTCCCACCCCTACTTCATGTGCTCCAGAGGGTAGGGCTGTAATCTCTGTGCTCATAGCTTACACTTTTCCTAGTGCCTGGAGCAGTATCTGGGGCATTACCTGGCATATAGTGAGAATGTAACAAATATTTGCTATTGTAGGACATGAATAAGCTTTTGCAGAACCGGGTACCATTCTTTTCTTTACAATTCCTGGTTGTTAAATACAGTTTGCTGATTATAGCGGATGCCCAGAAAGAACTAATTGATTAGTTCAAGAGAGAATACTGCTATGAATAGCTGGTTTTACAGCCAGTGTTTTCGCTAACACTGTTACCTTGTGGTCCTTAGGACATATCTGAACTTTAATATAATGACTTTGCAGTCCAGGTTTTAGGAAGAAATGGGACCAGGTATTTAGATAGATGGTTGTTGTCAAGTTGACTCTGGTTCACCTTACATATAACAGACTGAAATGGTGCTGTAGTCCGGTGTCATTGTCATGATTTCGGGCATGCTCGGGATCATCATTGCAACCATTGTACCAACCACTCACCGAGCGTCTTTCTGGATGTTCTCCAGCAATTGATTCCTCCTGATCATGTGTCCAAAACAAGTGACTCAGGCAGTGTTCTGCTGTGATTCATAACATTTTCATTGGCTAATTTTGAGAAGGAGAGATCCAGGACTTTCTTCTTAGTCTGTCATAGTCTGTAAATTCTGCTGAAATCTGTCCATCATAGATGATCTTGCTAGTATTTGAAATATCAGTGGCATAGCATTCAACATCACAGCCACACTTAAGTCACCATAGTCTGACAATCAGACAGGCCAGACAGCTAGAGAACTGATTAACTTTGTACTTATCTCCTTCTCCAACTTACTAACTTCACATTTCATATGATGAGAGGAGAGGAAGTTGGCAGTGGACCAGGTGTGTGGACATATCTAGCCTTCTATCCTGTGAGCACCTCTTACGTGGTACTGGTGTGGGGCAAGAGTGGGTATAGGTCTGGCCTATATACCTGAAACCAGAGGTTAGTTTTGTCCTTTGGTTCTTGGCCCCTGATTGGAGGCAGCACAGATTGGTTTGTAGCAGGCTAACACCTACTGTGTGCCAGCTGTGACCACAACACTGACCTGGGTATGTGTCTCTTTGCAAAGTGGAACACATAGGGCAAGTTCAGACAAGACTTTGCTGATCACACAGATCCCTGTGACTACAACAATTGCTTTAGCAGTTGTGTTTTGGTCCCCATTTCTTCTGAGCAAGAGAGAGAAGGCCCGCCGTGGCATGGATTATCAAGAAAAGGGGGTGAAAAGAAGTTCAGGACTTGGAAAACACCAGAAATGTCACTCAGTAGTTCCTAGTCAGGAGTGACCACCTGACTGGTGGGTTTGAACACTGACTTTAAGGTTAGCAGTCCAGTGCTTATCCCCCAGCACGATACAAGACCCCCAAAAGAGCTAAGGTACAGTCCAATACATTTGTCTCATGGAAGCTGATTACTAAATGTTCAAAGGCATTTTAAAGTAACTTTGTAGCTGACAAAAAGCAGACTAAACTAAAGCAGTATGAACAAAAGTCAAGACTATAGTGAGATTAAAATCGTAATTCTCTAGGCCCTGTAATAGTAAAAATCTAATTCCAAGGAAGATGAAAATAAACATAAAAGGAAAACTGTATGCCTTTAAAAAATTTTTATGACGTGATTGAATTTCTTCAGGTCCTGGAAAGGAGAGACCTACAGATTCTACCTTAAATTTCCTTCTACTTCCTCTTTTCCAATCTATAAAACACTATGTGCTGCTGACTGTCCCCTTTGGTTGTTTAAATTATTATATATTCCTAAGTGTTTTTGTGTACACCCCACCCCAGCAAAAAAACAAAAAAGCAAATACTGTTGAATGATGACATACAGAGAGATTGTAATCATGGCAATGAAACAATAGTGTCAAACCGGTGTTCTCCCATGTAAACTATCACTCTATTCATAATAAAAACTTTAAAAAGATCACAAAACTCTATCTGCTTTTATTGTTAAGAGCAGTCAGTTGGTTCCACTCATAGTGACCCTGTATAATGTTTCCGAGGAGTGGCTGGTGAGATCGGTTCAAACGGACCTTTTGGTCCAGTGCTTATCCTGCAGAGGAAAGATGAAGATAGTGGGAGACACAGGGAGGAATGCAACAGTTAAAGTGAATAGAGGTAAATACTGTTCAGTGTTGGAGGAGGAGACTGCAATCATTGTAATGAACCAAACTATAAGATTTGGTGAATGTAAAACTGGTGATCTGGTCTATAAACCTTAATTCAATATAAAAAGTTACAAAAACCCCTAAAAACTAACAAACACAATCTGACCTTCAGACCTCAACAGAGTCAAGTCAGAATACCCCCTCAGGGTCATGTAAGTATGATAGAAAACATTATGTAATAATAATAAAAGATTGCTGCGCACCCCTCTACCCAATATTTACCTTCTAAGTGAACAAAAAGAGCTGGAGAAAGAGAAGGCATTCTGCTCCCACAAAGATTTTAAACCTTGGAAACCCTTTACATTATTCTATAGATAGTAACTAACTTCACAGAATTTAACAACAACAAGACGTGAACAGAATTGTTACGGTAGGTTTTTTTTGTTGTTGTTCCTAAAAGGAGGTGTAAAAGACTACAGCCTTTAGTATGGATTACACCTCAATGTAAAGAAAACAAAAATCTTCACAACTCATGATAAATGGAGAAAAAGATTGACGTCAAAAACTTTAGGACCCATAATCAACACTCATGGAAGCAACAGTCAAGAAATTAAAACGTATTTGAAATCTGTTGCAAAAGACTTTTTAAAAATGTTCAAAGACTAAAGATACCAGTTTGAGAACTACCCAAATCATGGTATTTCATTTGCCTCAGAGACATGTGAAAGTTGGACAATGAATAAGAAAGGCAGACCATAAAAGAATTGATGTATTTAGATTATGGTGTTAAAGAAGAATATTAAAAGTAGGGTAGACTGATCGAAGAATAAAGAAATCTGTCTTAGAAGAAGTGCAACCAGAATGCTTCTTAGGAGCCAGGGTGCTGAGACTTCCTCTCCTCTCTCATACTTCGGACATATTATCAGGAGAGACCAGTCCCTGGAGAAGGACATCATGCTTGGTAAAGCAGAGGGTCAACAAAAAAGAGGAAGACCTTCAACGAGATGGACTGGCACACTGACAGCAGCAGTGGGCTCAAGCGTAACAACAATTGTGAGTATGGCACAGGACCAGGCAGTGTTTTGTTCTGTTTTGCACAGGATTGCTGTGAGTTGGAACTAACTCAACAGCACCTAACAACAACAAGGGTATAATTTGATGTCTGAGGAACTAGGATTATGAATGTTTTCATTCCATTTTGGGGGACTAGAATGGAGGTTGAAGGAAGTTTGTCCTCAGGGAATCCTGAAAACTTAAGCAAGGAGTTGAAGGCAACAAGGAAGGGGCATTCAGCAGAAAATTCTGAGCGGAGTGATTCAGGATGTGGAGCACAGGTCTTTTCTCAAGGTATAGCATGTAATGTACTGTAAGTTGTGGGCACATTACTCAATGTCTCTGAGCCTCATACTCCTCAGCTACAAAAAAGGGTTGAGAATACCAGAACTCATTTGTTGGTTGTTGCATTGAGAGCACAGTGCCTAGAACATAGCAAGTCCTTTATAACTTTTAGCTCCTGTTGCTTCTAATAATAACAAAAGAAAGAGGCTCTCCCTCTATCCAAACTAGATGGTTCGCCATTCTTCAGTCAAATCTTATCCTTTCTGGCCCTCTGTGTTTGCCCTTACATTAACTTTCCTTTTATCACTGCCAAAAATCCCAACCCATTTGCCCTTAAAGAGTGCCAATAATGTCATCGTGCCCCAAGTCCTTTAGCTGAATGCGAATGTTGTCTCTGGTAAGCCCAGAGCCCTTGTTACCTTGCATATGTTCTTTACATTCTGGATGGAGGCTTCATGGAACAGACTCTTGTCTCTTGTCTTCACTTCATGATAAGAGATGACTGGCATGGTAGCCTCTGTGAGGGTGCATTGGTTTCTTAGAATTGCTGTAACAAAAACACCAAAGTGGATGGCTTTAAAGAACAGATATTGATTGCCTCACAATTCTGGATGCTAGAAGTCCAAATTCTGAGCATTGGCAAAATTAGGCTTTCTCTCTCTTGCCTTCTGTTGTAGATTCCAGCTACTGGTAGAGCTGGGTGTTTTGGGCATCCCTTGGCTTGTAGCTGTATCTTGGCTTATAGGTAGTGCTTCCCTTTGGGTGTGTGACTGTGTTTTCACATCTGGTCTACCCTTTGTAAAGCACCAATCAGAAGCAATTAGAGTCTAGCATAAAGCACTGGACCACATGGTCGGGTTGAACTGAAAGGTAGGCAGTTCACACCCACCAGCTTCTCCTTAGAACCCTATACAGAGTTGCTATAAGTTAATTTCAACTCATAGCAATCATTAACAGCACTTAACAACAACAATCAGAAGCAGTTAGGATGAGGACCCATCCTTCTCCAGTATGCCCTTATTTAACTTAACTGAGAACAAAAGAAAACTTTGTGAACAAGGTCACATTCACAAGTTTGAGGAGTTAGGACTTCAGTATACCTTTTTTTAAAAAGACATTTATTCAGCATCATGATCAGACTATTACATTTAGGAATCAACAGCATGGGTGTGGGAAAAAAAAACATTAAAACCCTTTGTTGGAATTGCTTTATACTTTCTACAGAACAGAAACTAAAATACCCTGTTATCCAATTAGTCACAAATACAGTCCTCGAGGGTTTATTTTCTGCCCATACACATGAGTATTATTTAAAACATGTCTTCTTTGTGGCAGCTAGGCCCTGCCACCACTGTGCTTGGCTGAGTTCACAAATCTGTTGTAACCTGTCACTTCTCGGGCTCTCCTCTCCTGCTAAACTCCATTTCCTGGCATTCATTAAAACTTTCTACCACTCCCATAGCTACTGCTGCTGCTCAAGCCATCATAACCACCTTCGTTTCATGGTTTGGCAAAATATTGACCTCCACCACCATAAGGGCCAGAGCTTCTGCCTCCAAAATTTCCTCCCTTCATGGGTCTAAAATTTGAAGATTGAATGTTGTAATTGCTAAAATCAGTGTAGTTTCCACCACCTCCAAAATTGCTTCCATCATTACCAAATCCATTCTAACCATCCCCACTGCCTCCATACCCACCATCACCATGGCTACCACCAAAGCCACCTCATCCACTGAAGTTTCCACCACAACTAAAGTTGTCATTCCCACCTCCACAGCCACCACTGAAGTTTCCAGCACCACTTGGACCTCTTTGACTGGAGGATGCACTGGCCATCTCTTGCTTTGACAGGGCTTTCCTTACTTCATAGTTGTGGCCATTCACAGTATGGTCCTTCTGGATAACAATCTTATCTACAGAGTCATGGTCATCAAAGGTTATTAAAGCAAAGCCCTTCTTCGTGCCACTGCCTCGGCCTGTCATGATTTCAATCACTTCAATCTTCCCATACTGCTCAAAATAATCTCTTAGATGATGCTTTTCGGTGTCTTCTTTAATGCCACTAACAAAAATCTTTTTCACAGTTAAGGGGGCACCTAGTCTTTGAGGGTCTTCTCGTAAAACAGCCCTCTTTGGTTCCACCACTCTTCCATCCACCTTGTGTGGCTTGCATTCATGGCTGCATCCACCTCCTCCACAGGAGAGTAAGTGACCAACCCAAAGCCTCTGCTTGGTGTTTGGATCTCTCATCACCAAACAGTCTGTGAGTGCCACCCCACCTCATTACTCAAAATGGTTCCTCAGGCTCTCATCTGTTGTTCCGAAGCTCAATCCTTCGATGAAGAGTTTCTGCAGCTGTTCGGGCTCTTTAGGAGACTCTGACAGACGGCAGTGAGAGAGAGAGAAAAAAAAGACTAACGATGCTTCCTCCACCCTACAAGCAGAAAGCTTCAATATATCTTTTTAGGAACTCTGGTAGCACAGTGGTTACCAGTCGGGCTGCTGACTTCAATGTCGGGCTGCTAACTTCAATGTCAGCAGTTCAAAACTATCAGCTGTTCCACGGGAGAAAGAGGCTTTCTGCTCCCATAAAGATTATAGCCTTGGAAACCCTGTACAGGGTCTCTGTGAGTGAGAACTGACTCCACCGCATACCAAACTACCACCATATCTTTTTAGAGGGCAAAGTTTGATCCATAACAGGGTCAGCACAGCAGGTATATGCTCCCGCACATCTGCCTACGTGCCAGGGGTTGGGGATTCATTGCCCTAACCCCATTAAGGCAGCTTCAAGTCTGGGTCACCATGCAGAACAGCTAGCTCTCTCCTTTGGGTGTCTTACGTTCTCTGTAGCAGTCGATGCTCTCTTCATCTCTAAGGCCAGAGACTCACAGTGACTATGGCAGTATTAAACTGTTGTGTGTTTTAAAAAATTATATAATAGGACACAATCAGCAGAGGCTCCTCAGCGGAGGCATGGAAAAATCAGAGGAGGCACTTTGCGGGGACAGTCCTGGAACTATAAAGTAAGGGGGAATTGCTTTGGGCGCCCACCGATGGAGAAATCTGACTGTAGCTAGAAGAAACGCGATTTCTGAATTAATCAGGATGCTATGTGAGGCCCGCAGTCTTGGTGGAGATCAGAGGGAGCGCCTACAGCCAGGCTGATACAGCTCAAAAGCCACCCAGCAACTTGTGGAAAAAGAGGTGTGACTTTTAAAAAACTTCCTTCCCTCCTCTGCCCTGCGCATCCTCTCTGCCAAGCCTGGGTGTCTTCACATGGGTGGGAGCGCATCCCCAAAAGGGTCCAGTGTTGTGCCCACAGGGTACAATTTTCCCACGTCGTAAAGAGGAAATTGCTTATTTTCTCTTTGAGGCTAATTCTTATGACATCTGACTCTGGGATTTAGCCCTAAAGTTGACTCTGCTACTTGGATGGGAGCCTTTATTCCTGCCTTATCTAACAAGAGACAACAGGTCTGGTCATACAGCCAAACCATATTTGAACCCTGTAAAACCCCAACATGAAAGGCAAGAGCCAACACCAACCACTATATACAAGGATGCAGTCATTTTGAGAATTACACTGTGCATACACAGATCCCTAACTGATCTTCAGAGATAAAGTGTGAACAATCTTCCTTCCATTAATTTAACAATCTCTGTCTGTACACCTCCATGGTGGTGACTAGAGGGGGACCTGAGGGAGTGGACACTCCCACCCACCATTAGAGGTTTCAACTGTGCATGCACACTGACCTGCATGGCAAAGGCTAATGGATTAGTCTGCTACAGTTTTGTTTTTGTTTTTGCTTTTATTTTTGTTTCTGTTTTTTTTTTTTTTTTTTGTCCTTTTGGTTTTACTTTTACTTTTTTCCTGGGGGTGGGAGCTTTCTCTCTGTATGTTACCCAAGAAGAGACAGCAATCATGGCCATATAGCCAAGCTACAAGCATGCCCTATAATATCCCACCATCTGGGCTGGAGTCAATATCAGCTGGTACGCATTAAATAGACAGCCAACACTTGCTAAGATTGCTTGCAGTTGAGTAATAAGAGACATGAATAGGGAAGCCTATCTACAGATCACATCCACCAGGAGATACTCAGTAAGCTTAATAATACAGCAACATACATTCATTTAATCATTGAAACACATCTACATATTGAAAATGTCCAAGAAACAACAAAAGGTCTCAGCACATATCCAGAAACAGAAAAGAGTAAATGAGACAAATGAGCTGGAGGTAAGCATAGACCTCCCATTAGAAGGAGAACAGACACTGGAGCTGCCTGAGAAGGAGTTCAGAAGAATGGTATTGAGCTACATCCAAAGACTTCACAGAGGGGTGGAGGAAAAATAAGGAAGAAGTCAGGAAAGTGCTACAGGAGCAATCAAACAAGATAGATATATCAATGGAAATAATTCAAAACTTATAAAAAGAGGTCCAAATGATTAATAATAAAATATTAGAAATGGTCAATACACTGAAAGGGCAAAGGAATAGAACTGAAGAGATGGAAGCCAGAACCAGTGATCTGGAAGACAAATCTCCAAATACTGCTAAGATAAAAGAGCAAGCAGAAAAAAGGATAAAAAAGATCTGAAGAGAGTCTAAGATTCACGTTGGACAACATGAAGAGGAATAATTTAAGAATTACTGTCAATCTGAAACAGGAATTCATAGAAGTCCACAGTGGAGATAGTTGAAGAGCTGCTGGAAGAAAAATTCCCTAACATCTTGAAGGATGAGAAGATAAGTATTCAAGAAGCTGAATGAACCCAAGAAAGTACAGACCCCTAAAGAAAATCACCAAGATATATCCTAATCAACCTCTCCAAAATCAAAGACAAGGAAAGAATACTAAAAGCAGCTAGGGAAAAGAGAAATGTTACTTACAAAGGCAAGCAAATCAGATTAAGCTCTTATCTCTCAGCAGAAAGTATGCAGGCAATGGGGAGGCATATAAAAACCCTAAAAGAAAAAAAACAAAACAAAACTGCCAACCAAGAATTGTCTACACAGCAAAGCTGTCAGTCAAATATGGAGCAATCAAAACATTCCAGGATAAACAGAAGCTAAGAGACTTTGTCAAAGCCAACCCAGCACTTCAAAGCATTCTAAAGGGAGTTCTTTGGACTGAAAACCAACAAGAACCAGAGACTGACAGACATGGCAACACCACCCGGAACTCAGTCAATAGATAGAAGAGTCCAGAACAGAATAAAATTACAACAATGAATTCATAGGACCTGGGAGGCCAATCAAAGACCAAAATAATAACAATGTCAAAGAAAGGAAAATTATAGGAACAGAGATCCAGGTGGTGAGGAAGTCAGGTAGATTGCAGGATAAAATCGACTATCTTAAAGGGAGTGAAAAGTTAGTAGATTACAGGGTAACCTCAAAGAAAATTAATACTTCACAACACACCATGAAAATGAAGCTCCAAGAAGAACATGAAAACATTAAAACTAGAAGAAACTGACAAGAAAGAGCACAAAAAACATGAACTCAGCACAAGAAAGCATGCAGAACAAAGGAACCGGCAGCACCACAAAAAAAAATTAACATAATGACAGTAATTAATTTATACCTATTAATAATTACACCTAGTGTCAGTGGAGTAAATGCACCAGTGGAGAAACAGAGAGTGGCAGAATGGATAAGAAAACAAGACCCCTCATTATGTTGCTTGCAAGAGACACGTTTTACACACAAAGACAAAAACAGAGTAAAAGTTAAATGATGGAAAAAAATATATCAAGCTAATTGCAATAAAAAATGAGCAGGAGTGGCAATACTGATCTCTGATAAAATAAGCTTTAAGGCAAAAACCAGCATAAGAGATAAAGAAGGACACTATCTCATGATTAAAGGGTCAGTTGAACAAGATGAAATAACCATAATAAATATCTACATTCCAATGAAAGAGCCCCAAGATATATAAAGCAAAACCTACTAGAATTGAAGAAAGAAGTAGACAAATCTATAATAATAGTGGGAGATTTTAATATTATATTGTGTTGACGGTGAAAGTCGACAGAGCAAATTAAATTCCCATTCAGCAATTTATATACAAGTTAGTCAGTGATCTTGGTCACAGTTTACCAAAATCATTCTTATTCAGTCTCTTCTGCTTGTAATATTTTTAGTACTCTAGTTTTTCTGTCCCCCTGGTATGGCACTGTGGGTTAATGCACCAGACTGCAAAGCCATTTGAACTGCAAGGTTGGCAGTTCAAGCTCACTAGCTGCTCCTTGGAAACCCTATACAGGGTCGCTATGGGTCGGAACCGCCTCGATAGCACTTGACAACAACAACCTACTTATGTTTACTCTAGAGTAAATTTTTGACCATTTGGTCTCATACAGATGAGTTTTCAAGGGAACTTATTACTCATGAGTGATATCCTTTTACTTTATGATCCAAACTGCTTTTTGAATATAGGTCAAGTTCATTAAATTGTAGCAATTTACACTCATTTCCTTTATTTAAAAAAAAAATTTTTTTTTTAAATCATCATCTAGTCAAGTTCTGATTATCAAGCCATTGAGGCTAGGTCAAATGGGTGATATTTGCAAGTTAGGGTGATTTTGTGCATTTCCCCTCACTCTCAGATCTAGCCCTCTGTGGCCATGGGCTCAGGTGTCCCCAGGTCTCACCACACTTTGGACCAACCAGCCCTCTGTCTTCTCTCTCATCTCCAGGTCAACAGGAGTCTATGGACCGTGGTTGAACTTGGCCCATTTCTTCATTGCTGCCTTTACCCCTCTTCCACTCACCAGTAGACCAATGTGGTCACAAGCAAGCTTACATGTCTGCTCATGTGTTCCCTTTGAGTTTCAGTCTTAGAGTGGGGTGCAGCTGTTTTTGTATTATCTTTAGTAAAACTTTACTCACATGGGATATCAATGATATTGTCCAATGATTTCCACGTTCCATTGGATCACCTCTCTTTGGAATGGGCACAAATGATTGGATCTTTTCTAGTCAGTTGGCCAGATAGTTGTCTTCTAAATTTCTTGGTATAAATGAGTGAGTGCCTTCAGTGCCACATCAGTTTGTTGAAAGATTTCAATATGTATTCCATCTATTCCCAGTGCCTTGTTCTTTGCCAATGCCTTCAATGCACCTTGGATTTCTTCTTCAGGATCATTGGCTCTTGATCATATGCTACCTCTTGAAATGGTTGAACATCAAACGTTTCTTTTTGGCATAGAACTCTGTTTATTCCTTCCATCTTATTTTGATGCTTTCTGCATCATTTAATATTTTTTCCTGTAGAATCCTTCAATATTTCAAATCGAGGCTTGAATTTTTACTTCAGTTCTTTCAGCTTGAGAAATGCTGAGCGTTTCCTTCCCTTTTGGTTTTCTAATTCCAGGTCTTTGCACATGTCATTATAATATTTGACTTTGTCTTCTGAAGCTGACCTTTGAAAATTTTTGTTCAGTTCTTATACCTCCTTACTTTCTTCCATTTATTTTAGCATCTCTATGCTGAGAACAAGTTTTAGAGTCTCTTCTGATATCCATTTTAGTCTTTTCTTTCTTTTTTGTCTTCTTAATGACCCTTTGCTTTCTTCCTGTATGATGTTCTTAATGTCATCCCACAACTTTTCTGGTCTTCGGACTTTAGTGTTTAATGCATCAAATCTGTTCTTGAGATTATCTCTAAATTCAGGTGGGATATGTTCAAGGTCATATTTTGGTTTTCATGGATTTGTTTTCATTTTCTTCCATTTCAGCCAGAATTAGCATACATGTAATTGATGGTCTGTTCCATAGTCTGCCCCTGGTCTTGTTTTGGCTGATGATATGGAGCTTTTCTACCACCTTCTTCCACAGATGTAGTGAATTTGAGTTATGTGTATTCCAAATGGTTTGGGTCATGTGTACAGTCATCTTTTATACTGTTTAAAAAAGGTATTTGCAATGAAAAAACCATTAGTCTTACCGTCGACCTGGAGATGAGAGACATAAGAGGAAGGACTGGTTGGTCCGAAGTGTGGTGAGACCTGGGGACTCCTGAGCCCATCGACAAGGACATAGCCATGGAGGGCTAGAGCTGAGTGAAGTCTCCAGCTGATATGAAGTAAGGGGAGACACACAAGAATGGCCAAACGTATCTATAGGACTAATTAGATGTAGCCTCAATGACTTTATGATCAGAAATCAACCAGAGAAAGATAAAAAAAAATTTTTTTTTGATAAAGGAAACAAGTGTACATTGCTACAATTTGATGAACTTGACCCATACTATGGATGTAGAAGGAGTCTTCACATCAAGGATGAAGCCTATCCCCAATGTACAGGGTTGATAGGGACAGGCAAATTAGACATTGGTTACCTAAAATGGAGGGGATAAAAAGGCATGAGGTGACTGGCTTACAAGTTTTCAAGGGGGAGTTTAGTTTCAGAGTGTGCGGGAAAAGGTAGAATCCCCACTGAATAGTTTGTATCTTGTCTAGACGGGTCTGGTGAAAGGAGATGGGGAAAAGATTCTTATGATTCAATAGCGAATAACTGTTATCGTGACTAATTGTGACTGTCACAACTGTAAAGGTAGAATTTTGTAACATAAAGGGTGGAGTTGTTAATCTTACAGTCTAGGAACAGAGGACCCTAGGACCAACAAGGGAGAAGAGCATGAGCAGAATGTGGGACCTATCAAGAGAGGCAGAAACACCAGAGATGGAGGCAGAGATGAGGTCATGGGCAGAGAGAGCAGCTGAGGGCTCTATACGCATAGAAAGAGAAAGGTTGTGTGCTGGCGGCCAGGAGGCAGATTGCAGAATGTGCCCTTTGGTTGTTTAAATGATTATATATTCCTGAGTGTTTTTGTGTACATCCCCCCCCCCCAAACAAACAAACAAACAAACAGAGGGAATAGAAGTAAATACTGTTGAATGATGATGCACAGAGGAGATTGTAATCATTGCAATGAAACAGTGAGTGTAAAAATGATGTTTTCCTATGTAAACTATCACTCAATTCACAATAAAAACTTAAAAAAAAAAAAAAGTCATTAGTCTTACAAAATTCTATCATGCAATCGTCAGCATTGTTTCTGTCACTAAGGCCCAAATTTCCAATCACTGATCCTTCCTTTTTCTCCCCAACCTTTGCATTTCAAACACCAATAATTATCACCCATCTTGATTGCATGTTTTATCGATTTCAGACTGAAGAAGTTGGTAGAATTCTTCAATTGCATCATCACTGGTTTTAGTGGTTGTGCAGAAATTTGAATAATAGTTGTATCAACTGGTCTTCACTGTAGGCATATGGATATTATCCTATCATAGACAGCATTGTACTTCAAGACAGATCTTGATATGTTCTTTTTGATGATGAATGTGATGCTATTCATCTTCAATTTGTCATTCCAGCATATGGATATTATCTTATCATAAACAGCATTGTACTTCAAGACAGATCTTGATATGTTCTTTTAAATGATGAATGTGATGCTATTCATCTTCAATTTGTCGTTCCAGCATAGCAAACTTTGTGATTGTCAGATTCAAAATGGCCAATACCAGTCCATCAGTCCATTCAGTTCACTAACGCCTAGGATATTGATGTTTATGCGTTCCATTTCATTTTTGACAATTTCCAATTTTCCTAGATTCATACTTTGTGCACTCCATGTTCTGATTATTAATGGATGTTTACAGCTGTTTCTCTTCGAGTTGTGCCCCATCAACTAATGAAGATCCTGAGCTTTACTCCATTCGAGTCATCCTGGTCAATTCTACTTTGAGGTGGCAGCTCTTTCCCAGTTGCATTTTGAGTGCCTTCCAACCTGATGGACTCATCTTCTGGTGCTATATCTGACGATATTCTTGTGCTCTTCATCATGTGTCAATGTTCAATATTCTGGTGCTGACAGTGTGCCACTGCTATTCATAAGGTTTTCAGTGGCTAAATATTCGGAAGTAGTCCTTCTCTCCTTCTTCCGAGTCTGTCTTTGTCTGGAAGCTCATCTGAAACCTGTCCACTGTGAGTGACTCTAATGGTATTTAAAATACCTGTGCCATGGCTTTCAGAATCACAGCATCACAAAAGCTACCACAGTATGACAAACTGACAGATGAGTGGTGACCTGGTATTTGTCTATCTATCTATCTATCTATCTATCTATCTATCTATCTATCTATCTATCTAACTGAATCTCTGGTAGCATTGTGGTTATGAGTCAGGCTGCTAACATTAAGGTCAGCAGTTTGAAAGTACCAACTGTTCCGTGTGAGAAAGATGCGGCTTTCTCCTCTCATAAAGATTTACAGTCTTAGAAACCCTATACGGGGTCACTATGAGTCGGCACACAACTACTACCACAGTACACACACACACACACACACACACACACACACATATATATATATATATATATATATATATATATATATATACATACACACACATACCCATACATCCATACATAAATATACACACCCATACATACACACACCAGGACTCTGACACATTTATGCATATATATGTAATATGTATGTGGTACTCCTGCTATGGTGCTATAGGATAAGCACAGGACTGCTAACCTCAAGGTCAGCAGTTCAAACCTACTAGTAGCTCCTTGGGAACCCCATACTGGATCACTGTGAGTCAGAACTGACTCAGTGGCACTTAACTGCTAACCTCAAGGTCAGCAGTTCAAAACTACCAGCTGTTCCAATGGAGAAAGAGGAGGCTTTCTACTCTTGTGAAGATTTACAGCCTCAGAAACCCTGTACAGGGTCATTATGAGTCGGAACCAACTCTACAGCACACCACCACCATGTGTATGTATGGTATGGCACTGTAGGATAAGCACTCAGTCTCAAGGTTGGTTTGAATCACAAGGTTGGCAGTTCAAACTCACCTAGTGCTCCTTGGAAACCCAATATAGCATTGCTATGAGTTGGAACCTACTCAGTGTCACTTAACAACAACATCTGAATAGAAATTAGTTAAGTGACTTTCTCTGCATGCATTTGGAGTCCTAATCATATGAGCCCTGGTACGGCACTGTAGGATAAGCACTGGACTGCTAACTGAAAAATTGGCAGTTGAAACTACCAGCTACTCCTCAGAAACCCTATATAGGCTCACTATGAATTGGAAGGGACTCGACGGCACTTAACAACAACAACAACAACATATGACTAGAAATCACTTTAAGTGAGCTACTATACATGTATTTGAAGTCCCACATCCAATATAGTTTTCATTTCTTCTATGTGCTTCTATTTGATTGATTTGGATTTCATCTTGCTGCACAGAGTGAACATGGATCCAACTTCCTTCCAGTTTTAAATGGCTACTAAGTTGTCCTAATATTATTGTTCAGTTTCACTCTACTGATTTGAGATGACAGCTTAAGCAAATATTGAATTTCTGTATATATTTAGGACTATGGGCTTTCTAGGACTCCTGGTGTGGCACTGTAGAATCAGCACTGGGAAACCTACCAGCTGCTCCATGGAAAGCCTATACAGAATCCCTATGAGTCAGAACCAACTCGACGGCACTGAACAACAACAACGACATGGGCTTTCTAAGGAGTCCTGGTAGGGGAGTGGATTACAAACTGAGGTTAACAGCAAGGTCACTAGTTCGAATTATTGTGTGGGAGAAAGATGAGACTCTCTGCTCCTGTAAAGATATACAGCCTTAGAAACCCTATACAGATCAGAACAACTCGGTGACACGCAACGATCATCACCACCACCACCATGGGCTATCTAATCTGCTCCTTTGGGGTTTTTGTACTAAATTATTGAGACGTTATAATATATGAGGCTAGTCATCGGTCATTGTTCTGTTTCAGTGTTCTGGTGTTACTTTTCCATGTGAACAACAGTACTATTCTTTCATTTACAGATTTATAGCATCTTTTAAAATTTGGCATTCCCCTGTCCCTTTGTCCCTTTTTTTTTTTTTTACATACAAGACTGGTGAAGTTATTTACTGACATGGGAGCATAACAAGTTATGATACAAAATGGTTACAATGGCTGGAGGATAACTTCACTTTTGATTAAAAAAATTAAAATACGAAGATGCATAGAAAAAACTAGGTTATATATAAAATATCAACAATATTTATTTCTGTTCAGTGATTAAATATTTTTCCCTTTGACTTTGTATATTTTTGGAAACATGATTATTTCAGAAACAAAAATACAGTTACAAAATACCCAGCATGTGGACCCCAGGAAGCCAAAGGAGGAACCCAGTAGTCAAGGTCTGAAGTCCAGATCAGGCCAGACAGGGTCAACAGCCAGGCCCAAATGGGCAGCCGTGTTTTCTATGTGTATCAGTCTACTTTCTTGATATTTGAAGCTCTCATCAATGTAAAAATTTAACAGGATTCTACAGAAATATTTATTGGCATAACAGAAATATGATATCAACAACTTTGTGGCTTTGAATTGCTATAACATATAATTATTTTGTAGTTAATCTTTAAGGAACAAATATTTAAAATTACTTTATCATCACAACAAAAACCAAAAACACTCCTTTATTTTGCCCTTGGGCAACCAATAAAAATTGAACTATTACCTTCCTCACCCCCCAATAAGAAAATATTTGCTGGAACAGTCCTCAGTCCTTGTGAATCCAAGTCAGTTTAAACTCAATAAATCAGTTCAAATTCTGAAGGCTCCAACATTTCCCTGTCAGAGCAGGGGACGAAAATCCATTTGGGGACTGTCATTAAGATGGAAACTGTGTCTTCAGTGTGAGAACTGCCTGCTGTCAAGGGTTTTCTTGCTAATGTTTTTAAAGATCTTGGATTTTCGACCTTTTTGGCTTTCTGGTAGCCAACTCCACCACCTCCTCCTCGCTTTTTGGGTTTGCCTTCATTGCTGTTCACATTGAGATCAACAAAAGGAGGTACCTTGAAACCAAACGACAGAGCGACTTGCAGTAAATTTAAATTATTAACATTAAAGATTTGTTTCTGAGAATGAGAATCATATGCTGTAATATATGATTTATATGCTTCCTGGGCTGACTTATGAAGGAAGTAGTTCTTTTCGATCAGTTTTTCAAGCTGAGACTGAATATTGGAAATTTTGGACCAGGAAAACTCAAATTCACTTGGTGAAACCTTGGATTGCTTCAAGTAACGAAGAAAACCCAATTCTTCTACGCGCAAAATGAGCAAGGCATGTCCTCTTCCATCTAGGCCTCTGGCTGTTCTGCCCACCTGATGAATATACTCCTTCGGGTCATCCGGAGAGTCATACTGAACAATCCAGTCAACTTCAGGAATATCCAACCCTCGAGCTGCCACATCCGTACACAAAAATATTCCCAAATCTGCACTGCAGAAATGAATGGCCAAGACAGGTAAATCAGTGTAGTTCAGCAGTTCATCGTGGAATTGAACAGACTTGCAGGATGAAAAGAACGCCATTAGTTTCTTTTGTTTTTTTCTTAAGGAATGTAAAGAACAGAAGGAATCTTTTTCAGAGGCACAAACAATGTATCCTTGCTCAAGACCATCCACTGTTGCATTGGCTTTATCATCATCAACACCAACCTACAAGGGCTCCTTTTTCAGAGAAATCCTCACCAGGTCTTCAACTTTTTGAGTTTGTGTGGCAGAAAAAAACATGGTCTGTCTGCGTACAGGCAGAAGTTTAATGATTTTCTTTAATTCTTCTTCAAATCCAATATCCAAGATTCGATCAGCCTCATCAATAACAAAACACTGTAGATCTTTATACATGAAGCCTGGAGTATTCTGCATATGGTCCAGGAGGCAACCTGGTGTGGCCACAATGATGTTGATCCCATTAGCAAGTTTCTGTCTTTCTGCAGACCTGTTACTTCCCTCCATGACCAGCCCATACGTGTGCATGTGGTGCGTCATGAGCTCCTTAAGCACGCCAAAAGTCTGCATGGCCAGTTCTCTAGTTGTTGTTGTTGTTGTGTGCTGGTGAGTTGATCCTGACCCATAACGACCCTGTATGGGGTTTCTGAGGAGTAGCTGGTGAACTTGAACTGTCGACCTTGCGGTTCAAATGGCTTTGCAGTCTGGCGCATTAACCCATAGCGCCACATCAGGACTCCAGTTCTTTAGTAGGTGAGAGAATAAGGACTCCTATTCCACTCCTCGGCGTAAATTTTAGTTTAACCAATAAATTCAGCTGCAGGGATGAGAAATGCCAGGGTTTTACCACGGCCTATTTTTGTTGCTGCTAGAAGATCCCTGCCTTCCAGAAG
>NW_006408540.1:26128145-26131866 GCF_000296735.1 Chrysochloris asiatica | reverse complement strand
TTTTTATCTTTCCCACCTCCCAGTGTTTCTTCAGGTAGATTTCCATTTTGGGCTTCTGGTAGACCCACACCCGATGCCCCCAGTAGCTTGAGGTTTGGTTGCCTTAATTTCAGGTTCCACTTCTCAATCTTCTTGCGCAGGCGTTTCATGGACAGGTATGACATGGTGTATAGTGTCAGAAGACGCTACTGATGCTGCCTCTCCCCTGTCCCTTTTTAAAAACAATGATTTTTAACTATTAATATTGTCAGAACCTCTGAATACTTTTTATGGCTTACACTTAATTATGTGTACTCCCTGGACCCTTGAATTCTGAGCCAGATTTACAGTGATTGGACTCCATACTGGTTTGCACAGCATGACCGGGCACTATTTAAACCTATTCTGGTTTAAGTAGGTCGGAGTCAAATTTGTTGATGATGTTGTTAGTGCTGTCAAATTGGTTCCAGGGAATGTGGTGGCTCCATATGGTAAGCATTGGACTGTCAGTTTGAGCCTGCCAGTGGCTACACAGAAGAAACAATAAGGCTTTCTGCTTCTGCGAAGATTTAAAGCCTGGGAAACCACAGATTCGCTATCAGTCAGAACCAACTCAACAACACTTAGCAACAATAGATAGTGTTTCTAAGAGGCAGCTGATGGGTTTGAATCAAATTTGGTGGTGCTGGTGATGTGCCCTACAGTCGGTTCAGACTCATAGCGACCCTGTATAGGGTTTCTGAGGCTGTAAATCTTTATGGGAGCAGAAAGCCTCATCTTTCTCGCAGAGCAGCTGGTAGTTTTGAACAGCTGACCTTGAGGTTCGCAGCCCGATCTGTAACCACTACACTACCAGAGTTCCTTGAACCAAACTTAGAAAAGCATAAGTTAATTCTATTAGTCTTATTACCTGAACATGTATATACTTTTCACCTGGTTTTTGTTTTTTTTTTAATCCCCTTGACTGCTCTTCAGAGCACAGTCTGTTAGAAAGTACCTCTTATATGATTGTATATAAACAGTCTTATTGCATGGCTGTCATTGGTTAACTGAACCTGGAGAAGGTCAGTTTCCCCTCTAGGATCACCAGGACATCCTAGAAGTACTAAGAGTGGAATACACAAGAACACCCACACTTGCAGATAATACCCACTTGACCTGGCTTCAATGGCTGGATGATCAGAACTCTACTAGAAGAGGAAACACAGAGTAATCTAAAACAATTTGGTGAACTTGACCTACACCTATGGATGCAGTAGCTCAAAAGAGGGAATGAATCTTTACAGCGAGGATCATTCCCACCCCCTTGATACACAGGGTAGACAGGGATGGGCAACTTGGACATTGGCTACCTAAAATGGGGGAGAGGGGGAGGCTACAAAGGCAAGAAGTGACTGGCTTACAGGCTTTCAAGAGGGAGCCTAGATCCAGAGGGCGTGGAGGAAGGTAGAATCTCCACTGAGTAGTATCCAATCTGTCTGGGCGGGGCTGATATAAGGAGATGGGGATGGCACTTACGTGGTACAATAGTGAATAATTGCTATCAGGACTGACTGTGAGGGTTGGAAATGTAAAGGCAGATGTTTTGTAACAAAAGGAGGGGAGTTGTTGACTTTGCAGTCCAGGAGCGGAGGTTCCTGAGAAAAGACTGGAGTGCGGGACCCTACCCAGAGAAACAGTGATGCCAGAGATGGAGGCAGAGATGATGACATGGAGAGATGGAGTGACTGGGGTCTCTAGATCCAGAAAGGGTGAGGGGCTGTGTGCTGATGACCAGAGGGCAGGCTTGCAAGGTATACCCTTTGGTTGGTTGATGATGCATGGAGGGGACTGTTACCATGGCAATGAAACAAAATATAATAGGATGAATATAAAGCTAATGTTCTCCCATGCAAACTATCACATAATTCACAATAAAAAAAAAAAAAAAAAGACTGGACTAGAGCTGATATTTTAGGCATGGGCTGACAAGATTATTCAGTAGTTATCAAGGGCTTTCAGAAACGATCAGCTGTAGAAACAACTTTATAAACAGTTGAACAGGTAAACAAAATGTACATACATACATAGGGGTGTTAATCATAAAGAAATGAAATGACATGAAAAAAGAAACGACACGAACCTTGAGATTATTTTGTTAAGTAAAAGTCAGGCACAAGAGGACAAATGATGTAAGATCCCACTGACATGAAATGCATAAAAAAGGCAAATGTAGAGAGACCAAGCTTATTAGTGATTACCAGGGGTCGGAGGAGGAGTCATTGCTTAGGGGGAACTGAATTTCTCTTGATGGTCATGGAATAGTTTGGAAACAGATAATGGTGATGGCTACGCAACATGATGACTAGAATGGGTGTCACTGAATTATACACGTGAAAATTGTTGCATTTTTTATACCACAATTAACAAACATTAAAAAAAAAATACAATTATAAACCAGACACATCCCCAAAACTAGAAAGGAACCTGAAGGGAATGGGGCTCAGCCAAATCCTGCCAAGACCATTTAATTTACTTGATGGGGTCAGGGTTCTCTAATCTTATGCCATCTGTATATCAATCTTTAGGTCTGTCTTATATTCCTTATATTCCTTTGTTAAAAATTGAGGTGAGCTCTTCCTTCCCTCACCATTTGTGTCTTCTCATGAGACTTTCAGAATTTAGAGATTCCTGGCCAAGAAACAAAAGCAGAATCGTCCCATTCCCCAATGGATTCGATACTGAATCGTCCCATTACCCAATGGATTTGATACAGAATCGTCCCATTACCCAATGAATTAGATACAGAATCATCCCATTCCCCAGTGGATTCGATACAGAATCGTCCCATTCCCCAGTGGATTTGATACAGAATCGTCCCATTCCCCAATGGATCAGATACAACTCCAAGAGAAGACTCTGGAGAGGAACCAAGCTGGGTCTCTAAAGAGTCACACATGTGATGACACAGTACATAATAGACCCAGGTCCTAGCACTCTACCCTATCAAGTTCAATTTTGTCAAGATTTGAGCAATTGAACATGTTTTGCAAAACTTCTGGTTTCTTCCTTTATTTTTATGTTTCTGCATTTAAAGAGGTTGGCTAATAAATATGAGAGACCTTTGGTTTGAAAAAAAAAAAATGAGGTGAGACATATATAACATAACATACCAAAGCATAGCACAGCACAGCACAATACAGCACAACATAACATAACGTAACGTAACGTAACGTAATGTAACGTAGCATAGCATAACACAACACAACACAACATAACATAACATAACATAACATAACATAACATACTAAAGCATAGCACAGCACAGCACAGCATAGCATAACATAACATTAACCATTTCAAAGTGTACAATGCAGTGGCATTTAGTACATATACAGCTGTGCAACCACCATCTTTTTAGTCTGAAACATTTTCATCATTCCAAATAAAATTCTATATCACTCATTAAGCAGTTACTTCCTATTCCTTCTCCCTGTCCCCAGCACTGGCAAACACTCTTATGCTTCTGTCTCCATGGATCTACCTATTTTGCATATTCTATATAAATAGATAATTAAGCATGAACTTTTATGTCTACATTTTTTCACTTGGCATGTTTTCAAAGGTTCATCCACCTTGTAGTTTTATGTTGTTGTTGTTAGGTGCCATCTAAGCAGTTCCAATTCATAGCAACCCTATGCACAACGAAACAAAACACTGCCTAGTCCTGCGCCCTCCTCACCATTATTGCTTTGAGCCCATT
>NW_006408540.1:26077027-26121562 GCF_000296735.1 Chrysochloris asiatica | reverse complement strand
CCCAAGATGTCAGCTCTGGGCTTCCAAGCCCGGCAGATTCAAAAGTACGTGATTTCTTCGTTTAGCTTCAAGTTCCAGTAGCTATAAGCCTTCAAACTTTAAAAATATTACTATCTCTGTGGTTCTGAGTTTTGGAGCTCTGCCCTGGATCTGCTTTGCCTGGTATTCTGTGATATGGCTGACAGCGAACTTCACTGCACCTCCACCCTAGCTGCCATCAAGCCCTGCCTCTTCAGAGAGGGACGTTTTTGGAATAGGATAAAATTCTTGGCAAGCAGGCCACACAGCATGTCTGCCTGTGTCCTCTGGGTGGGGCACCCGATTTTGCAAAATCAAATAAAGAAAATCTTACTCTTGCTAAAATTAGTATAGATTGGATTTCTTGAGCATTTTTCAGTAAGCATTCATGATAACTCATCGGTGACCTCATAACCAAGAGGAATTGAGACAGTATCTGGGGTATCGACAACATTTTTCATGGTCCCCTGGAAACAAGAGGACCAGCATGTGATTATGGGGATGCCAGGAAACACTACAAGGATTGATAGGGCTCCTACAGGGAGTTGGGGTTTGCAAGGCTAAGGAAGACACAAAAGTGCTGGTTGCCTCTGTAGCGCGGCTCTTCCAATGAGCTGAATTTGGAGAGAGGGGGGAAGTGAGCAGAGAGCTGGGAATGAAGTCCGCCATATACAGAACATCATCAGGGTCCAGATAATGAGCTGCTCTCAGGTGGAATGAATGATGCCATTTTACAATCTGCCTCTAACCAATAGTATGAAACCCTGGTGTCTGTACTGAGCTCTATGGTAGGACAGCCAGTGTCCAGGGTTGCTTAGGCTTTAGCAGATGAGGGTGAAACTGAAAAGCTGCAGCACCAGAATGTCCTGGTCACAGGAATGTAGGAGGGGGCAGAACGGGCAAATAAAATAAGGCAACAAGAAAGGTCTGGTTCAAATGACAAGAAAGCAGATGTGGATTGATTTGCTTGTCCTGGCACTCCCTGAGACAACATTGACAAACAACCTAACATGGCCCTTGTGAAACTGTGGCAGCCCTGAGCAGCAAGTTACCAGGGGAAAATACTCTCAAGGACCTGCCATTCCTAGCACACTCTTGGCATAGGAAATACAGGCACCCCTTGACTAAGTTTGGGACCAATTTCCCTCAAGCCCTTGATACAGAGACTATTGGGGGACTGGAGACCACATGTGGAATTAACCATCCATTGAGCTCCAAGAAATAAACAAACTGTCTTAGCCCTAGTGGACACTAGGACTGAATGCACCCTGGTTCATGGAAACATCCACCTCTTCCAGGGGCTGCCGAGAGCTATTGATGGATATACACATGGGGAAAGTGTGCCAGGTGACTTTGATACTGAAGATTGGCTGTTTGCCTCCCGAGGAATATAAAGTATACATTTCTCCTCTCCCTGAGAATACATCCTTGGGAGGAATGACACTTACGACCATCACAGGAGAGTTCTGTTTAAGGGTCTTTGTGGTAAAATCTGTTATTTGGGGATGGGATAAGTGGACCCCAGTCTACCTATCCCCTCCTCACCGGGTGGTTAGCATCAAGCAATACTGCCTATCTAGGGGGCATGAGGAGATTATGGCTATAGTAGTCAAACTCACCCGGGTGTTGATTATTAATTCCACTCATAGTCCATCCAGTAGCCTGGTGTGGCCAGTGTGGAAGCCAGGTGGATCATGGCGTATGACGGTGGACGACTGAGAGCTTAATAAGGTGGAGACTCGTCTTCAAGCAGCCATACCTAACATTGCTTCTCTCATCAATGATAATGGGGAATGCTTGGGTACCTATCGCTTTGTGCTTGACCTAGCTAATGCCTTTCTTAGTGTCTTTCTGCACTTCAGAACAGCTGGTCACATAATTGTCAGTGCTAGGCCTAGGGGCTAGGTCCGTGTCTATGGGTTCAGGAGGCCACACATCTCTCTAAACTTCAGACCAGTCAGGCTTTCCTCTTCTCTCTCTCATCTCAAAGTCAATGGGTGTCAGTGGAACATGGCCAAACTCAGTCCCTCTTTTCATTGCTGCATTTCTCCCACTTCCATTCACAAGTAGTCCCAGGTGGTCACCAGTGAGCATAGTAAAGTGCTTGTGGGTTCCCTTTGAGTTTCAGTCTTAGGAGGGGGTTTTCCCCATGGGCTGACTTTTCTCGCCTTGATGCTTCCAAAGCAAACAGCTTGCTTGATTTCAAACAGCCAAACAGTCCACTTTTTTCCTGCAGGTTTTTCTTTCAGTAAGATTCTTTTGTTCTCCCAGCAGTTCTGTGTTGGTCTGCGTGTCTTTTCAAGTGGGAATGCCCCAGCTCAGAAAGCTCTGGATGGGGCTCAGGATTCTACCTAAGACCCATACTTTACAAAGACTTAACAAGAAGCCTATTTATCTGGTCAAATTCTGACTCCCTCTTTAGCTAATCTGATCAGTTATAGGCTGAAGATGGGCTTACAATTTTTCTGTAATCATAATTTCCAATATTCATTTCTGTCACACTTAAATGTCCATTTTACAGTAGTAGGCAGGGGGAACCAATATCCATAAGACAGTCAAATACTTAAACATTTCCCCATACTCCTTTAACCATTCAGACTGTCTTGATCCCTATATCACAGAACACTGTTATTCCAAGGTTGTGTATGTCACTATTTATCTCCATTTAGACTATGCATATCTCCCAAAGTCTTCCCCCCCCATCTTATTGTTCATCTGCCACCCTCCCTCTTCTTGTGTATTGCCCTCTCCTATATTGTTCTCCCCCACACCTGAGCTAACATGTGTCTACCCTCTAACCTGTGAATTGCTCTCCCCTTCCTCCTATCCCTGGTAACTATCATAGAATGTTTCTCTCAATATGGAAATCTTTTCATATATGTTTACAATAGTGGTCTCTTGCAATATTTGTCTTTCTGTGATTGACTAATTTCACTCAGCATTATGCTCTCAAGGGTCATCCATGTTATGAGGTGTTTTGCAGATTTATTTTTCTTCTTCAAGGTAGCATAATATTTCATTGTGTGTATGTACCACAGTTTGTTTGTGCATTCTTCCATTGTTGGGAACTAAGGCTGTTTCCATCTTTTTGCTATTTTATTATTATAAATAGTGCTTTGATGATCATTGGTGTGGAGATATCTACTTGTGTCCTGGCTCATATTTCTTGTGGATATATATCAAGTAGAGGGATTATTGGGTCATAAGGCATTTCTAGTTCCACTCTCTGAGGAAGCACCATACTATTTTCTAGGAGTGTTTGAACTATTTTACAGCCCCACCAGCAGTGTAGGAGGGTTCCAATTTCTCTATACCCTTGCCAGCATTTGTTTCCTGTTTTTTGTTTTAAATTTGCTGTTAAAGCTGGTGTGAGATATCATATTGTTGTTTTGATTTACATCCCTGTTGTGGCACTGTGGGTTAATGCGCTGGACTGCAAAGTCAGTTTGAACTGCAAGGTCAGTGGTTCAAGCTCACTAGTCACTCCTTGGAAACCCGATACAGGGTCGCTATGAGTCGGAACTGACTTGTTGTTGTTGTGATTAGGTGCCATCGAGTTGGTACCAACTCATAGCAACCCTATGCACAACAGAATGAAATACTGCCTGATCCTGGGCCAACCTCAAAACTGACTGACTAGATGGCACTTATCAACAAAAATAGCTAATGATCCTGAACATTTCTTCTTGTTTGTTGGCTACCTGAATGTCTTTCTTGGTGAAGTGTCCATTCATGTCCTGTGCCCATTTTTAAATTGGGTTGTTTGTCTTTTTCTTGTAGAGGTTTGTAGTTTTCTATAAATTTTAGAGATTACTCCCTTGTCTGATATGTTATTGCAAAAAAATTTTCCTAGTCTGTGGGCTAC
Source organism: Chrysochloris asiatica (assembly GCF_000296735.1). NCBI lineage: Eukaryota > Metazoa > Chordata > Mammalia > Afrosoricida > Chrysochloridae > Chrysochloris > Chrysochloris asiatica. Next base: position 26,117,679 of record NW_006408540.1, on the reverse strand, counting down.
CCCCTTTTTACTCTTTTGGTGAAATCTTTTGATGTACATAAGTTTCTCATTTTTATTATGTCATCTATTTTATCTTCTATTGTTTGTGTGTTTTTTGCAATGTTTGATTTGTGTATGCATACCATGTATTAGTTTGATAGTGTATGCACGCTAAGTTTGTCCTTATTTTATCACTGATTATCTTTATAGTTTTAGGTTTTACATTTAGTTCTTTAATCCATGTTGTTTGTTTTTATATATCATGTGAGATATGGGTCTTGTTTTATTCTTTTGTAAGTACCATTTTTTGAAGATGCTATTTCTTCCCCATTTAATGTGTTTTGGCCCTTTATCAAAGATCAGTTGATTGTATATGGATGGATTTACTTATGGGTTCTCAATTCTGTTTCATTGATCTATGTATCTTTCATTGTACCAGTACCAGGCTGTTTTGACCACTATGGCCATGTAGTAAATTTTGAGAAAAGGGAGTAAGAGGCCTCTAAGTTTTTCTTCTTAAGCAGTGCTTTGCTTATCCAAAGTCTCTTTCCTTTCCATAAAAAGTTCCTAATCTTTTTTTCCCCATCTCTTTAAAGAATATTGTTGGAATCTGGATTGGGATTCCAGTATATCTGTAGATTGCTTTGAGTAGTATTAAGATTTTCACAATGTTAAGTCTGCCTATTCATGAGCATGGTATATTCTTCCATTTTTGTAAATCTCTTCTGGTATCTTATAGTAGAGTTTTGTAGTTTTGTCTAGGTTTTTTGTTTCTCTGGTTAGATTTATTCCTAAATATTTCATTCTTTGGGTGGCTATTGTAAATGGTATTGTTTTCCTTTTCAGAGCTGTCTTTATTAGTATAGGGAATCTGACTGATTTTTGTATATTGATCTTGTACCTGCCACTTTGCTGAATCTTCTGAGTTTCAATAATTTTTTTTTTTTTTTGCTGAATTTTTGTGATTTTCTATGTATAGGACCATATCATCTGTAAATAAGAGTTTTACTTCTTTGCCAGCTTGGATGCCTTTCTTGCCTTATAGTTCTGGCTGACTTCCAACATACAATATTGAATAGGAGTGGTGACAAAGGGCATCCTTGTCTGGTTTCTGTTCACAAAGGCTATGTGTTCAGTTTCTTTCCATTGAGTGTGATGCTCACTGTTGGTTTTGTAAATATGTTCGTAATTATGTTGAGGAATTTCCCTTCGTTTCCTACTTTGTTGAGTGTTTTTTTTTTTTTTTTTAATCAGGAATGGGTGCTAGATTTTTGTCAAATGCCTTTTCTGCAATGTGATCTTTCCCTTTTTCTATATTGCTATTTTTCTAATATTGAACCATTCTTGCATCCCTGGTATGATTCCTGGTTGGTCATGATGTATTATTTTTTTGATATGTTGTTGAATTCTATTGGCTAGGATTTTGTTGAGAATGTTTGCATCTATGGTCATGAGGGATATTGGTCTATAATTTTTTTTAGTGATGTCATTGCCTGGTTTTGATATGAGGCTCATGCTTGCTTCGTAAAATGTACTAAGAAGTTTTTCATCCTTTTCTATATTCTGGAATAGTTCCAGTAAAACTGGTGTCAATTCATCTCTGAATGTTTGGTATAATCCACCAGGAAAGCCATCTGGACCTGGACTTTTTTTTTGTTCAGTTTTTTGATGACTTGATCAATATCTTTAGTTCAAATTTTCTACTTCACTCTGTGTCAGTTTAGGTAGGTCGTGTTTTTCAAAAACTGTATCCATTTCGTCTAGATTTAAAAATTTGTTGGAGTACAATTCTTGATAGTATTCTGTTGTGATGTCATCCATATGGTATCTCATGCTTGTTGTATTGTGTCTTCTCCATTTGGTTTTGTTAGATTTGCCCATAGTTTGTTGATTTTATTAATCCTTTCTAAGAATCAGCTTCTTGTCTTGTTGATTCTGTTTTCTTCCTGTGTCTCTGTTTTCTATTTATTGTTACTCTAATCTTTATTACTTCTTTTCTTCTGGTGACTGTAGGCTTACTTTGCTGATCTTTTTCTAAGTGTTGGGACCATTTCATTTTTGATGACTCCCAATTTTCCTCTGCTATTCATACGGTTTTCATTGACTAAATATTCGGAAGTAGTTCGTCACTCCTTCTTCCTAGTCTGTCTTTGTCTGGAAGCTCATCTGAAACCTGGCCACCATTGTTTATTGCCGTTGCCACACTGTATTTTTGAGTGCCTTCCAATCTAGGGGGCTCACCTTCTAAGCACTATATTGGATAATATTCTGTTCAGGTGACCCTCCTGGTATTTAAAATACCCATGGCATAACTTCCAGAATCACAGCAACTCACAAGCCACCACAGTACGACAAACTGATAATTTTCTTAGATTCATTCTTCATATGTTCCATGTTCCAATTTTCAATGGATGTTTGTTGGTGTTACTTGTTTCGAGTTGAACCCCATCAACAAATGAACGTCCTGAAATCTCTGCTCCATTTATGTCATTAAGGTCATCTATAAATAGGCACCTCTTCCTGAGTCATATTTTGAGTGCTTTCCAATCTGATGGGTTTATAGTCCAGTACTATATTAGACATTGTTCCACTACTATTCATAGGTTTTCAGTGGCTTACCATTCAGAAGTGGTAGACTTGCCTTCTGTCTTAGTCTGGAAGCTCCAACGTGGGTGATCTTGCTGGTATTGAACGTATTGGTGACACGCTTTCAGCATCACAGCAATACACAAACCACCAGAGTACACGTTGATGAGTAGTAAGTAGCAAGGTGAGTATTCCCTTTTTGAAAATATTGTTAGTTGCCATTGTGTCAGCTGCAAATCATGGAGCCATCATGTAGAACACAGGAAATGTGGCCCAGTCTTGTCCCCAGCTTTATCATCATTAGTGTGCTCAAATTCATTGTTGCTGCCACGCTATATTTTTGAGTGCCTTCCAATCTAGGGGGCTCATCTTCTAGCACTATATTAGATAATATTCCTTTCATGTTTCGTTGTTTAATTTTTGGAAGATCAACATCAGGCTTTTCTTTCTAGTCTGGAATCTTCACTGAAATCTGTCCATCGGGGTGACCCTACTGGTATTTGAAATACTGGTGACCGTTTCCATTATCACTGCAATTAAGGTATTTTCATCCTTGGATGAACAAGTATTTGAGGATGGGTTTGAGTGTGAGCTCAATATGGGAGTCAAAGTATCAAAAGAGTGAAACCCAACAGAAAAGAAACTAGGGCTTTTCACCTGAATACTCTTCCAGACCTTGTGATTCTTGTCTGGTTTCTTTCTGTTCAGTCTATAGAAGGCCTTAGGTTATTTTGGATCTGGGGAAGTGCTTAGCACAATGCCTAGCATAAAGAAGTACTTATTGCTATCATAAACACAGTATTAAAGTCTGTTCATTTTGATTGTCTTCTTAGAATTCAGGAGCTTTGGGGTACAATGTAGTAGTCAATTGTGGGACACTAGGGTTTTAGTCATATCCCAGCTCTTTCATTTACTAGCCACATGACCTTTTGCAAAGTGCTTGTCTGCTCTGGGCAAGTCTATACTTAAGAGCAAGCAGTTAAGAGGATTTACTAATGTGAAGCACAGAACAAATTGCCTAGCTCACAATAAGTGGTTCATAATTGGTAGCCATCGTGATTTGAATGGATCATATGGCTTGAAAATCTGTCATTCTGAGACACTCTTCTCTTCAAATCTCCCAAAGCAAGCATAAACAGCAAAGCCTTATTTACCAAATAATAAAAATAGCCACCACAACTAGTCCTGGTGTGGAGCTGTAGAATAAAGCATTGGACCACATGTCAATTTGAACTGCAACGTCAGTGGTTCAGACTCACCAGCTGCTCCTTAGAGACCCAATCTATACAGGGTTGCCGTGAGTGGGAACTGATTCAAAGGCACTTAACAACATTGAAACACTTGAAAGCATCCGTGAAGACACTGTGATTTGATGAGCACAAATGAAAACTTTTGGTTCTTCTGTCAACTTTTTTTTTTTCCTTTGAGTTTCTCTTACTCTGCCTTGACAGCATCAGGGACAAAACAAAGAAGCAATCAACTAAAGGGATACTCTTTGGCACATACTTACTATCTTAAAATATGAAAACAATTATTTAAAAACCCTTAGAGAGTGTGAGGTGTCACCATCAGTTCTGTTGAGGGTAAAGGGTGGGTTACAGGATGACTGCTTGCGCTAAGTTTTGGGGAACCATTCTTCTGCAGTCCGTGTGAGTCAAGGACCTTTTGCACAAACAGAATGTTGAGGAAAAGCATAGACTGCTCAAACACAGCATGAAAAATCCCTATTTCCAATCTATAGGAAAAAAAAAAAAATATACGAGGTGACATGTGCATGGATATTTTCCAAGCTGGGTACATACCTAGTTGCTTCTGTGGCATGATGCTTCTAAAACCAAAATAAGGGTCTTTCTCAGTCAAATTCTGAACTTGATCTGGGTGCTTGCAGTTGTGGCAACTAACAATCACTTGGGTTTTAAGAAGCAATGCATCTTTAGAAGAGATCTGGGAGATGGCAATTTTGACAGACGATATGGGCACAGAATGAATGAGTGAGGGAATGTTGATCAATCTGGGTGAAAGGCAGACCTCAGGGCAGAAGGCAGTGACAGTAACAGTAACAGGGACGTCCTAGGCCCCTGAAGGCAAGAGGAAGAAGATACAGGGAAATAGGTGGGAAATGTAGGAGAGGTCAGATTGAGAAGTTTACCTCAGACTTGTTCCTTTTTTAAATATATGGAAAGGAAGCAAGACATTTTATAAACTCCAAGTCACTAAGATAAAACACTTAGAAAACGTGGCATCAGGATTGGAGGAAGACTCATTAAAAACCTGCGATATGCAGATGATACAACCTTGCTTGCTGAAAGTGAAGAGGACTTAAAACATTTACTGATGAAGATCAGAGAGCACAGCCTTCAGTATGGATTGCATCTCAATGTAAAGAAAACAAAAATCCTCACCACTGGCCCAATAAACAACATTCTTATCAATGGAGAAAAAATTGAAGTTGTCAAGGACTTCATTCTTCTTGGATCAACAACTATCAACACTCAGGGAAGCAGCAGTCAAGAAATCAAACGATGTATTGCATTAGGCAAATCTGTTGCACAAGACCTTTTTAGAGTGTTGAAGAGCAAAGATGTCAGCTTGAGGACTAAGGTGTGCCTGACCCAAGCCATGGTATTTTCATATGAATGCATGCAAAAGCTGGACAGTGAATAAGGAAGACCGTAGAAGAAATGATGCTTTTGAGTTATGCTGATGGAGGAGAATATTGACAGTGCCATGGGTTGCCAAAAGAACCAACAGATCTGTGTTGGAAGAAGTGCAGCCGGAGTGCTTGCTGGAGAAGGATGTTTGGATGTTGGTAAGGTGGAGGTTCAGCGAGATGGAGGTCTTTTTTTTTGGCTATTGGCCAAATGGCAGCATCAATGGACTCAAGCATGGCAACAATTGTGAGGTTGGCCCAGGACCAGGCAGCGTTTCGCTCTGTTGTGTATAGGGTTGCTCTGCGTTGGTAACGACTCAAAGGCACCTAACAACAACAGCAATCTACTTGAGTTTATTTCTATAATGAATAGATAGAAATCTATTCCTCCTCTTATGTTGAAGATACGAATACCGCTAGAAATATTGTTTTAAGCCCATTATAAGACGAAACATTTAATTTTCTAAAACAAGCAGCAGGTAATGCATATGAAGGCAATAAACACATCTCAGAAAAAGAATTATACAACTTTTATTTTTCATGGATTTTAAAGATACTTTTGCTACATAGTTCATGTATTTTATGAGATTATATTTTTTTCATTTGTATGAAGTTCAACCTTATACAATTTTAAGGTGATATGTTTGGTAGTGTATCTATAATCTTTAAAAAGTTTAGAGTTTTTGGAATGTACAGTATATGAGGTAAAATCAACATTACAATAGAAATTGCTTACTCCTCTGCACTAATTTTGCAGTGAGGCTCAAATGGCAAATACACTATTAAATGACATTTACTATCAAAAATAGGTGTTCATTTGAGTTTACTATGAAAAACATAAGCCACTGTAAACTTGTCACAGTGGCACATTTTACCATTTTAGACATTCAACTATATAGAAATCTCTGGGCGATTACACTCACACTCATTTGTACTGCCAAATGTGGCACTTTTAAGAAGTTCTAGAAAACAATCACAATCACGGTTGTTTTGGGGGAAGGTTATCATTCTATACATCAGAGATTTAATTTTAAATAAAATGTAAACATATAGTATATTATAGTGACAGATCATTCTCACGACTTGGAAAGGCCAAGTTTATCCATTTCTGTTTGGAACAAAGGTCAATGTTTTTCAACAGCACAGGTTATTTGACATAAAACAATTACAATACATGCCCATTCTAATATAAGACAAATTCTTCAGAATCTTCAAAGCACAAAACATATGCTCCTTTTTTCAAAGACTGGCAGAAGTGCTTAGTAATCACCAAAATGCTAACCCAAGCAACTAAAAATTAGTGAGTCACTATCCTAAAATTCAAATAATAAATTAAAAAAAGCTAGTTACAAGTGTTTTACAGAGAACAGATGTGATAAAACAAGAATTTTAGATAATTTCATTACAAACTGTATATTTACTGGCAGTCATTAACATCTAGACAGATGTACAATATGGTACTTGACAAAATTCAATCTGATCATCCAATATAAACTCACAAATGCAAGCTCACAAAACATTAATGATGTAATAGCAAAGTGCTCAAATGCAACATTAACCACATGCAGTCAACAATTTGGAACAGACATTACATCAAACATTAGTTTTTCAAGATAGAAAGCAGCTTGAAGTTTACTGGTGCAAATTAGTTTTGTCTTCGGATTTGGTGACCCAAACAAAAAGGTTAGGTTTGATTATGAATTCTGATGGTGATGGCAGTAGTTATGGGAGAAGCAGCAAAACTTATGGAAGTTCTTCAAAATTGGCCCAAACTAGACAGAAGGAGTGTGTATGCAATACATATGTGCAACAATTGTAGGTGCCAAGTGTATAAAACGTGTGTGTTATGCCATATGTGTACATGTATGTCCTTATACACATAGGTATAGCTTAAACATATCATAAACAGAAGCCAAATTAAATAAGTTGAAATTAAAAAATGACTTTATTAGTTTTAAAAAAGTATCTATAAAAGCTATCTCTTCCACGTTTTCAAGATCTGAAGAGGTACTTTAATAGTAAACATTAAAATATTTTTAGGCCAAGTGGACTGCCTGTGCTTTCTTTAAGTGACCGATGTACGAATTTATGGATATATAGCTGTCATGAAGAATGCCACATTTATCAAACAAGAAGATTCTTTTTCATGCATCTTTTCTTCCATTATTATTTTTTGTTTGCTAAGCCCCTCTAGTTATTCATCAAAATCTTCTTTACCAAATAATTAAGACAAATGAGGAGGTAGAAATATAGCACTAGATTGCTTTCACAGCATCAGACTTTAACATTTTTGTACAGCATTTAGTGTAAATTTTATTCATTTGGAATTTTTAACTTGGTAATAAACAGATGAGGCTTATCACTGTTACACTCATGCTGACTGGTCAAAATATCAATTATGTATTGTTGCCTCTTAGAAAGTTTGTTTTATAAGAAGCATGTAAAAAAAAAAAAGTTAAGGAAAAAAAAAGCCCCACCAAACAAAACCCACTAAATTTGATATTTCTGTGGCTTGCATTCTATTAAAGTGCCAGCCATTACCTAATAATATAAGCATTGTAAATGGCAAAATGTCGTGCTATAGTCTCAATGCCAGTGCTAAATGCCACTGTTTTTGTAAAAGCAATACAGAAATCATTTTAGTACATGACAAAATAAAATATAATAAAGCATTAAAAAATGAAGTAGTATTTTCACTTGATTACAAAGTACTGAATGATAAAGGCAATCAAAACAGAGAAGAAAGCGAACAGCACGAGGATGATGGCGGCCCACTGCTCATCACTGAGGGCCCGCCGGCGCCTCGGACTTTCCACAGCGTCTCTGTTGGTGCTGGCCGGCGCTTCTGTCCTCTGAGAGATGAAGAGCACTGTGGTACTGTAGGGACCTACCAGGTCCTGGTGCCCCACAGGGTCTTGGCACTGGCGAATGGCACACACACGGAAACGGTATTCACAGTTCAGCTGAAGGCTTGAATACCGCAATGAAGAGTCGGGACCTTTGTAAATCTGTTAGAAAAATTATGTTAAGAAGTATGTGTTAAAACTGGCTTGCTTCAGAATTATTTTTGACATGAGAGTTAGTCCCATTAATTTTTTCTCTTAAGTGACGTTTTCAAAATAGTTATCCATTGAAGTTTTTGTTTGCTGAAAAAGTCAGGAAAAACTTGGAAAAGCAATGGTGTGAGCTCTATCTTCAGAGAAAGTGAAGATGTGCCTTAGAGTCGCTAGAGAACAAGCATAACTAGCCCATAGGCAAGTGCTGGTTTCCATAAATGTCAGAAGTCAGTGTCTGTGAAATCAGTCCACAGTATCTGAGGTGCTGTCTAATCTTGTTCCCTAGTATACGGCTTTTGCATTAACTAATAAATTTTTGTATAATTTCAACATAATTTGTTGAAAGAAATAATGAATGAATGAATGAGAGGTGCTTTCTATGTTCAGAGAAGAGACCACTGAGAATCACAAAACAGGATCTTAAAAACTAACTTCTCTGTCCATTCCTTAGAAGGGAAATCACAAGAATGGAATTCTATGGATTTTCCAGTAGCATGCTACTGCTTTGGAGGCTACAAAGTGAAACTGATCACCCCCGGGTTCAGCCTCTGCTATACCATATCTTGACTCTTGTGATCTGTTATTGTAGTTGTTGTGTGCTGTGGAGACGGTGCCAACTCATAGCAACCCTGTGTAGTGTTTCTGAGGCTGTAAATACTATGGAAGCAGAAAGTCTCATCTTTCATCCACAGCGTGGCTGTTATGTTTAAACTGATGACCTGGTCGTTAGCAGCCCAATGCCATAACCCACCATACCACTTTGTTGTTGTTAAGTGCCCTTGAATCAGTTAGGACTCATAGCAACCCTGTATAAGGGGAGGTTTCCAAGGAGAAGCTGGTGAATATGAACTGCCGACCTTGTTATCGGTCCAGTGCTCTATCCTGCAGCGCCACACCAGCACTCCAGAGTTCCTTAAATCTAGTTTGTTGTTGTTAAGTACCGTCAAGTTGGTTCGGACCCACAGAAACCCTTTATAGGGTTTCCAAGGAGTGACTTGTGAGCTTGAACCGCTGACCTTGTGGTTCAAACTGACTTTGCAATCCAGTGCATTAACAGCACTACATACACTAGGACTCCATATAGTATTTAATAAAAGGCTACTAAACTAGTGACTGAAGTAGGTGAATTTATCAGCCAAAAAGTTTATCAGGAGAGGGGCAGCAAGATGGCGGACTCAGCAGTTACACTATACGGACCTTCGAAGACAAAGATAAGGAAAACCAAATGAAATGGATGCAAATGATAGTCCTGGAACCCTGAACTTCAGATGAAGGGATAGAGTGGACTAAACCAGCCTATTAGGAAACAGAGTTGAACAGGTGTGGCAAAAAAAAAAAAGGAGACAGACTGGTGACCTGTGCTGGCCAACATGATGCAGCATGGCCATCTTAAACTTTTGTGAGTGGCTTCAGAGACAAGACAACTTATTGGCATTGCAGAAACATGAGTGATATAAGGAGATAAAGGTGCAATTTTTTCCTTTCTTAATACGCCCCTGGTTATCAGAGGCATGAGCCACACACGTACACCCCACTGAAGCTCCCATTCTCACAGAGCTGCAAGGAGGTGAGCGGCACAATTAAGAGCCCCATCAAAGTAAGTGGGGAGCTATTTGTACCAGCTCCAGTGCAGGGATTCAGATAAGCCCTGCTCCAAACTTGTAGAGGCAGTCCTGGACTAGCACTCACTAGAAGTAGCTGCTGAACAAACGTGTGTGTGTGTGTGGCACAGAAGGTCATGTGTGTCAGCTGGCCAGGTGAACTTTTGTGGGTGGCTTTGAAAGAAAGAGGGTGGTAGGTTGCACACAAGTGTACCCCGTACTGGCAGAGAGAAATGACTTTTGAAAGAACTGGAGAGAAAAAAAAAATCCTTCTAAAGATCTAACGTGTGGGGACCAAGATAATGTTGGTCCCATGATATTAATAAAGCAAGGATGAAGAAACTTGGAGGGTAGAGACTGGGAAGGAAGAAGATGAGAACACATTGCAATTTTGTGTACATAAAGGAGCTCTGGTAGCGTAGTGGTTACGAATTGGGCTGTGAGCCTCAAGGTCAGCAGTTCGAAACTACTAGCTGTTCCAAGGTAGAAAGATGAGGCTTTCTGCTCCCGTAAAGATTTATAGCCTCAGAAACCTTGTGCAGGGTCGCTATGAGTCAGAACCGACTCCATGGCACGTAACAACAACAACAACAGGACTGAAGTAAACAGATTAACTTGCTAAAGCTAATTTAAGAAGGTTTATATGTGGCACTGTAGGATAAATACTGGACTGCTAATTGCAAGGTCTGCAGTTCAAATTCACCCACCAGTTAGTTGCTCCTCAGAAACCCTATACAGGGTCACTGTAGTCAGAACTTAACAACAACAACAACATATATCTCAAGTGTGAAATGAGTTAGGTTTAGGTCTTAAAATGAGAAATAACTAAATGAATATTTCTGTTCCCCATCCTTATTATCAAAGTAACTTTGTTGGGATCTTAAGAAAAAGGGTAAGTGAAAAACCAATAAATTCATGATTTTTTGGCCTTTAACTATTTGCTCACAGATAATATGACATATAATTAATACAAAACAGTCCTTATATTTGCTATGAACCAATGATCCTTTTGTAGGCAGACGAAGAACAATAATTAATGAAGATTTATAGCTAAGAGACCAGTAGATAGATTATTATTTTCATTTTACATCTTAACTAAGGAATGCTGAATAAAATCTTAGCTTGTGTATCTCCACTGGCCAAGAACTTTCAAATAGCATGTCAACTGCACTGGAATTTTATAGGAAAAACGTTTAAGAAATAAAGTAAGGTTAGCTAAAATAAAGTCAAAAAGCAACTGATGAACTTTGAGATTCACAGGCAAGGAGAAAACAACTAGTATAGAATTGGGATATCCTAAATATGTGACACTTAGACACATTAAAATATTTCACCATAAGAACAAAGAGAAACCACAGACAAGGAGGCTAATTGCTAAAATTTATAGAAAATGTCAACACTTCAACTACAAAATGACAAATGATCTAATTTAAAAATGGGCAGAGGACATGAACAGATATTTCACCAAAGAAGACAGCCTACAAACCCATGAAGAAATGCAAATCAAATGAAAACAACAATGAGATTTCTTTTTACCCCAGCATTAAAAGCAAAGTTCAAGAAAACAGAAAACAACCAATACTGGCGAGGACATGGAGAGACTGGAACCCTTACACATTGTTGGTGAATTGTAAAATGGTACAACCATTGTGAAAATAGTCCAGCTGTCCCACTACCAGGTATATATCCTAGAGAAGTAAGAGTTGTAACATGAATCACTACATACACACCCATGTTTATTACAGCACTATTTTCAATAGAAAAAGATGGAAACAACCTAAATGCCCATGCACTGAAGAATGGATAAACAAGCTATGGCACATATACATAATGGAATACTATCCAACATTAAAGAGTATGCACCTCATAATATGGATGAAACTGGATGATATTGTGCTGCATGAAATTAACCACAAAAGGACAAATATTGTATGAGACGACTGTTATAAATGAGTCCTGGTGTGGTGCTGTAGGATCAACAATGGACTGCTAACCACAATACTGGTTGTTCAAATCTACCAGCTGCTCCTTGGAAACACTATATAGGGTCACTATGAGATAGACTGACTTGAGGGCACATAACAACAACAACTTTTATGAGTCCTGGCATGATGCTGTAAGATAAGCACTAGACTGTTTACCACAAGGTTGGTGGCTCAAACCTACTAGTTGCTCCTTGGAAATCCTATATAGGGTTCCTAATAAGCTGGAACTGACTGGACAGCACTTAACAACAACTGTTATTGAAAGTCAAGAAAACGTTTTCACAGAAAAAAAAAAAAAAAATCTTTGATGGTTACTGAGGCAAGGATGATGGGACGTTAGACTGCCAACTATGTAGCTGTTAAGTGCTGTCGAGTCAGTTCCAACTCTCAGCGACCCTGTATGAGGTTTCCAAGGAGCAGCTGGTGGGTTTGAACTGCTGACCTTGTGGTTAGCAGTCCAGTGCTGATCCTACAGCATCACACCAGGAGTCCCACTATGTAGCAGACGCATATTAACTTGGATGAAGGTGAAGGCAGTGTATAAGAGTTCAGCAAAAAATGATGAAGGCTAAGGAAGACAATGGGAGGAGTTCAAAAGTTAAAGGCAACGAGGTAAATACTATTATAACCACAATCTTGCAATAATGATAGTGTACAAGTAGAAGCACAGACAGACATGTAAGCTGAATAGATGTGTGGAAAGGAGAATGAGAGTACACCCATGCATATCTACAGATTTGACAGGATATTTCTACATATGTATTATATATGTTTATAAATATAGTAGAGCACATGGAGGCAAAGTTAAAACGTCTTAGCCATACACGTAAGGGAATTAGTTACTGGACCTGAGGGTCTTAGAAGCTTGCAAGTAGCCATCTATGGTGTAACTACTGGTCTCCTCCTGTCCACAGCAGAGTGAAGAAAACGGAAAACAATCAGTCCAATGGACTACACAAACCTCAATTTCCCTGACCTGAAGACATGAAGAACTAGATGGTGCCTGGCTACTACTACCAATTGCTCTGAAAGGAATCACAATGGAAGACACTAAACAGAGTGGGAGAAGATATGGGACAAAACTCAAAATCACACTTTGTGGCAAGGAGGGGAGTGATTAACTTTGCAGTCTAGGAGTGGTGGTCCCTGGAACTATGAAGGGAGAAGAGCGGAAAGCAGGACCCTACCCAGAGAAGCAGTGATCCCTGAGATGGAGGCAGAGACGATGATGTGGAGAGATGGAGCAAGCTGGGGACTTTAGACCCAGAGAGAGAGACAGGAGCTATGTGATGACAACCAGGGCGTGGGGGTGGGGAGGCAGGATTGTACGATGCACCCTTTGGTTGTTTGATGATGCATGGAGGGGATTGTAACCATGGCAATAAAACAGTATACGATAGGATGAATGTAAAATTAATGTTCTCCCATGTAAACTATCACATAATTCACAATAAAACATTTTAAAAAGAAAACCAAAAAACCCCTCAAAATCATAAAGACTGGGCTAACTGGTGGAAGCACTAAGACTAGGGCCCTCAGTCACCTTTCAGGCTTGGAACTGAACTCACCTCCATGGCTTTCACTGAAACAGTAACTAAAAGGGGAAAAAACTACAAGTGCAACGGTATCACTAGGAAGAGATGCACTTCTTAGAATAATCATCCATTTGGCCAGAGCCAAAATTCAGATGGTGGGAAAGGTTAGAAAAGAGGAAGGAAAACGGAAGGAAAACACAAGGAGGAAGTGGCATAAGTGATGTTATATTATGGGGATTGCAATCAATGACATGAAATAAAATATGTCTGAATTACTGAGTAGAAAACTGATTTGCCTTGTAAACCTTCACCCTATTCACAATAAAAGAAAAAAAAGACAGCAAAACCAAAATAATACCAAAACCCATTAATAGTTCCCCTGCTACAGACCCACCTAAACCTGGCCTCATCCACTACATACTTTCCAGTCACATCTGGTTTCCTAAGCTCTTCCAACCTCAAAAAAGATGCACTCCTTTAGAAAAATCTTTCATATTCCAGTTGGAAATAATTATATTGTTTTATAAATTAGGTTTTGTCCTTATGACCTTTTATTTGTTTGGCCATGTAAAATGTAAAGATTTTCTCTTGGCTTACTAGAGTTCTTAATTAGATTCTTATAAATTTCTTATAAATAATTTATTAATACAGTAGCACCCATAATTCTTTTAATGTTATATTTAATATATGTGTGCTGAATATCACATAAATCACAAAAAAATTACTAAAGTAAAAAAATCCAAATGCTTCGAATATAACTTGCTACTAAGCTGTAGAATTTTACAAACTTTTATTTAAGAGATTTAAATGAGCAAATATAAAACAAAGTTCTAAGTAAATTAATATTTTAAGTTTTACAGCATGTAAAATCCAAAGTAAGTGAAAGCAATGTTATGGCTAATTTAGCTTTAAGTTAAATTAAAATAAATACTGCTGTCTTATTTGTGATGTAAACTTATTAAAATTCAGACATCAGTAAAATGTGGGGTCCCTATTTCCTTTAGACATGGAATACAATTACATTTATTTTAATATTAATTTTGCTTCCTCCTTGGAAGGAAACTTGCTTATCTGTAAATTACATTTCAAATCTAATTATCATGGCAATTTTCAGATGGTTTAATAAAGAAAAACAATCACATGACAAATTTCATCTACATCTTTTGGGCTTCTAATTTTAGTTAAGAAATTATATTTCCATGTTTTACAAAACTCAAAAACTATATATAAACATTCTATTTAGTTATAACAATACTGGAATAAAACATACATCTATAGGTTTTCTAGTAGGGAAATAAAATACAGGATAACCAGATGGAATACTAGACTTCTAAATTGTGTAAAAGTTTATTCTTTAAGTGAAGCTATTCTCTAGACTAGTAAAGGTGACAGTCTTACATAAGAATTGTGTCGTCATATTTACAGCACTAAATTATGACTACTATTATTATTAAATAAATCTTGGTCTCTCTGCTTTTGCCCTTATCTACCCCTCTAATTTAGTTTCAACACTGGTAGCCAAAATAACACTGTGTCTGATCATATGACTACGCTGGACAAACTCCTCCATCAGCTTGTCATTGGCTTGTCACATGGAGGAAAAGTCAAAGCACAAGCCTACCTATCTCCAGTCATTAACTATCTAACCTCATCTATAATTCTCCCCCTCTTCCTCATTTTGCTCTATTTATACTGGCCTCTTTCTTGTTCTACAAATTTACCAAGTATGCTTCTGTTTCAGGGCCTTTACATCACTGTTCCCTCTTCTTGGAACACTCTTCTACCCATATTTACATCCTTTGGGTCTCTATTCAAATGTTACCTGAAAACCTTGAATAAATTAGCCCTAGCTGCTCCCATCCTCAACACCCATCAGTATTCTCTATTTGTGTTCCTCAGCTTTAATTCTCTTCATTGTACTTCTCACAATCTGACAAACTACATACTAATTTGTATACTTGTATTTCATTTTTCTCCATTTGAATGTAGAGAGTATTAGGGTAAAGACTTTGTTCACTGCAGTATCCTGAGTGCCTGGCACAGAGTAGGTGTTCAATAAATACTTGTCAAATGCCTGAATGATCTGTTTAAGTGTCTTTCACCCCAACAAAGACTTTGAATGCTTAGATATTGTGTGGTTAACTAATTTACAAGCATAGTTAAGAACTATGCTTCTTAACTGGAAAAATTAAAAGTCAAATCTTACATAGAAGTATATAAAAATGAAAGGAAAGTAAAAATAAGCAGCCACAGAATTACATATCAGCACATACCTGTTTGAATTCAGAATCTTTTCCTGCCATAACTTGAAGACAGTAAATAACTGGATCACCTTTCATTGGCTGTAAACATTCCCAAGTAATTTCACAAATGTGATCATTTATTTTCTCTATTTTGGGTGCTGCAGGGAACAAATATAATTAAAATCTACTCCATTTTAATAAAAATCAACAAAACCTTTAAAACCCAGTTACAAACTTTAAGTAAATATCCTTGAATTTGCAGAGAAATTGTCAGTGGCTTACTCTGGTCTCCAGGCCACACAACCTACAGTGACCAGATTGGCTAAAATTGGCAAGCTTTTTTTTTTGTTTGTTTCCATTACTGTAAAGAGCAAAAGGAGGAACGTGGCAAGTATGGAAATACGTAGGGCATCAGAGAGGCTTTTACTCCATGTGAAATGAGCCAGTGGAGGATTTTACCATTTTGTGGAGCTTCTGTTGTTGTTGCTAAGTGCCGTCGAGTCGGTTCCGACCCATAGCGACCCTGAACAGGGTTTCCAAGGCTGTAAATCTTTACGGGAGCAGAATGCCTCATCTTTCTCCCGCGGAGCGGCTGGTAGTTTCGAACTTCTAGGAGCATAGTAACTAGAACACTGTTGTAGTTGTTATGTGCTGTTGAGTCAGTTCTGACCCATAGCGACCCTGCACAGGGTTTCCGAGGCTGTAAATTTTTATGGGAGCAGAATGTCTTATCTTTCTCCTGCGGAAATGCTGGTAGCTTCAATTGAGATTAGCAGCCCGATTCGTAACCACTACACTACCAGAGCTCCTTAACTAGAACATAGATTTTATAATTAAAGAAATCGCAGGATAAGTTGAAAACAAACCCCTAATTGCTTGACTTTGCCTTACTCAATAGTGAAGGTAGAAAGGGGTCATGGGAGTAAAAATCACAGCCAATATCTTAAGGTTAAGAGACAGTGAACCAGATGTTGCTGATAGGTACCATCTAGTTGGTTTGTTAATGAGTCTCCCTCTAATCCTGATGTCACAGTCTTCATTAATTCATCTTCTCTGATTATTTGCTCATCATACAGATTGAGTAAGTATGGTGAAAAAAATACAACATCATAGAGATTGAGTAAGTATGGTGAAAAAAATACAACCCTGGTGCACACCTTTTCCTGATTTTAAATCATTCAAACAACTGCCTCTTGTCTATGTACAAGTTCCTCATAAGCACAATTAAGTGTTCTGGAATACTCATTCTTAGTACTGTTATCCAGAGCTAGTCATGATCCACACCATCAAAAGTCTTTTAATAGTTAATAAATCACAGGGAAACATCTTTCTGATATTCTCTGCTCTCAGCCAAGATCCATCTGACTTCAGCAATGATATCCCTCCTTCTACTTCCTCATCCGAATCTGTCTCGAACTTTTGGCAGTTCCTTGTCAATGTACTGTTGCAGCTGTGTTTTAATTATCTTTAGCAAACTTTTAAGGAGCTCTGGTAGCATAGTCGTTACAATTCGGGCTGCTAACCTAAATGTCAGCAGCTCGAAACTACCCACTGTTTTGTGGAGAAAGACACTTTCTGTTCCCATAAAGATTTACAGCTTTGGAAACCCTATACAGGGTTGTTTGAGTTGGAATCAACTCCACGGAACACAGACACCACCACCAGCAACAAAATTTTACTTGCATGTGATATTAATGATATTGTTTGATATCTGCATTCCACTGGGTCACCCCTCTTTAGAATGGGCAATTATGGATCTCTTCTAATCAGCTGGCCAGGTAGCTGTCTTCCAATTTTCTTGGCATAGATGACTGAGTGCCTCTAGTGTTGCATCAGTTTGTTGAAAGATTTCAACTGGTATTTCATCAATTCCCAGCAGAGTCCTGTTTTTTGCCAATTCAGTACACCTTGGATTTCTCTTCCTTCAGTACCACTGGCTTTGATCACGTGCTACTGCTTGAAATGGTCGAACGTCCACCATTTCTGTCTGTTATAATGACTCTGTGTACTCCTCTCATCTTCTTTTGATATTTTGCCCAAAGAATCCTTCAATATAGCAAATCAAGGCTTGGATTTCCCCGCCCCCCCACCCAGTTGTTTCAGCTAGAGAAATGCTCAGTGTATTCTTTCCTTTTGGTTTTCTAACTCCATGTCTGTACATTTCATTATAATACTTGACTGTTTTCTGTAGCTGTCCTTTGAAATTTTAATCTCCATTTGCTTTAGCATCTCAATTCTGGATAGCAAGTTTCAGAGTCTCTTCTGAGATCCATTTTGGTCTTTTCCTTCTTTGTTATCTTCTTAATGACCGTTTGCTTTCTTCCTGTATAATGTTCTTGATGTCATTCCATAACTCTTCAGTCATTAGCATCTAATGCATCAAATCTGTTCTTGAGATACTCTAAATCCAGGTGGGATATGTTCAAGGTTATAGTTTGGCTCTAGTGTACTTTAAAAAACTTTCTTCAGCTTCAGTCTTAACTTGCATATGAGCAATTGACAATGTGTTCCAATCTGCTCCTGGCCTTGTCTGGCTGATGATATGGAGCCTTTCCATTGTCTTCTTTTCACAGATGTAGTCAATTTGATTTCTGTGTATTTCATCTGATAAAAGCCATATGTATAATTGTCTTTTTTTTTTTTTAGGTTTTTATTGTGAATTGAGTGATAGTTTACACAGGAGAACATTGGTTTTACACTATCATTTCATTGCAATGATTACAATTTCATTCATGCATCATCATTCAACAGTATTTGCTTCTATTCCCTGTTTTGTTGTTTTTTTTTTGGGGGGGGGCACAGTGAGGATGTACACAAAAATACTCAGGAATATATAATCATTTAAACAACCAACCAAAAGGCACATTCTGCAAGCCTGCCTCCTGGCCGCCAGCACACAGCCTTTCTCTTTCCATGAGTCTAGAGTTCTCAGCTGCTCTCTTTCTCTCCATGCCCTCATCTCTGGTGTCGCTGCCTTTTTGGATAGGGTCCCGCATTCTGCGCATGCTCTCCCTTGATGGTCCCAGGGTCCTCTGTTTCTTGACTGTAAGATTAACTACTCCCCCATATTTGTTACAAAACTTCTACCTTTAAAGTTGTGACAGTTGTAATTAGTCATGATAACAATTAATTACTATTGAATCATAAGAATCTTATCCCCATGTCTTTTCACCAGACCCATCTAGACAAGATGAAAACTATTCAGTGGGGACTCTACCTTCCCTGGCACACTCTTTTAAACTACACTCCCTCTTGAAAACTTGTAAGCCAGTCACTTCCTACCTTTATGAAGTGACTACCTTGACTACCCCCTCATTTTAGGTAGTCAATGTCTAAGTTGCCCGTCCCTATCTACCCTGTATGCAGAGGGGATAGCACTGATACTTGATATGAAGATTCTTTCCTTCTCATTTGGTATTTTTAGTTACTACATCCATAAGTATAGGTCAAGTTCATCAAATTGTAGCAATGGACACTTGTTGTTTCCTTTATCAAAAGTTGTTTTTTTTATCTTCCTCTAGTCATGCTCCGATTATCAAGCCATCGAGGCTAGGTCAAATGGGTACTATATCTGCAAGTTTGGGCGTTCTTGTGCATTTCCCCTCTCTTCTTATCAGCTGAATGCTTCACCCTCAGATCTAGCACTCCGTGGCTATGTCCTTGTCAATGGGCTCAGGAGTCCCCAGGTTTCACTATACTTTACTTCCTACCAACTAGCCCTTCCTCTTCTCTGTCTCATCTCCAGGTTAATGGGAGTCTATGGAACGTGGTTGAACTCAGCCCATTTCTTCATTGCTGGCTTTCCCCTGTATAATTGTATTTTATGTTGTTTAACAGAGGTATTGTAATGAATAAATCACTGGTCTTGCAAAATTTTATGTGATCTCCAGCATCATTACTATCACCAAGGCCATATTTTCCAACTATTGATCTTTCTTCCTTACTTTCAACTTATGCATTCCAATCACCAGTAATTATCAATATATCTTGATTGCATGTTGGATCAATTTCAGAGCAAAGAAGATGGTAGAATTCTTCAATAACAGTGAACTGGTCTTCCTTTCACAGATAGCATTATACTTTCAGATAGATCTTGAAATGTTCTTTTTGTTGATGAATGCAACGCCATTTCTCTTCAATTTTCTATTCCCAGCATAGTAAACCATATGACTGTCAGATTCAAAATGGCCAATACCAGTCCATTTCAGCTCACTAATGCCTAGGCTTACTGACTGATCTTTATGTGTTCCTCATTTTTGACAACTTCTAATCTTCATAGATTCATACTTTGTACAGTCCATGTTGGGATAATTACTGGATGTTTACAGCAGTTTATCCTTATTTTGAGTTTGGCCCCATCAGTATATGAAGATCCTGAAAGGTTTACTCCATTTGCAACATCATGATTGACTCTAATTTGAGGAGGTAGCTCTTCTTCAATTGTATTTTGAGTGCCTTCCAACCTGATGGACTCAACTTCTGGCACTATACCTGCCAAAATTTTGGTGTTCTTTATTATGTTTCAATATACAATAATCTGGTTCTATCTGACAATGTTCCACTGTTATTCATATGGTTTTCAGTGGCTAACCATTCAGAAGTAACTCTCCTCTCCTTCTTCCTAGTCTATCTTAATTTGGAAGCTCCTGCCTACCATGGGTGACTCTGCTGATAATTAAAATACTGGTGGCATGCCTTCTAGGGGCACAATAACACTCAAGCCACCACAGTATGACAAACTGACAGATGAGTGATGGGTGAACCAAATGAAGAAGGCGAAAAATGACTCACTAACTTAGCAACATTACTTGAAAGACTACTTAAGAATAGTTCCTGTAAACCAAGGATCTGCTAAACAAATGGTATATCCAAGTACATGATCCAGTATGCTAGACTAGAAGTCTTGTAATTTGATCTTGCAATGGAATGAATTTTAGTCTTTTTAGCTAAATGCAGAGTACAATCTTTGCATTTAAAAATTTGAACACATTTGGAATTGATTTTGAAAATATATGTATTACATATATATGTATATGTGTATATGGTGGTGGTTATGTGCCGTGGAGTCGGTTCCGACTCATAGTGACTCTATACAGGGTTTCTGAGGCTGTAAATCTTTACAGGAGCAGAAAGCCTCATCTTTCTTCCGTGGAACTGCTGGTAGTTTTGAACTGCTGACCTTGAGGTTCGCAGCCCAATTTGTAACCACTACGCTACCAGAGCTCCTATGATTATATATATATATATATATACACACACACACACATACACATTTATATGTATATAAATTTGATCCATTTAAATACCCAAGTTAACTAAGAATTTACTTATGCTTCACTTAACGGATGACCTGGCTATCTCCTAGAAATTCAAGTGAATGAAATAGCAACAACTGAAAACATTTAAACAACCACTTTGTAATTTTTCCTTTTAATAACAATAGCAGAAACAGCATATAACACTACCAGAAAACTAGTCTGTCAATTCAATTTAGCATTTTTATGCTACATTATTAAAAAGATAAAAACTAGTACCTGACTAAGTACTAAAGTGCCAGAAAAAAGAGCTTTTATTTGCATCATTCAGTGAAACTCTCAGTAGGTTGGTTTGCCTATATACATTTCTAAAAAGATATAATTGTTAGACACATACTGGATGCCAAGTTACAATAACAAAGAGCAAGCACTCTATGAAAATGCATTTAAATTTATTATAAAACAGAACAATTTGAAGATGTATAACTTACCTTTCAAGGCAGCTGGGACAGATTTTGGAGTAGCGAAAATATATTCTTGGGAGAGGGGTCCTTCCCCAGCTTCATTGCAAGCTTGAATACAGAATTTATAGGATGTTGACTCATTGAGTCTTTGTACTTTGTACGTATGACATGGTCCTCGATACAAGGATATAAACCTAAAATATAAATTTTCATTAAATACATAAAAAGACTACATTTTGAAAAATGTTTTTATAACTATTAAAAAAGTACAATTGGGGACATTTTTAGGATTAGTAAATTACTCCTAAAATTTAATGACCAGAATAGTTTTATCACTCTAAGCAACTCTGTATGTTTTTTTCTTCAGATGATGGAAACCACAGAGATAGCAAATTCCCAAATTGATATGTTTCCCTGAAAAGCTGTCAGTAAATTTCATGTCCAATCATAGTAACTATTCCTTCTCAAGCTTCAGGCATAGCTTTAGTTTATCTTTATAGTTTCTGCTTACTATAAAGATAATGGAATTTTTTCACAAACTTTTGGAACCCCTGAGGATATTTAAAGATATTCAGATCTTACACTTAATTCTCATTATAATAATTTCTAACAAGTTATATATATGCATGCATGGTGTCAACTACAATATGAACTGAAGCTAAGAGATTCAGTTTCTAGTTTATTTTCCTTGCTTTTAGCTGAAAAGGGAAATTCTTTATTTCTAGGCATAATCTTAGCTGACTTGATGATTTTTAAAGTGATTTACATAGCAGTATGAGAGAACATATAATTTCTAGTAAATTATTCAACTTAAATTGTTCAATGCAAGGAATAACAGCATACAAATTTCTCCTAATATGTCAGTCATCATTTGAATATTTCCTAATATTTTTGACTGGCTGTTTTTTGTTTTTATTAATTATCAGAAATTAGGGAATAAATAATAAATACTTCATCTAGAGTATGGCACTGTAGGCTTATGCATCACACTGCAAAGTCATTTGAACTGCAAGGTGGATGGTTTAAGCTCAGCAGCTGCTCTTTGGAAGCCCTATCCACGGTCACTGGGTTGGAATTGAGTTGATGGCACTTAACAATAGCAATAGTTTTAACGGCCTGAAAACTACAGTCAGGCTAAAAATGAAGAGCTATCTAATGACTTAAGGTAATATATTTCTTAGATAAGCCTTGTCCTTTAATTCCTGAAATATATGTATTTTTCAATTGTATGAAAAGACTAGTGGTAAATAAGTTTAAAAAAGCTTAATGATGGCAAAACCCATGGGTCAGGTAATTTCTAAGAGAGTGTTCTGATACCATCCCATAGCAAGGGCAAACAGCTATTAAAAATTCAAAGGGGAGCAGATTAATTAAAGATACTAAATTTATATACTAAAATTAAGATATTTAAATGCAAATATCATAAAAAGTTTTATTTTTCACAGTTAAGATCCATGAGCCATACTCATACCTTACAACAATTCTCCTGATGACTAACTATATATCAGTTAACTTTGAAGTCGTAGAATAAATTACAAAATACAACTACATATGTATTTAATGGAATGGCTGTTGCTGTTAAGTGCCATTAAGTCGGTTCCGACTCAGAGCGACCCTGTATAGTGTTTCTGAGGCTTTGAAAATCTTCACATGGGTAGAAAGTCTATCCTTCCTTCAGGCTCTAACTGCAAAGCTCATAAGTTGACGTTTAGTACTTACTGTATGGAGCCACTGTGCTCCATTTAATAGGTTTTATTATCTTTCAGCCAAACAATAATTAGACCTGTGTCCAGTAAGTCTTCTTGTATTGACTGCCCCAAATGTAAATTTTAGGATGAAAAAAAAAAAAATGAAATGTGAACTCACCCAGCAATAGTAAGACATACTAAAGATACCTGGACATACCAGAACCCACAACAAGACGAAGAACATGCTTTTTATAGCTAAGGCTTCAAAGAGCACAAAATTCTGCCAAGATCAAAGGTGATCACTTAGAGAAGCACAGGACCCAGGGAATAATCAACACTGTTTGTTTTGTGTAATGCTCTTACTGGTGATACAGTGTACAAAACAATTTTGTATGGCACTTTAAATGTGTAAATATTTCTGATACTACAACAAGCACCATTAATATTCTATTAGTGAATAGTAACCTAAAGATACAAACCTAAAAGACCAACAAAAAGGTAAACCTTGGTAAAAACTTTTATTAATATTCTGAATCCATCAGATATGCAACTGTTTCTAATAAATTGAGTGAAAAGTAGAAAAGCAACATTCAAAATTCTTAAAGTATTAATAGCTGTGGAGGATATGTGGCATTATTTACGTGGGGCACAGTATTTGAATATTGATGGTACAGATATTTTTAATAACACTAGTGGTTACAAATTGGGCTGCTAACCTCAAGGTCAGCAGTTCAAAACTACCAGCTGTTCCACGGGATAATGAGGCTTTCTGCTCCCGTAAAGATTTACAGCCTCAGAAACCCTATACAGGGTCACTGTGAGTTGGAACTGACTCCATTGCACACCACCATTACCACATGATTTAGTGGGACAGTATCATATCAACATCAGAAGGTTCCCTTGTCATAAAACCTGAATAAGGGCTTGTAGCAAGGGGACTGGATAATGAATCACAGAATCTAACTGAGATGTAACTATGAGGACTGTACTATAGCCATTTGTAGTGCAGGTTCTGTGACAGGGGTATGGAAAATGTCAAAGTTTGAGCCAGAATTTGTGCTCCTCAAGGGTTTCAGAGGCCTGGAAACCCTATACAGGGTCACTATGGGTCAGAAATGACTCAACAGCGTTTCACAACAACAACAAGCCAATCAATCACTTACTGTTAAATTGCTACCTACTGGAAATAAATATCAAAAAGTTCCTTATATTGCTATATATATTACCAGTATGACGAGAGTTAATTGTTAGAGAGCCAAAGAACTGCCTACTTAATCTTTTTTCCTTTTGACATCTCACTCAGAAGTTATAAATAGGAAATCAACATTGTTTTGAAATTAGTATACTTAACTATTAAAATTTTTAACTATTTAAAAAATATTCTTATAAATACTTCTTATACTTTTTGAAAATTTATTTTATTTACTTCTTCAGTTTATAAAGATTTATATATCTGAGACTTAGTCCTATTTAAAGAGGCAATTCAAAATAACCTACCTTCCATTCTTATCCTCCATCTGAAGGTGGTACTGAATTGAATCTGTTGACAATGTCTTTGGGGTTCCTTCTCCCCACTTAAGCTTAAGGTTCTGGTGACTAAAGGCAACACATTCCAGACGTGGTGGATCAGGAGGGAGAGGCTTAGTTTTTAATTTTATCATGTGGCTGAAAGGACCAGCTCCAAGGCTATTCAAGGCTTGAATTCGTATTCTAAGTGTCACATTAAAAAAAAAACAAAGAAAAAAAAACTTGGTTTATGGTTATTATATTTAAAATATCTCATTGGTCAAGGTAAAATTTTAACAGGTAGTTTTTAGGGTATACCTGTATGTTGTATCTGGCTGCAAACTGTCTATAATTGAGCTCGTAACCTTTCCCACGGTCAAAGGTTGTTTATCTCCAAAGTCTATGCTGTAGGCAAGGATTTCTGAACCATGATCACAAGGCTTTTCCCAGCTTATTGCAAGGCATGTAGAAGGTGAGTAATGGGAATTTTCTATATCATCATCACTTATTTCTTGAAGACAAGTTACAATGGCAGGAACTGATGGTGGAGTTACACAGGCTACAACTTCACTGAATGGGCCTGCACCAACAACACTCAGAGCCTATAAGTTAACAAAGACATGCCCATGAAAATGCAAATGAAACACAGCACTTCTGGACAGATTATGTGACAAAGCATTGATAGTTTTTACCTGGACCCTGCAATAATAGGTGGTTGCTGGTGAAAGTCCTTTTAATTCATAACTAAGACCAGGTCCACAGTAACATATTTGCATACTTCCTTCAACTCCTCCCCACTCCAATCGATATTCAGTGACATCAGTTCCATTACTCAATGGGACCTTTAAATTAAAAGACAAAGGTATTATACTTGATACTGATTATTAGTTGTTAGGCAAAACTACTCATTATCTGAGTACCAAATCTGGGCTGCTTTTGAATTTAAAATATTCAATTTTATTATTCATTACTGAATTTAAGACTGACCAAAAAGCGTAACTTTGTTTTGAATCAGAATTAGGAGTAACTTTGTTTTGAATCAAAAATAGGAGTATGATTAACAGTCACTTCAGAGAGAATAATTTAAGGTAAATATACATCAAACTAATATGCCATTTTAACTATACAGGTATATTCTTTATTAAATTTCAAAGGAAACTGAAATTGTAATTCTCATTACTGATTACTATAAAATACACTAGAGATAATAAATGTGAGAGATATAGTCTTACACTCATTCCTACCAATGTTTGTTATGAACATTAAGCTCACCAGTGGTTGAAATAACTCAGTACTGAGACAAAGCCTTTGATAAAATACAAAACACATCATTACCAAGACTCTAAATAATTATAATGTAAATGTACTTTAAGGAGCTCTGGTAGCGTAGTGGTTACGAATCGGGCTGCGAACCTTAAGGTCAGCGGTTCGAAACTACCAGCCGCTCCGCGAGAGAAAGATGAGGCTTTCTACTCCCATAAAGATTTACACCCTTGGAAACCCTGTTCAGGGGCACTATGGGTCAGAACCGACTCGACGGCACTTAACAACAACAACAAATATACTTTAACTCAAATACTTGAAAGAAGAAATAACTCAACAGTTTTTACCAAGTGAATTTAACTAAGATTTACTCTTTGTATATTTTTGGTACCCAAAACAAACATTATTTTTGTTCCTTTTTAAAAACTATTTCAATTTTTTAAGAAAGCAAATATAAATCAATGAAAATTACAATACCTCCCAAATCACTTGTGCACACGTTGCAGATCTGCATGTCACTTGAGGAGGCTTGCACTGATCAGGTGGACCAGGGGCTGTAGTAAAATCACATTTTTCTGAAAATGGTCCAAACTAGGAAAAAAAGAATAGATAGCCAGTGTTTTCAATTTTTACCCTTAAGTGCCCAGATTCACTAATAATTAAGTGTATCATCCCTGTCCTTCAAGATTAATTGAAGGCCAAGATACAGTTCTATAATCTTTCACAGAAAGTAAAAAGGTGTATTGTTCACAGAAATGAATGTGTGAGAAATTCTGAGGTTTAATTTCTTCTCCTGCCTCTTACTCCTTCATGGACTTGTTTTTATTGGGGCAGAGTATTAGGAAATCAGATAGGTGAAGGAAGTCAGAAGAAATTATGTGAAGACCCCAATTAAAGGCATAGAGGGTGCTGAGCATAAATTATATCTTAAAATTTGAAATAGCTTTTAGAAGGGTTAAAATATATATTCTCTGGAAATGCAGAATGCAAACATATACTTAAAGTGATCATGTCAAATTACCATAAACTTGAATATATAAAGCTGTTAGTACTGAAGATGCTATTACACTGGTGTATTACAGCCTTGTGAGACTGGTAAGATGACGTCAGCTAAAGTGCAAACAAAGTATGTAAATTTGACTTATGTAAGAAATTTAAAACCATGCCCACAGATAAAATATAGAACCCAGGTAGAAAATAGCATGTGAAAAACAGTATAGGTCACTAAAATCTGAAAAATTGGGGAGAGACTTAATGAATTTAATTTTCTAAGATTTAAATGATAGAATAGCTTAAAGATAATAGAGTGCTATTTAATTGGGGTAAAAAATTATTGCTTTGTTCTTAAGGAACTTGTTGACAAATCTAAGTTTGTAGTAGTTCTATCAGTTATTAATTTGTGTGATTGTGGGCAAGATATTCACCTTTCCTGAGCCCTAGTTTCCTCACATGTAAAATATGACAGTACTATTCTGTTGATTAAAAAAAAAATTCTTAAAAAAATCAGAAATGCTTAAATAAACTAGTATGTCTTTCTTCCTCAGATAAAGAAATCAATCAAGCAGCACTTTGGCTGCACTTCTTCAAACACAGATCTGTTTGTTCCTTTGGCAGTCCATGGTACTTTCAATTTTCTCCTCCAACACCATAACTCAAATGCATCAATTCTTCTATGGTCTTCCTTATTCACTGTCTAACTTTTGCATGCGTATGAGGTTATTGAAAATACCGTGGCTTGGGTCAAATCAATTTCAGAAAACTTAGCTACTCCAAGTATTTCATCTTTAGACCTTACTGCTTGCTATTCTCAAAATTTCTAAGTTACAGACTCATAGAGACACCATAGGACAGAGTAGAACTGCCCCCATAAGTTTTCAAGGCTGTAAATCCTGATAGCCGTATTTTTCTCCTGGCAGAGCAGTTGGTAGATTTGAATACCCAGCATCTTTGGTTAGCAGTTGGGCACTCAACCATTGTAGCCCAGGGCTCCTAAACCCTCTTCGTTGTTGTTGTTAGGTTCCTTTGAGTTGGTTTCAACTCTTAGCAATCATATATAGGGTTTCTGGACTCCTGGTGTGGTGCTGTATGATAAGCACTGAACTTCAAACCACCAGGTCGGCAGTTCAAACCTACCAATTGCTCCTCTGAAACCCTATATAGGGTTGCTATGAGTCGGAACCAACTTGATGGCACTTAGCAACATCATTAAGACTTCCAAGGAGCCGATGGTGGGTTTGAATTGCAAACTGTGATCAGCAGTCCAGTGTTTATTCTGCAGTGCTACACCAGGGCTCCAAACCTTTAGTATAGTCTAAAAGCTAAACTTTAGCCCCACTTAAGTCCAAAGTGTCATATATCGTAACTAGGACTTGAAAACACTGAGATTCCATAATAATCTAGTAGATATACTGACCTCTCTTAATTTATTATAGTAATTTATAAATTATAAGAGTTGGAGTCACAAGTTGAAAGCAAAATGATCAAATAATTATATGTGTTAAAATAAAACAGTAATAATGACTGTAAGACTTCATTCAGTAGGGTCTTCCTACCCCCATTTTGTTAGCTGCACGCAGTCTGAAGCTGTATGTCTTTCCAGGAAGAAGGCTGCTCACTGTACATTCTACTTCAGAGCCTTGGTAAACTTCTCTGGGTTCATCTTTTTCTACAGGAGACATTTCCACACCATAATAGGAAATGGGTGATCCACCATCAACTTGAGGGGGTCCTAAGGGTGTTAAGATTTATGCAATTTAACAAGATGAATACGGTTGGTACTAACTTAATTATGATTTATTACCAAAATGGAAATTACCCCATCGTAACTGTATTTCCTTTGCTTTGGGTCTACCCTGTAATCTGGGAGGGAGGCATGGGCCAGGAGGCACAGCTGGAGTCTGCACAAGTAAAGATTCAGACACCTGCCAAAACAAAAACAAAAACAAAACAAAAATACCCCAAACCAAATAAGCAGATTTCTTTGGTTAAAGGAAAATAATACAAACACAAAGACTGCACCAATGATTTTTAAAACTGTACTTGAATATCAAATGAAAATAAAGTTCTGAATAAAATAAAAATTCAATTAAATCATTAAAACTCATTTTATAGAGGACAAACAAAATGAAGACACTGCGTGACTACTATATACAAAGTGAGTAACTAGAAAAACCCTTCCTTTTCCTCTTTCCATAATTAAGAAACAAGCAATAAAACCAATCTCTACCACACCTAAAGGGTTTTCATTATTCCTGATACAGTTTAAAGGACTCTACAAAAGTTCTTCTTATATATGAGGAAGGGTGTTTTTACACGTTATACAAATGCTGTCTATGGTATTTTTACGAACCATATACTTTTTGGGCTCCTTTACTGTAATCTGCATTTTTAACCTAAACATTAACTAACTTACTTAAAATAAAACAAACAAAAATACTCTCCTTCCAACTAAAAATAATTTGAAAATCAAAGAAGCTTTACCAAAGACTTGGTATCTTTTCAGATATTTGCTATGGCTTTTAGTATCTATGTTATTTTAAAAAATATTTCTTAGTTTTACTTTAAAAGACATTCTCTTAAAGACATTTATATAAATTCAGGGCCAGATTCCTTACCTGTATTCATTTCATACCAAAGCAAAATACTTGGTTGTCACCTGATTCAGAAGATTATCTTATATATAAATGCTAAAATGTTGTGTCAGAATAATAGGATTTTAATTTTTTGGTGGAGATTTGCTCTTTTTTATAAATCTGGGGAGATTTTCCTCCTGGACAAAATGAAGTCTATTTTATACTCAGTTCAGAATATTCACATTTTCAGCAAAATTCTTTTAATTTATCTTTAAGAAAAATAGTACTTTCAATGCATTAAATTCCATTGGAAAAAATAATTAAAATATGAATGATTCAAGATATCACTCTTGGTAAAATTCATTAAAAGACAAACATAATCCTATTAAAAGCATATGTTATAAACATTGTATATGTTTCATATACAGTCAACAGTGGCAGGGATATGCTGGGGAGCCAGCTCCGACTCATAGTGACCCTGCATGGGGTTTCTGAGGCTGTAAATCTTTATGGGAGCAGAAAGCCTCATTTTTCGCACATGGAACAGCTGACCTTGAGGTTAACAGTCTGACTCGTAACCACTATAATACCAGAGCTCTTTATATACCACAGCAACGGCATACTTTATCTATTTTAATTACTGAGTCCCTAATAATAATGGCACAATGGTTGAGATGCTTGACTGCTAACTTAAAGGCTGGTGTTTTGAACCCATTCAGCAGCGCCGAAGGGGAAAGACCTGGTGATCTGCTTCTGTAAAGATTATAACCTAGGAAACGCTATGGGGCAGTTCTACTTCATCACATGCAGTTGCTATTAATCGGAATTGACTCAATAGCACTAAACAACAACAAAATAGTAATAATGGACATATTTCTGCAATAAGTATATATTAAAATGTAGGTTGAATTAGTAAATGACATTTTTATTAGTTTGTCCTGACACATTCATGAGTTTTGAAACAGTAAAGTCGACAGTTACACTGTTTCTATTTTTGCTATAGTTATTAAGTATCATTTTAAAATTTACCTGTACAAAAAATTCTCCAGTGTTTTGTTTATCTAAAGCGAACTATTTGGATAGGAACTCTGGTAGTGTAGTAGTTATGGGTCGGGCTGCTAATCTCAAGGTCAGCAGTTCAAAACTACCAGCTGTTCCATGGGAGAAGATGAGGCTTTCTGCTCCTGTAAAGATTTACAGCCTCGGAAACCCTATACAGGTTTGCTAAGAGTCGGGACTGACTCCACGGCACATAACTACCACCACACCAACTATTTAGACAGATATGCCCTGACTATTTTATCGTGAGCTAAGTATTATACTAGAATATCCTCATCAGTATAAAATTAACCACACAGAAATTACTTTTATACATTGGTGGATATAATTCAGTATATGGAGTGAAGTGGTATATGGTGATCCCATCCCATTTGTCTAAAATTAAAATGACAAAGAGCAAAAGAATCTATGTGGACACGTTATATTACCGCACTCTGTCCTCCATCACTGATGCAGTAAACTCGTAAACGATAGAAACAGCCTGGATTTAGTCGATCACAAAGATGTTCCCTAGTAGCTCCACTGTAGATCATATCCCATTTGTTTCCTGTAGGGTGAAGAATTGTGTGCAATCAGTTATTGGGTAATGTTTAACGTTTTGGTATCATGGACACGGCAGGTATCCTAGCTTCACTAAATAAGTGTTTATGTAATTTGTCAGAAACAATCTAAACTTGTTTTAAGTTTCCTGGAAATGATCTAATTTCTTTATTTGTACAGCTCCCTAGGCAAATTTGCATGGCTTTGTTGAAGTGAAATAAGTCTGTAACTGTACTGACTTTGGCTTAGATTGATAATTTACTTTCAATTAAGCATTTAAAATGTGCTTATGGTCCAGTAATAACATTGTAACACACAAAGAACAGAAAGAGTAAATACTGCAGGAAGTTTTGTCTTAATTAAAAGATTTTTTTTTGGTGCATTAAATAGGTCATTTCAAAAGACTGAGATTCTCTGTTCTCACAAAGATCTGAAGCCTTGAAAATCTTATACAGGGTCACTATGAGTGGGATTCGACTCAACTAAACTTAACAACAAAAACATGAGTCAAGAAAAAGGTTAACTAGGCATACAATTTATTTTTCAAAAGTAGCATAATTTGAGTTAAATTTTAAGAGGATAATTTGTGTCTGGTACATCTGTATATAAATCTCACTGTATTTACTAAATATAACTGAACAAATTAAACATCATAGTATTGATATTTAATGACTTTAAGTATACTGGGACTGTGCCGTGTAAATAAAATGTAAAGGTAAATAATACACACCAGTCTTATGTTTCATGTTTCTGGAGATCACAATTTAAAGTGTGTCATAACAGACAAAATCTTAACTGCTACAAACAAGGAGAAAAATCAAGGAAAGTCCAAAGTGAATATTAAAGAAAGCCCCAAATTTATGGTAGCAACTGAAGAGCAAGAGAAAAGAAATGAGATAATATAAGTTGTACAGTATTAAGTGTATGGACAGCTGACAGGTCTAAATCTATCAAGTGAAAACTTTAAAAATACTTCTTACCGTTTGGACCTTCTGCAATTTCTACTACATATTTACTGATGGCTGCCCCTCCACTGTCTTTGGGTGGGTCTATCCAAAGAAGCAAAAGTGGCATTAAGTCAAGCACATACAATTGAAAAAACAACAGAAAATCCTAATAAACAGAATGCAAAACCTAGGATTATTTAAAAAATAGAATCACCTGTAATGCTCTATTACTAAACCAGTACTACATTATTCAACGCTTTTAATTAACCTGTTTTTCACTTTACTATATTTTCCCATGCTTATAAATTGAGCTTTCTAACAACTTTTAATGGTTGCATGATATTCCACTGTATGTTGCTGCTGTTAAGTGCTGCTGATTCTGACCCATAGCAGCCCTAGTAAAGGGTTTCCAAGGAGCAACTGGTGAGCTTGAATCACCAATTTTGGCAGTTCAAACAACTTTGCAGTCTGATGCATTAGTCCACAATGCCACACACCAGGACTCCATTCCACTGTATGTTGCTGTTGTTAGGTGCCATCAAGTTGGTAATGACTCAGAGACCCTATGCACAATAGAACAAAACACTGCCGGGTGCTGGGCCAATCTAACAATTGTTGCCACGCGTGAGCCCACTAATGCTGCCACTTTGCAAATCCATCTCACTGGGGGTCTTCCTCTTTTCCTCTGACCTTCCACCTTACCAAACATGATATTCTTCTCCAGTGAATGGTCCCTCCTGACAATATGTCCAAAGTAGGAGAGACGAAGTTTGGCCATCTTGGCCTCTAAGGAGCACCCTAGCTGCACTTCTTTCAAAATGGATCTATTGGTTCTTTGGGCAGCCCATGGCACTTTCAATATTCTCCTCCAACACCATAACTCAAAGACATCAATTCTTCTTCGGTCTTGCTTATTCACTGTCCAGCTTTTGCATTCATATGAGGTTATTGAAAATACCATGGCTTGGGTCAGGTGCACCTTAGTCCTCAAGCTGACATCTTTGCTCTTCAACACTTTTAAAAGGTCTTGTGCAGCAGATTTGCCTAATGCAATACGTCGTTTGATTTCTTTTCTGCTGCTTCCATGAGTGTTGACAGTTGATCCAAGAAGAATGAAGTCCTTGACAACTTCTATTTTTTCTTCATTGATAAGAATGTTATTTATTGATCCAGTTGTGAGGATTTTAGTTTTCTTTACACTGAGGAACAATCCATACTGAAGGCTGTGGTCTTTGATCTTCATCAGTTAATATTTTAAGTCCTCTTCACTTTCAGCAAGAAAGGTTGTACTATCTGCATATCGCAGGTTGTTATTGAGTCTTCCTCCAATCCTGATGCCACATTTTTCTTCATATAACCCAGCTTCTCAGATTATTTGCTCAGCATACAGGCTGAATAAGTATGGTGAAAGAATACAACCCTGTTGCACACCTTTCTTAATTTTAAATCATTCAGTGTTGCCATGTATGTTGTTGTTATGTGCTGTGGAGTCGGTTCCAACACATATAGTGACCCTGTACAGGGTTTCCGAGGCTGTAAATCTTTACAGGAGCAGAAAGCCACATCTTTCTCAAGTAGAACAGCTGGTAGTTTTGAGCTGCTGACGGTAAGATTAGAAGCCCAATTCGTAACCACTACGCTATGGGAGCTCCCATGTATAAATAGCAACAATTTCTAAAAACAATGCCTCACTTTGGAATTTAGGTTTGTTTCAAATTTTTAAGGTATTTTGTAAATATCACTGAATAGATCTGAATTCTTCATGTAAGAACCAAGTTTATTTGATCTTCATTTTTCAAGTAATTATATAAACAGGTGCTCAATAAATGTTTGTTTTAAATGAGTATGTGATTTTCTAATTTCTTATGAGGCAGGATGACCCAGGTGACTTTGGCAACAAGTTTAGTAGTCTTCTGTTTCACACATGCTGCTCCTGTTTGCAACCCACAGTGGGTCCTACATTGCTCCTATATCAAATCTGAACTTAGTATGTGTGAGTACAAAGCTTTCCATAATATATTCTTGAATAATGAGTGATTCTTCTATTTCTTACTGGACTGGCTCAGGTTAACAAATTAACTAATAGCTTAAAAATTATATTATTTAAATTTAAATAAATGTAAAAGTAATAATCTAAAAACATAGATATTATCTTACCCCAAGTTATTTTAAAACTGTGTGAATGTATCTTTCCTTTAACTGAAGGCTTTACAGGTATTCCAGGTTTATCAGGACATGTAGTAAACTCTACTACTTCACTTGGATTACTTTTACCTTCTGAATTATAAGCAATAACCTATAAAGAAAACACAAAGATATAGAAGAGTTAATATGTCTGATACTTTATAAATACTTTCTTAATGAACAAAATGATGAGGAACAAATGCTACAATGATTAAGTTTTTGGATGTAAAGGTTTGTTTGAGAACTGCTTGTCTTCAATAGGGACTCTACATACGTGATAAATATTCGGGTATATTAGAGTCAGTCCTGTGAACAAAAGTGTAAGTACAGCATCTTGACGTTGAATATAACAGTCATCATAGGATCAATGCATAATCTGAAGATTCCTGACAAACCTTAGGTTTTCTTTATTCATTCTTTTAATACTTTTGAGGATTTAAAGAGACATTTACACCACAAATCCTTATTTCCTTCCTTCAGCCTAAATATCCTTTTCCCTTGGGAATGAGTTGTACTTAATGACTCACTTTGTTTTAAAAACTTTTTTTTTGTAAATTGAGTGAAGGTTTACAGACAAGATAATCAGTTTTACATTCAACAAATCAAACTTTGTTTCATCTCAATGATTTCAACCTGGAATTCCATGCATGAATAGTTATCCCACTTCCTCCCTGTGGCTCCTATTTCTAGTCCACACTTCTCAACTTTGCCCTTAGTAAGTGTTGCCCTTTTGATTTCGAATGACTGACCGTTTCCAAGGTGAGCATACCTTACTAGTGTTGTTGCCCTCACTATATACCTATCTATTGTTGTTGTTAGGTGTCACTGAGTTGGTACCAACCCAGAGCAATCCTATGCACAGCAGAATGAAACACTGCCTGATCCTGGGCCAGCCTCACTACTGTTGCAATGCCTGAGTCCATCAATGCTACCACTTTGTCAATCCATCTTGTTGGGGGTTTTCCTCTTTTTCTCTGACTCTCCACCTTACCAAACATGATATCCTTCTCCAGTGACTGGTCCCTTCTGACAATACCTATCTATTGCTTGGCTGAAAATTGGGCTACATGGGTGAATTCCTTTCCAGATTTGAAGAGTGGTACAGAGTCATAGTGTCAGGCTTCTCCTTAATGACTCATTTTTAACAAACAGAATGCCCAGAAATGATGACCCACAGAAACTTTAAGACAATGTTTTAAGCAACAAAAAATTTTGGTTTTGTTATATAACAATGAATAACAAATACTATTAATTTCTATTTGATAACTATATTTTATTTTAGAAATATTTTTACCTGTATTTCTACCTTTTATCTTCTATTCAACTTGAAGCTCAAGTCTAATATGCAACCATGACTGTCTTCCTCAAACCTACCTACCTTGTCTTCTCTATCAGTAAATCACCTACCTAGTTTCCCAAGTCAAAAATCTAACATTCTTGAGTCTTCTTTTTCTACACCTCTAAAGTAAATCTGTTAACTAACTTTGTCAATTCTACCTCCATTTTTCTATTTTCTACTACTACCACCTTAGTCAAAACCTCATTTATCCTATCTTGTCTGGATGATTGCAGTATACTGGTTTCTCAGCTCCCAGTTTCTATTCTTACCTTTTAGCCCATCCACTTTCAACACATCAGTAAGAGTGACCATATCTGATTGTGAAGGTTGTAAATGTAAAATTGGGCATTTTGTGGCAAGGAGGGGAGTGATTGACTTTGCAGGCTGGGAGCAGAGGTCCCTGGAATCATGAAGGGAGAAGAGTGGAGAGTGGAACCCTACCCAGAGACGCAGCAATCGCCGAGATGGAGGCAGAGATGATGAAGTAGAGAGATGGTGCAGTTGGGGACTCAGGACCCAGGGAGGAAGAGGGGCGGGGTGCTGACGACTGGGGGGTGGGGGTGGGCAGGCTTATAGGGTGTACCCTTTGGTTGTTTGGTGATGCGTGGCGGGGATTGTAACCATGGCAATGAAACAATATACGAAAGGATGAATGTAAAACTGATGTTCTCCCATGTAAACTGTCACATAATTCACAATAAAACTTAAAAAAAAAAAAAAAAAGAGAGACCATATCGCTTCTCTGCTCAGAACCCACTAACAGCTTCTCAAAAATTATTCAGAATTATACAGAAATTTCTTATCATGGCTGGTTATTGTTAGTTGCTTCCAAGTTGGCTCTGACTTATGGTAATCCTATGTATAATAGAATGAAATGTAGCCTGTCTTGTGCTAACTGATGCATCATGATGGTTGGTAGTCTCAAGTTCAATGTTGTAGCCACTGTGTTTTCTGTGTGTCTTCAACCCGAGGGCCTCAACTTCCAACACTGTATTAGACAATATATCCAATGTGGTTCACAGGGTGTTCTCTGGCTAATTTTTAGGATAGCCAGGCCTTTCTTCCAATCTCTCTTGGTCTGAAACCTACCACTGAAACCTGTCTACCACTACCTTGTAAGCTACCACAGTGTAACAGATATGTGGTGGTATCATTCCCTACAAGGCCCTAGATAATTTTACCCCAAAGAGCTTTTTAACCTAGTAGCTATTAGGGCAAGTAAAAATGTATTGCTACAAAATCACAGATACCTTCATCAAGCCAACCAACCAACCCACCCACCCACCCACCCACCCAAAATATGAACCTACTATTTTTCAACATATACTCCATCTGCACATTTCTTAAGGTGGTTTTTCCACCTCTCTAACACTTCCTGAACAATGCTGTGATCTTCATGTCAAGAGAGCAGTTTGGGCATCTTTGAGAGTTTAAAACTGTTCCTTTTGAATGTGTTTGAATTTTGGGAATAAAAAAATGCCTGTAAGGCCGAGTCAGGCTGTAGGGTAGATGGAGTACGGTTTCCCAATAAAGTTCTAGTAAGACAGTCCTTGCTGCCCTCAGAGAATGAGCAGATGCATTATCATGATGGGAAAACAAAAATTCCTCAGCCGATTTTCTTGGACATTGTAGTTTTCAATTTTCTTAAAACTTTTTCAAAATTAGCCCTTGTGATCATACTGCATTCTTCGAGAAAATCTATCAAGATTTCCCCTTTGGAATTCCCAAAAAACAGTCACCATAACCCTGAGCTGACCTCTTTATCTTGAATTTAATGAGTCCAGCAGCAGATACCGGTTGGAAGCCAATTTTGATCAGACCTCACTCTCTATATCATACTGGTAAATCTAAGACTCGTCCCTACCTGTAATGATTTGTTCCTAAAATTGCCTTCATCAGCTTTAATCTTGCTTAAAACACTGATGGAAAGATTAGCTGTTTGAGCTAGCTGATCTTCATGCAATGCTTCTAGCATCCATGGATCTGAAAGCTTGCCAAGGCCAAGATGTTCACTTATAATTGAAAATGCTCAATCATGTGAGATCTCAACCTTCAGTAGCTATTGAATTAATGGTAATTCTATGGTGGTCTTCCACCCATTTTTGAACATCAGCCACAGTTTCTTCATTTATAAAGGGTGACAGTGTTCCTGCTTATAGGTCATCTTTGAGGTCTTCCCAATCTTCCTTGTAAAGCTCAATCCATCTAAAAACCACTGTTTTATGTGAGGTAGTATGCCTGTGAACTTGCTGCAAAGTTTCAATGATTTGGGAAGATGTCCACTTGAGTTCTGTTAAAATTAGAAATTAGCCTGACCTCAGAATCTTTTTTTCCATGGTACCAAAAGTATCTTGTTTTTTTTTTTTTTTTTAAGGCAACATAATAAAACTAAGACAAGTGTATTGCCGAGAGAACTTGTTTGCAGCCATCCAATGATCACAGAGACATGTTTAAATACTTTCTGTTTAGAATAAACCCATGCTTAATACTATAAAGATGACAGTCTCAGAAACCATATATCGGGTCAGTATGAGTCAAAATCAACTCAATTTATGAACTGGTAAGAACCCTGGTGGGTTATATGTTAGGGCTACTAATTGCAAGGTTGGAAGTTCAAACCCACCAGCTGCTCTGCAAGAAAAAGATGAGGTAGCTTGCTCTAATAAAGCTTTATAGTCTTGGACATCCTATATAGGGTTACTATGAGCTGAAATAGCTTCAATAGCAGTGAGTGGATCTATGATATGGAACCCTAGTAGCAATACTTTACTTACTTGCATATTTTCTCTGCCTGTAATTACTGAAGCAAAAGTATAATCCAACATCATAAGAGGAAAATTAGAATGACAATATATACATCTAAGGAGTGGTGCTGTGGGTTAGGCGCTGGGCAAGGTTGGTGGTTCAAACCCACCAGTCACTCCTCCATGGGCTAAAGATGAGGCTGCATGCTCCTGTAAAGATTTTTTTTTTTTTAAAGCAAAGGAATGAAACTTTAATGGTGAAATTTGAACCATAAGTGAGCTAGTTTAGAAGGAATTTGAGGGTATGAGGTGACTTTAAAGAATCTTCAGGATTCAGACCATGGAAGTAGCAAATATTTTTTAAGACTGCACCTATATAAAAAATTGTTTCTCATCAGTCAACATTAAACACAATATATTTCATTTCAGCAAATATTTGAGAGACAGATACCAGGTAGGTGCTAGTCACTCACAGCCTGAGAGGAAAACTGAAACAACTACTTCTTATAAGTGCATTAGTACATTCTACAACAATGTAATTGCCAAGAGAGGGTCTAAAGGCATTGCTGCTACTTAATTCCATCCAAACACCCAAACATCTCATGAGATTAGTTCTGTTGATTGAAAGTTACAGACAGGGTATTGGTTTCCTGGGATTGTACAGTCAACTAGCCTAATACTGTTTTTAAGTCCTGGTGTGGCATTCTAGGATCAGCACTGTACTGGTAACCACAAGGTCGGTGGTTCAAACCCACCAGCCTCTTCTTGGACACCCTATACAGGATCCTATGAGTCAGAACTGACCTGATGACACTTAACAATATCAATAATTCCATTTCCTGGAGTCTTGGTGTGGTGTCCTGTAAAGATTTTGTCTTACATAATTTATATAGGGTTGCTATGCATCAGAACTAACTTGATGGTATGGGGTTTGGTTTGGTTGGTATATACTTCTCAGGTAATTCATAAATTTAAAAAACTGTATTTGGAAATTAAAACGAACCAGAGTTTTATTTTTTCTAATGAAGCTAATAGTATAAAAGAAAGCATAACAAATGTAATTATTATGTATTGTATAATCAAATTTCCCATTATTAAATTTTTTTTCCTAAGTTTAAGAGGCCCAGTAACATTTATCTTCACTATTCAATAGTGAAAACAATTACAGTAACTTCTATCATTTATTTAAAGTGATTTGATTAAATAAAATCTGGTAGGAAAGTCTGATGTCGAGTTTATAATCAGGCATCTTGTTATATTCCTGGGGAAAGATCTACACAACTATGTCAAAATCAAACCAAACCGACTACCACTGAGTCGACTCCAACTTATCACAAACCAGTAGGACAGACTAGGACCGGTCCATGGGGTTAATGAAAATGTAAATCTTTACAGGAGCAGACAGCCTCATCTTTCTACTGTGGAGTGGTTGGCTGGTGTCTTCCAACTCTGACCTTTCAGTTAGCAGTCTAACACAGTGCCACCAGAGCTCCTATAAATATGTCAGTTGGCTTATATTAACTGGTATATGCATTAATTCAAGCAGAGAAATCTGCCAGGAATTAACGATGTACATTACTGACCAAGTCAAAGAGCCATAATATGACCAAGTCATAAAGCCATCCTAGAATGATGAGCGACACAAGAAAGAGACAATTCCAGTTATTGGGTCCCTAATAATATTTCAAGAGTCCCCAGAAAAGAATTCTCAAAGCTTGCTAATGTCTCAAGTAAGCAAATATGATATGTAGAACTTCCCCACCCTCTTCTTAGAAGTATTCACTTAAATGACCAATAGGCGGACAAAGCAAGGCAAGTATTTATGCTGGGATGCAGGGACAGAATGAGTGGAGACAGCAGTGGTTGCTCAACAGGAACTCATACCCTGAATAAGGCAATAACAAAGACTTTGGGGGGAAAGGAGTCCTGGTGTGACATTGTAGCATAGGCACTGGACTTGATGGCACTTAACAACAGCAACATGGGGGGAAAGGGAGAGGTTTGATCTATGAAGTAAATATATCGAAAATACCTGGGTCAAAATTTCTTACTGAAGACAAAGGGCGTTAGAAATAAAGATGAGGGAGAAAACTACAATTAACTTGCAGTGTTTTATTAGAATTTGAGGTTTTAGGAGGGAACTCACAATTTTAAAAATATATAGAAATACATATGTAAATGTGTTACACGTTAGTGTAGTTGTGTTGTTGTTGTTAGGTGCCATCGAGTCAGTACCGACCCACAGAAACCTTATGCACAGCAGAACGAAACACTACCTGATCCTGGATCAACTTTACTACTGTTGGTTGCCACGATTGAGTCCATCAATGCTGCCACTTGGCCAATCCATCTTGTTGGCAGTCTTCCTCTTTTTCTCTGACCCTCCACCGTACCAAACATGAAAGCCGTCTCCAGTGACTGGGCCTTCCTGACAATATGTCCAAAGTATGAGAGAC
>NW_006408540.1:26052873-26074224 GCF_000296735.1 Chrysochloris asiatica | reverse complement strand
TGGGGAAGAGCTGCCTCCTCAAAGTAGAGTTGACTTTGATAACGCTAATTGAGTAGTTGTGTAGTCACATAAACATTCACATATAAACAAAATGTATATACACATGTTCTTCCTAGCTCTGTCCACTGACAGGGTTTCCGGGAGCAGTGATATCAATCAGGCTTAAAATACTAAGTACATCTATGCCCAGATGTGGACTTTTAGATAGTACTGTCCAGTAAAAGGAACCAGGGTACCTTGAGAAATGGTTCATTCCAGGGTTGAGGCAGGAAAAGTATAACATGAGATGAAATATCTTGTGTCATAAAGTAATAAAGTGCTGAAAGAATGATGGGGACATGTTAAAAAGGATTCAGGTTGAAGGGGATTCCACAGCTGTGGCAACTGAGTGAAAATCAGTAATGTTATTAACAAAAAAATAAACCCACTGAAATAAACAGTAATCCACGAGTCCACACTGCTATCAGTAAACAGAAGGGCAAGCTATTCCTTAGAATAAATTGCCAACTAATACATGTAGAAGGAATGACATTAAAAATCACCACTTGGCAGCCTTACTATAATTGAATAGCATTTCTAAACATTACGGAAAGACTCAAGAAACATTGGAAGAAGTAGAACTTGCATTGTGACTACCAGTAATGGGACAAAATGAAAGTGTGCAATACCTAACACAATGCACTGGGAAGAAAAGAGCAATACTTTCTACAGAATCTTAGCTAAAAATGCATACTCTGGGTGTGTATTAATAAAGTCATTAGAAAAAGATGTTTCTTTACATCATGCAAATAAGAGTTCAGTAAAGCAATGTAAAGTAAGTTTGAATTTAAATATATAAAGTTCGATAAGCACTATTACATAGTACTAAGAAATGAAAACAATAAAGGTCGCAGAGAAACTAAAGTTATTTAAGATTTAAGATTACAGGAACGACATATGTACTTGGCTTTAAAACAAGAAGAGTAAGAACAAGTATAACACAAATCTTTTAAAGGCTTTCACAGCTTACCTTAAATTTATACTTTGTACTACGTCTGAGATTTTTCACTGTGTAAGCAAGATCTTCTCCATCATATTTAGGCTTAAAACCATATCCCTGGGAAAAGAAGGAAAAAAGTCTGTACCAGTGTCTACCAGACAAAAATGGTGAGGAATAATGTGTATGTGAAAATACACAAGTTTCCACTCATCTTCTACTCTATGCAATGAGATTAATGCATTGTTGAGTTTAAGGCTCACCACCTTTCTATCCTGACTAGACGGACCCAGAAATGTTACTGAACACAGGTAGGAGGATGAAGGAGACCACTTAATATATACAGTAACCAAAAGAAAATATTTTGTGTTGAGAGAGTAAGTACATACAGGAAAAAACCGGTCAATTCACCATCAGTAAACTTAACCATAGAACTAACAAAAAATGTCTAGAGAGATGTTGCAAAGCTAAACAGAGCTATAGTTCTATAACATATTTAATGTTCTCTAAATATACAGTTGTGTTTAGATAATTAAAAGAGCGGCTGTGCTGGCAGGTGGGCATGTCACTCAGGTTTGGGATTGCTATTTTCAGTGCCAGTGACTGTACTTCACTATGTTTCCAATGTCATTGTTACTATTTTCTAGAAAATTT
This sequence comes from Chrysochloris asiatica, assembly GCF_000296735.1. Taxonomy (NCBI): domain Eukaryota; kingdom Metazoa; phylum Chordata; class Mammalia; order Afrosoricida; family Chrysochloridae; genus Chrysochloris; species Chrysochloris asiatica. The sequence goes on along the minus strand of NW_006408540.1, from coordinate 26,072,594 downwards.
ATGAATTGAATGAAGGTTTACAGAGTTTTCATCAGTTCCAGTCAACAAATTGTACACTTAGTTACATTACAGTGAATGTTATCATCCCATCCATGAATAATCAGTTAACAGTATCTATCCCTATTCACTTTAACTCTTCTGCTATCTTCATCTTTCCTCTGCCAATGGGCAATTCAGTGGGTTTTTTTTTTTTTGGCATATTCACAAGCTGTACAATTATACCCACCATCTAATTCCAGAACATATCATCCCCCATTAGAAAACAACCTAAACTCATTAATAATCCTCCCACACCCTAATGTACTTATTAATATTTACATGGATTTGCCTATTCTAAAAATTAATTTACATGGAATCATGTAATATAATGGGGCTTCAAAGAGTTTGTAGAAAATTTTTTTATCACTTATTTTTAACTTTTAAACTTTTTACTGTGAACTGACTGAAGGTTTACAGACAAGATCATCAGTTTTCCGTTCAAAAAATCATACACTATTTCATTTCAACGATTGCAATCCCCTCCATGCAACAAGTTATCCAAATTCGTTCTGAGGTTCCGATTTCTGTTCTCAACTTTGACCTTAGGTAAATATTGCCCTTTTGATTTTGAATGACTGACCATTGTATGGTGAGCATACCTTACTCGTGTTGTTGTCCCCCTACAAACCTATATACTGTTTGGTTGAAACTGGGCCATAAGGATGAGTTCCTTTCCAGACCTGAAGGGTGGTCAAGGGCCATAATCTTGAGTTCCTACAGCCTCTTTCTGACCAGTAATTCTGGTCTTTTAAAAATAATTTTGGAAATTATGTATGTTACCGAAGTTTGTTTACCCAAAAATCCACTGATGAGCATTTAGGCTGTCTCCATCTTTTTCTCTCTTGTGAATAGTGCTGTAATGAACATAGGTGTGCATATATTTACTTGTGTCTTGGCTCTTATTTCTGGTGGATATATACCAATTAGGGAGTCCTGGTGTGGTGCTGTGGGTTAAGGTGCTGGACTGCAAGGTCAGTTTGAATCACAAGGTCAACAGTTCAAGTTCACCAGTCACACCTCAGAAACCCTATACAGGTCGCTATGGGTCAGAACTGACTCAACATCACTTAAAACAAGTCATACCAATTAGAAGGATTGTTAGGTAATAAGGTATTTCTATTTCCATCTTTTTTAGGAAGCACCATACTATTTCCCACAGTGGTTTAACTATTTTACAGTCCCATCAGCAAGTAGGAGGTTCCCCGTCTCTCTACACCATAGCCAGTATTATTATTTTTTTAACTTTGCAATGAATGATGGGGTGAGATAGTATCTCACTGTTGTTTTGAATTGCATCCCTTTAATGTCTAATAATTGTGAACATTTCATCATGTTTGTTGGCTGTTTGAATGTTATCCTTACTGAAGTGTCTTTTCTTGTCCTGTGCCCATTTTTAAATTGGGTTGTTTGTCTTTTTCGTGTAGAGGTGTTGCAGTTTTCTAGAAATTTTAGAGATTAAGGCCTTTTCTGAAATGTTGTTGCAACAATTTTTTTCCCAGTCTGTGGGCTCTCTCTTTAATCTTAGAGAAATTTTTTGGTGCACATGAGTGCCTAATTTGTGGAAGGTCCCAGTCATCTATTTTGTTTTCTGCTGTTTGTGAGTTTTTAGTTAGGTTTGACAGTATATTTATGCCATGTATTGGTGTTGTTGTTAAGTGCCATCAAGTCACAGTTCTGACCCATAGTAACCCTGTATAGGGTTTCTGAGGAGTGACTGGTGAGCTTGAACCACTGCCCTTGCAGTTCCAACGGCTTTGCAGTCTGGCACATTAACTCACAGCACCACACCAGGTCTCCCACCATCAATGAAAAAATAGGGACAAATTTAGGGACTCTAATGCCATGTATGGAGTCCTGGTGTGGCACTGTGGTCTAATGCATCAGACTGCAAAGTCGTATGAACGGCAAGGTTGGTGGTTCAAGCTCACCAGCTGCTCCTTGGAAACCCTATACAGGGTCGCTATGGGTCACAATTGACTCAACGACACTTAACAACGTCATGTATGGAGTCCTGGTGTGGCACTGTGGGTTAATGCACCAAACTGCAAAGCCCTTTGAACTGCAAGGTTGGCAGTTCTAGCTCACTAGCTGCTCCTCAGAAACCCTATACAAGGTCGCTATGGGTTGGAACCGACTCTATGGCATTTAACAATAACAAAGTTCTAGGTTTTACACTTAGGTCTTTAATCAATATTTAGTTTGTTTTTGTATATGGTATATATTCTGCTGATGGATTTCCAGTTCTACCACCACAATTTGTTGAAGAAACTCTCTTCCTCATTTAATGTGTTTTGGTCCTTTGTCAAAGATCAAATGACTATGCTGTTGTTAAATGCCGTTGAGTCAGTTTCAATTCATAGTGACCTTGTACAGAGTTTCCAATGAGTGGTTGGTGAGCTTGAAATGCCGACTTTACAGTCCAGCACATTAACCAACAGTGCCACATCAGGACTCAATATGACTGTATGTGGATGTATTTATTCTGAATTTTCAACTCTGTTACATTGATCTAAAAATCTTTCATTGTACCAGTACCAGGCTGTTCTGACTACTTTGACTGTGTAGTAGAATTTCAGACCAGGGATTTAGAGGCCTACAACTCTATTCTTCTTAAGCAATGATTTGCTTATTCAGTTTTCCCATTTCTTTTAAGAATGATGCTGGAATCTGGACTGGGATTGCATTATATATATAGATTGCTTTGGGTAGTGTGACATTTTCACAATGCTGGCTTTCTATCCATGAGTATATTATATTCTTGCATTTTTGCTAAGTTCCTTTTGGTTTCTTATAGTATATTTTGTAGTATTCTTTGTATAGATCTTTTGTTTCTCTGGTTAGATTAATCCTAAGTATTTCTTCTTTTGGGTTGCTATTATAAATGGCTATTATAAATTGTTTTTCTAATTTCCTTTTCAAAACTGTCTTTATTATGTAGAGGAATTAAGCTTATTGTGGAATCTTTTCATGAGTTTCAATAAATTTCTTGCTGAATCTTTGGGATTTTGTGTAGGGATCAAATCATCAGCAAATACAGAGCTTTCCTTCTCCACTTCCGTTGCTAATTTGGATACTTTCAATTTCTCATTTTTGCCTTAAACAGCTCTGGCTAATACTTCCCAAACAATATTGAATAGGAGTGGTGATAAAAGGCATCCTTCACTGGTTCCTGTTCACAAAGGGAATGCTTTCAGTTTTGCTCCAATGAGGGTAATGCTGGCTGTGATATTTGCATATATGCTCTTAATTACGTTGAGGAATTTCCCTTCTATTCCTATTTTGTTTAGTGTTTTTATCAGGGATGGATTTGGATTTTGGCAAATGCTTTTTCTGCATCAATCAACATGATCATGTGATCCTTTTAGTTTTCTAAAATTTATATGCTAAATTATGCTGATTTTCTAATATCAAACCATCCTGGCATGCCTGGTATGAATCTCACTTGGTCATGATGTATTATTTTTTTGATATGTTGTTAAATTCTATTGGCTAGGATTTTGTTGAGAATTTTTGCATCTATGTTCATGATGGATACTGGTTCAGAATTGTTTTTTTTAGTGGTGTCCTTGACTGGTTTTAGTATGAGAGTTATGCCTGCTTCATAAAATGTATTCAGGAGTTTTCCATCCTTTTCTACAATCTGGAATAGTACGAGAAAAATTGGTGTCAACTCCTATGACTAGTAAAATTCACCTGTAAAGACATCTGGGCCTGGAATTTTTTCTTACTGGGAGTTTTGTAACGACTGATTCAATTTCCTTTGCTGCACATTTGTTTTACTTTACTCTGTGTTGGTTTAGGTAGGTTGTGTTTTTATAAAAAATGTATCCTTTTCTCCTATATTTTCAAATTTATTAGAGTACAACTCTTGATAGCATTCTTTTATTATCCTTTTCTGTTAGTTCTGTTGTGACATGAACTATATAGTTTATTATGTGTGTGCTATTTTCAATGTCACCCTCTTTTCCTTTGTTAGATTTACCAATAGTATGCCAATTTTATTAATCCTTTCAAATACCCATTTTTTTGGTCTTGTTGATTCTTTCTATTGTTTTTGATTTCTAATTCATTTATTTTCGCTCTAATCTTTATTATTTCTTTTTTTCTGATGACTGTAGGCTTATTTTTCTGGTCTTTTTCTAATAGCTGGAGATAAGTAGAGGTTCAAATCACCTTCAAATACAGAGCTTTCCTGACCAATGTATTAATTTTGGTTCTTTCTTCTTTCATCTGGATGCGTTCATTTATTGCTATAAATTGCCCTCTATGTACTTTTTTTTGGGCTGTGTCCCAAAGCTTTTGGTATGTTGTATTTTAATTCTCATTTGATTAAAGTTCTTTATTTTATTTCATTCTTTTTATTTGTTCTAATCCAAGTAGCTTTTAAGCAGGGTGCTATTTAACTTCCATGTATTTGATCTTCCCCCCCTTGACCTTCCTACTGTTCATTTCTAATTATATAGCACTTTGATCTGAAAAGATGTTTGCAGTATTTCAATGCTTTAAAATTCACTGAGGCTTGGTTTATGGTCTAACATATGGTCTATTTTGGAGAATGTTCTATGTGTCCTGGAAAATAATGTGTATTATGCTGTTGTTGGGTTGAGTGCTCTATATATATCTATGAGGTCAAGTTAGTTGATGTGTTCTTTAGTTCTGTGCCTTTTCTGAGCTTCTTTCTAGTTAATATAGTGGTTACAAGTTGGGCTGCTAACCTCAAGGTCACCAATTTAAAACTATTAGCTGTTATGTGGAAGAAAGGTAAAGCTTTCTGCTCCTATAAAGATTTACAGCCTTAGAAACCCCATATAAGGTCAGTATGAGTTGGAACCGCCTTCACAACCACCACCACCATTGTTGTATAGCCCCCAACTTTTTTCCTTCCATTCTATTAGAGTTTGATTCATATATTTTGAGGGAGCATAGACACTTATGGTTATGTTCTCATGTTCAACTGACTTTTTAATAATGAGATAATGTCCTTCTTTGTCTCATGTAGTTTTTGTTTACTAGTTTATTTTTGTCAGAAATTAATATTGTCACTCCTGCTTATTGTTGATTATCATTAACCAGATATATTTTTCTATCCTTTGATTTCTCATCTATTTTTGTCTTTTTGTGCTAAGGTTTTTCTCTTGTAGACAGCATACTGAAGGATCCGGTTTTCTTATCCATTCTGGTACTTTCTGTTTCTTGACTGGTACATTTAATCCATTGATGTTCAGTGTAATTATCAAGAGGTATGAATTTATTATAGTCATTTTACTTTTTTTTTTTTTTTTTTTGTAGTACCGCTGGTTTCTTCCAGATAATATTCTGTTCTGAGTTCATTGTTTGGACATTTTCTTGTCCAGTTCTTCACTGCTGCTGTTTAATGTTTATTAAATTTTTATGGTTTTCCATTTTCTTGACTTCATGTAGTATATTACTTTTGAAGCTACCCTCTAATTTATTTATTCTTCCCCAATTCAAAACAATATTTTTATCTTGAAATCTGTTTTTCTTCCTTGCCATTTGGAAGTTCTGTAGCTACATTTCCCCCTCTTTTTGCTTTGTAGTTATTCTTCATTATAAATTGATACCTTTGATTCCCTATTTTTAGCCTTGTAGGTTTATTTTACTTTGGATATTGTGATATCTGGATTTACTTATGGGTGGTGTTGCCGTGTATATCAATCTAAGGTTGTCGCCTGCTGTTTTGGTTCTAGGACCAAAGGAATCCCCCTGCTTTAGTATTTTTTGAAAAGTGGGTCAGGTTATTACACATTTCTTTAATTTCTGTTTATCTGGAAATGTTCTAATTTTTCTATTGTAACTAAGGGACAGTTTGTGGGCAAAGGATGAGATGATAGGTAATATCCATATGCCTACAGGGAAGATCACTATTATTCAAATTTGTGCACCAACCACTAAAGCCAGTGATTATGAAACTGAAGAATTCTGCCAGTTTCTTTTGTCTGAAATTGATCAAACATGCAATTAAGATGTATTGGTACTATTGGTGATTGGAATGCAAAGATTGGAAATAAAGAGAAAGGTTCATTAGTTGGAAAATATGGCCTTGAAGACAGAAACAATGCTGGAGATTACATGATAAAATTTTGCAGTACCAAGGACATACTTGTTGCAAATACCTTTTCTAAGTAACAAAAAAGACAACTACACACATGTGTATCTCACCACCAGCTGTAATAATAAAAATACCGAATTAATTACATCTGTGGGAAGAGATGGTGAAAAAGTTCCATATCACAAGTCAAAGAGGTTTGGGGCAGACTGTGGAATACACCACCAATTGTTCATATTTAAGTTCAGGCTGAAGTTGAAAATTAAGCCAAGTCCATGAGAGTCCAAATAAGACCTTGAACATATCACATATTCCACCTGAATTTCTAGATCATCTCAAGAACAGATTTGATGCCTTAGACTCTAATGACTGAAGACTAGTAGAGTTGTGGGATGACATAAAGAGCACCCCACAGGAAGACAGCAAAAGGTCACTGAGAAGACAAGAAAGAAAAGACCGAAATGGATGTCAAAAGAGACTCTTGACACTTGCTCTCAGCATACAGATGCTAAAGCACATGTGAAGATATGAGGAGGCAAAAGAGCTGAAAAGAATATTTCTGAGGGCAGTTCAAGAAAATAAAGTTTTTAAATGAAATGTGAAAAGACCTGGAGTTAGAAAACTGAAAGAGAACATACTCGGCATTTCTCAAGCTAAAAGAACTGAAGGAAAAAATTCAAGCCTTGAGTTGCAATATTGTTACTGTAGTTAATAAGCACTGGACTACAATGTCAATTTGAACAGCAAGGTCAGCAATTCAAACTCACCAGCTGCTCCTTGGAAACCCTATACAGGGTTGATATGAGTAGGAATTGACTCAATGGCACTTAACAACACTAATAGTGGGCAAAAGAATGAATAATGCAGAAAGCAACAAGAAGATAGAAGGATGCATGTGGGTGGGATTTGATGGTGGAATAGGCAGAGGGGCCATGCAGAATCCTTTAAGTGAAAACATGGAAAACTGGGTGAAACAGATTGGAAGGACTGTCCTGGAACTCTGATCTACAGAAACAGAGGTGTGAGTGTCCTTTTTAAAAAATCCTTTCTTTTTTGCTTTCCCTTATCATGCCTTCTCTGCCTGATCCGAACGCCTCTATGCAGGTGAATGCACAGCCCCAGCAAAGGTCAAGTATTGAGTGCATAAGGTTTTGCAATGTGTAGAACGATTAACACTGATCTGCTGAGTTGCTCAGGATAAAGATTTGCCCAATGCACAAACAAGAAAACTGATCTCAGTCAGTTTTGTACACTAGAATTCAGTTTTGTACACTAGAATTCATTTTTTTGTCCACTAAACAATTATTCATATGTTCCTGGAATTTAAAATTTTATTTTAGGTTATTGCTTCTTTGACTTTATTGGTCTCATAATTTTATATAAATATTTTCTTTTGGTTTTTATGACATTTGACTTTGGGGTTTCTATCTTGAATTTGGCCTTCCTTCTACTTTTGTGGAAGTTTCTATTTGTGCGTCACCTAATGAGACAGCAACTATAGCCATACAGTCAAACTACATTTGCACCCTGTAAACCACCACCAATAGGGCATGAGCCACTACAGCTGCTATAGATTAGAAAAACGTATAGAGCCAACACCTGTTAAAAACACTCTAAAGGGACCTGCAAGAGCAGTGAGCAGAGAAGCCATCTTCTGATCACACCTACCAGGAGACAACTGGGTGTCTGCTGAAGAACACACCATTGTACATTCATCTAATTAACAAAAAATACAGTAGTACCACAATGCCTAAAAAGCAGAAGAAAATTTCTGTTCATGTGCAGAAACAAGACAGTAGCTCAGTTCAAATGACCAAGAAGATGATTTAGAGGGTGAAGAGGCTTTGGAATTGTCTGAAGGGGAGTTTAGGAAAATGATATTGATGTGCATCCAAATGTTCCACACAAAAGCAGAGGAAAATACTGAAGTAGTTAGAAAAGTGCTACAGGAACTGTCAAGCAAAATCGATACAGCTTTGGAATCAAGAAAAAACCTGTAAAAAGAGGTCCAGACAATTCATGCTAAAATATCAGAAATGGATAACACACTGAAAGGGTAAAGGAGCAGAACTGAAGGGATGGGAGCAAGAATAAGTGAGCTTGAAGACAAATCACTCAATACTGTTAAGATAGAAAAACAAGCAGAAAAAATAATTTTAAAAATCTGAAGACTCATGTGAGACACCATGAAGAGGAATAACTTGAGGCTGACTGGAATCTTAGAACAGGAAGAGACCAAAAAAAAAAAAAAAATCTACAGAAGAAATAGTCCAAGAAGTTCTGGAAGAGAATTCCCAGAACATCTTTAAGATTAAGAAGATAAGCATTCCAGAAGCTGAACGAACCCCAGGAAGGATAGACCAAAAAGTCACCAAGACATATCATAATCAAACTCTCCAAAAATAAAGAAAATGAGAAAATTCCGAAAGCAGAAACAATGCAAGCAAGAAGACAATGGGGGAGGCATATACAAAACTCTGATAGAAAAAAAATGTCAAGCAATAATCATACACCCAGCAAAGCTATCAAATAAATATGATTGTGAAATCAAAACATTCCAGGATAAACAGAAATTAAGGGATTTCGTAAAGGCCAAACCAGAGCATCAAAACATACTAAACATAGTTCTCTGGGCTGAGAATCAACAAGATCAGACAACAGAAACTGACATATGTGGCAACACCACCAGGAACTTAGTCCAGAGACGGAAGAGTCCAGGGCAAAGAAAACTACAAGAGTGAAATGAGGGGATCTGGGAGGTTAGTCCATGAACAGGACAACTAGAAAGCAAAAGAAGGGAAATGTTTAGTAACAGAGATCCAGGTGGTGAGGCGGTCAGGTAGATTTCAGAATAAAACAGACTCATAAAAAGAGGAAGAACTTAATAAAATACAGGATAACCTCAAAGAAGCTTGATACAACTCCACATCAAACCAAGAAATGTCCAAAAAATTAGATGAACACTGACACTTCAAACTGACAAGAAAAAGCACACACAAAAAATGAACTCAGTACAGGCAGGCACATGGATCAAAGAAATCAGCAGCACCACCAAAAAACAAACAGCATAACGTCACCATTTGTTGGAGATCCATTTGTTGTTGTTGCTAGGTGTCATCGAGTCGGTATCGACTCATAGTGACCCTATGTACAACAGAACGAAACACTGCCCGGTCCTGGACCAACCTCACAACTGTTGTGGCCACGCTCGAGCCCACTGATGCTGCCACTTTGCCAATCCATCTCACTGGGGGTCTGCCTTTTTTTCTCTGACCCTCCACCTTACCAAACATGATATCCTTCTCCAGCAACTGGTCCCTCCTGACATTATGTTCGAAGTATGAGAGACGAAGTTTGGCCATCCTGGCCTCCAAGGAGCACTCAGGCTGCTATCGATAATCAGACTAAATGTCAATGGATTGAGTGCACCAGTCAAGAGGCAGAGAGTAGTAGAATGCATAAGAAAGCAGGATCCTACAATATGCTGTCTTCAAGAGACATACCTAAAGCACAAAGAAAAAAATAGATTAAAACTTGAAGTACAGAAAAAAGTATACCAAGCTAATTGCAATAAAAAACGAGCAGAAGTGGCAATACTAATCTCAGACAAAATAAACTTTAAAGCAAAAACCAGCATAAGAGACAAAGAAGGTCATTATCTCATGGTTAAAGTGTCAACTGAACAAGAAGACATACCATAATAAATATCTATGCTCCCAACGAAAGAACCCCAAAATACACAGATGAAGAAACAGACACCTCTGCAATAACAGTGGGAGATGATAATATACCACTTGCAAAAAAGGACAGAACAACCAGAAAGAAGCTCAGTAGAGACACAGAGGAACTAAATAACACAATCAACCAATTTGACCCTCATAGACTTGTACAGAGCATTCAATCCAACAATAGCACAATACACATTCTTTTCCAGGGCACAAAGAACATTCTCCATAACAGATCACGTGTTAGGCCACAAAGCAAATCTCCATACATTTAAAAACATCAAAATATTACAAAGCATCTTCTCAAACCACAATGCTATAAAATTAGAAATGAACAATAGGAAGATCAAGGAAACCAAATCATCTATATGGAAACAGAAAGATACCCTGCTTAAAAGCTACTGGGTAGCATAACAAATAAAAGGTGAAATTAAAAAATTCCTAGAAGCAAATGAGAATGAAAACACAACATACCAAAACCTTTGGAACACAGCAAAAGCAATACTGAGAGGGCAATTTATTACAATAAATGCACACATACAAAAAGAATAAAGAACCAAAGTCAACAAACACAATATCTCCAACAATTATAAAAACAACAGCAAAGTAAAGCTACAGCCACATTAGAAAAGAAATAATAAAGATCAAGAGCATAAATAAATTAGACAGAAACAGAAAACCAATAGAAAAATTAGTAAGACAAGAAGCTGGTTCTATGAAAGATTAATAAAATTGGCAAATCTAACAAAAGAAAAGACAGAAAAGACACAAATAACTTGCATAAGAAACCACAAGGGTGTCATTACAAAAGAACTAATGGAATAATAACAGAGTATTATAAAGAATTGTACTCCAACAAATTTGAAAATCTGGAGGAAATGGATGCAGTTTTAGAAAATCAAGACCTACCTAATCTTATACAGAGTTAAGTAGAAAATTTGAACAGACCTATAACAAAGGAAGAAATAGATCAGGTCATCAAAAAACTCTCAACCAAAATAGTACAGGCCCACGTGGGTTTACTGGTGAATTTTACCAAACATTCAGAGAAGAGGTGACACCTATTCTACTCAAACTATTTCAGAATATAGAAAAGAGTGGAAAACTTCTTAATACATTTTACCAAGCAAGTATGACCTTCATATTGAAACCAGGGAAGGACATCACTAAAAAAAGAAAATCATAGACCAATATTCCTCATGAACATAGATGTGAAAATTCTCAACAAAATCCTAGCCAAAATAATTCAACACATCAAAAAAATAATACATCATGACCAAGTGGTATTCATCCCAGGGATACAAGGATGGTTCAATATTAGAAAAACAGTCAATACAATTCACCAAATAAATAAAAGACAAAAATGACAGAATTATATCAATTGATACAGAAAAGGCATTTGACAAAATCCAACATCCATTCCTGATAAAAACACTCAACAAAGCAGGAAATGAAAGGATATTTCTTAACATAACTAAGAGCATATATACAAAATCAACAGCCAATATCGCTCTCAATGGTGAGAAACTGAAAGCATTCCCCTTGTCAACAGGAACCAGACAAGGGTGCTTTTTATCACCACTCCTATTCAATGTTGTATTGGAAGTCTTAGCAGAAGATATAAGGCAAGGAAGGGAGATTAAAGGTATCCAAATTGGCAAAGAAGAAGTAAAACTCTCTATTTGCTGATGATATTATTCTATACATCGAAAATCCCAAAGATTCAGGAAAAAAAACCACAAAACAAAACTACTACTGGAAATAATTGGAAGATTCAGCAAAGTGGCAGAGTACAAGGTAAACATAGAAAAATCAGTTGGATTCCTATATACTAATAAAGACAGCTCTGAGGAGGAAATAAAGAAAACAATACCATTTAAAATAGCCACCAAAAGGATGAAATTATTTAGGAATAACTCTAAGCAGACAAACAAAAGACCTATATAAAGAAAACCACAAAACAGCACTACAAGAAACCAAAAGAGATATACAAAAATGGAAGAATGTACCATGCTCATGGGTAGGAAGACTTCACATTGTGAAAATGTCAATACTACCCAAAGCAATCTACAGACATAATGCAATCCCAACCCATATTTCAACAACATTCTTTGAAAAGATGGGAAACTGATTACAAACTTTATTGAGAAGGGAAAGAGACCTCGGATAAGCAAAGCACTACTTAAGGAGCTCTGGTAGCGTAGTGGTTACGAATTGGGCTGCGAACCACAAGGTCAGCAGTTCGAAACTACCAGCTGTTCCGTGGGAGAAAGATGAGGCTTTCTGCTCCCGTAAAAATTTACAGCCTCGGAAACCCTGTACAGGATTGATATGAGTCGGAACCGATTCCATGGCACATAACAACAACTTAACAAAATGAACAAAGTGTGAGGCCCTCACTTCCTGTCTTCAAAACTTACTACAGGGCCACAGAAGTCAAAACATACTGGTACAGTGAAATGTACCAATGGAACTGAATTGAGAACCCTGAAGTAAATTCATCCACATATAGTCAACTGATCTTTGACAAAGAGCCAAAATACATTAAATGGGGGAAGAGATCGTCTCTTTAACAAATGGTGCTGGCAAAACTGGAAACTGATTTTCAAAAGAATGAAATAAGACTCATATTTCGTGCTATATGAAAACTAGCTCAATATGGACTAAAGATTTAAATGTAAATTCCAGAACTATAAAGATTATCAATGGAAAAATAGAGACCAATTTAAGGGCTCTAATATATATGGATGGAGTCCTGGTGTGGCGCTGTTGGCTAATGCGTCGGACTGTGAAGTCGTTTGAACTGCAAGGTCGGCGGTTCAAGCTCACCAGCTGCTCCTCGGAAATCCTATACAGGGTCGCTATGGGTCGGAATCGACTCGACGGCACTTAACAACAACAACAACAATATATGGATGGCATAAGAAGCTCTGGTAGCGTAGTGGTTACAAATTGGGCTGCTAATCTCTCGGTCAGCAGTTCTAAACTACCAGCTGTTCCGCGGGAGAAAGATGAGGCTTTCTGCTCCCGTAAAGATTTACAGCCTCAGAAACCCTGTACAGGGTTGCTATGAGCCGGAACCGACTCCAGGGCACATCATCACCACCTGAGTCGGAACTGACTCCAGGGCACATCTCCACCACCACCAATATATGGCATACATAGACTATCAAATGGCAAAAACCACACAAACAAGAGAGAACAAAATAGATGACTGGAACCTACTAAAAATTAGAAATTAAGTGTAAAAAGGGAGCCCACAGACAAGGAAAAAGTTTTTGCAATGACACATCAAGGAGCTAATCTCTAAAACTTATAGGAACTTACAAGATATCTACAAGAAAATGACAAATAACACAAGTAACAAATGGACACAGGACATGAATAGATACTTCACCAAGGAAGACATTCAGGCAGCAAACAAACAAAAATGCTTATGATCACTAGCCATAAGAGAGATGCAAATCAAAACAATGAGCTATCATCTCACACCAGCAGTAACAGCAAAGTTCAAAAAAGCAGAGGACAACAAATGCTGGGGAAGCTGTAGAGAGACTGGGATCCTCCTACATTGCTGGGAGGACTGCAAATTGGTTCAACCACTCTGGAGAATGGTCTGGCACTTCCTCAGAAAGCTGGAAATAGAAATATCTTATGATCCAGCAACTCCTCTACTTGGTATATATCCACAATAAATATAAGTCAGAATGTGGGTGGATATATGCACACCATTATTCACATACAGCACTATTAACAATAGCAAAAAGTTGGAAACAATCTAAGTGCTTATCAACGGAAGAATGGATAAACATGCATGAAATGGAATACTATGCTACCTTGAAGAATAATGATGAAGCTGCACAAAATCACATAATATGGATGAGCTTTGAGGACATAGTGCTGAGTGAAATCAGTCAGGCACATAAGGACAGTTATTGCATAAGACCATTGTTGTAAAATTTAAGAAAAGATTTCCATATTAAATGATTACTTCTTTGAGGGTTAACTGGGGCAGGAGGGAGGGAACAGTAACTCACAGGTCAAGGGATAGACGTATGATAAATCGGGGAGGGCAATAAACAGGGGGGAGGGACAATGCACAAGAAGGGGTAGGGGATAGAGGAACAGGACAATAGGGAAAGATTTTGGGAAGTATACATGGACTAAATGGAATAGAGGAAGACTATGTATGCACAGCCTTGGAATAACAAGGCTCTATGATATAGGGATCGAAGACATAGGTTGAAGGGGTAAAGGAGAGGAATAATGTTAAGGTACTTGATTGTTTTGCAGATATTGGGATCTCCTGCCTATTAGTGTAATATAGACATTTACAGAAAGGATAATTGGGGAAGATGGTTATAGAAAGCTTTTAAGCCCACCTTCAGCCTATAATGAACTGTGTTATCTAAAAGAGGTCTAGAGTGTACTCAGGAAAACAGCTTCTTGTTAAGCCTTGGTGGAGTATGGGCCTCAGTTGGAATCCTGAGCCCCACCCAGAACTTTCAGGGATGGGACATTCCCAATTGAAAAGACATACAGACCAATCAAGAAAGGCTAGAGGAAGAGATACTTTTTGAAAGACAGACCAATGGGGGAAGAAGAAAAAACACAGACTGTGATTGTGACAATATCAAGAAGCTGTTTGCCCTGGAACCATCAAGGCAAGAAAAGTCAACCCTGCAGGGTAAACCCCTTTCTAAGATTGAAACTCAAAGGGAACACACGAACAGTCTCGTATGCTTGTTGGCAACCATCCTGGTTGACTTATGAGTGGAAGGAAGGGAAATGCAGGAAAGAAGCCATGGGCTGAAATTGGCCATATTCCATAGATGCTGGATGACCTAAGAATTAGAGGGAGAAGAGGATGGGATGGTGGGTTTGAAGCATTCAGTGTGATGTGTGAGCTCCCAAGCCCAAAGATAGTGACCTTGCCATTGAGGACTAAAGCTAAGAATGAAGCAGCCAGCGGATCTGAGGAGGAGGGAGGCATGCGAAAACTTCCAGACTCACAGACAGTACCCATTGGACCTATTGTTGACCAGAATTCGACCAGATGAAGATAAAGAAGTATGATACAAGAAGTGAAAACTGTTATAATTTGATCAATTGGACCCTTGATTATGGATGAGGTTGCCCCAAATTCCTACTGAATAGGGAAGGATTCTTTATATTAAAGATAAAAGCATGTCTCCTCAGTACTCTGGGATGAGAGATGGGCAACTTAAGGTTTTGGCTACCAAGATGGGGGTGGGGGAGCTTTTATAACGGCACTAAGTGGCTGGCTTACAAACTTTCATTTCATAGGATGCTTAGTGTCAGAACGAGGGGAGTAAGACAGAAACCCAAGTGAATAGTTCTTGTGTCCAGATGGGCCTGAGGATGAGGGGGATAATATTTTGATATAATTGCAAGTAACTGTTTTCAGCTCTTACAGCAATTGTTAAACTGTAAATACAGAAGAAGTGCAACTAAAAAGGGGAGTAGTTAATCTGTCATTTCAGGAACAGGGGACCCTAGGACCATCAAGAGAGAAGAACATGAGAAGAGTGAGGGGCTCTGACCAGTAAAGTGGTAACAACAGAGAAGGTGGTGGAGGTGATGGCACAGAGAACAGCAGTGGACTACAATAGGCCCACGGACTACAAAAAGTCAGGAGGCTGGCTTGCAAATTGTGCCCCTTGGAGATTTAAACAAATATATATTTACAATGTGGTATGGGTACATCAAAAAAGAAAAAAAGGTAATAGAGGTAAATACTGTTGGCTAAGGGTCCATTCAGAGGATTGTAATCAGTAGAATGATTTGCTGAATGTAAAAATGGTGATCTGCCCTATGTGCCTTCTTCACTCACTCACTCAACACATAGTAAAAGCGCAATTTTTTTTAAAAAAGGAAGTAATACACAGAATCACTGCAATAAAAATACTTGGTTGATACTTAACCATTTCAAGAGGTAGCATATGATACTGAAGGTAGAAATCCAAGGCATACTGAATGTATTGAATGGTATTGAAGAAAGAAATCCAAGGCGTACTGAAGGTACTGGCAAAGAACAAGGCTCTGGGGACTGATGGAATGCAAACTGAAATACTCCAACAAACTGATGCAGCACTAGATGAATATATTCATCTATGCCAAAAAATTTAGAAGACAGCTACTTGCCAAATGATTTGAAGAGATCCATATTTGTGCCCATTCCAAAGAGAGGTGACCAAAAATAGTATGTAAATCATTGGACAATATCATTAATATTACATGCAAGTAAAATTTTGCTAAGGATAAGTAAAAAACAACTGCTACAGTATACTGACGGAACTAACAGTTTCAATCCAGATTCAAACAGAATGTGGAACAAGGGAGATCACTGCTAACGTCAGAAGGACCTTGGCTGAATGCAGAGAATACCAGAAAGATGTTTACCTATGCTTTAGTGATTATGCAAACACTTTTGACTGTGTGGTTCAAGACAATCTATGAATGAACAAAACTGTGAAGAATGGGTATTCCAGAACACTTTATTTTGCTCATGAGGAACCTGTACATAGATCCAGAGGCACTTGTTTGAACAGAACAATGGGACATTGAATAGTTTAAAATCAGGGAAGGTATGCACCAGGATTTTATTCATCACCATAATTATTCAATCTGAGAAGAAGGATTATATGAAGAACTTGACATCAGGATTAGAGGAAGCCTCATTAACAATCTGAGATATACAGATGATACAACCTTGCTTGCTGAAAGATACTGATGAAGATCAAAGACCACAGCCTCTAATTCAGGATGCCCCTCAATGTAAACAAAACAAAAATTGTCACGAACGGACCAATAAATACCATAAGTAGAAAAAAGATTGAAGTTGTCAAATATTCATTTTGCTTGGGTCCACTGTTAACACTCACGGAAGCAGCAGTCAAGAACTCAAATGATGTATTGTGTACTAAGCATACCTGCTGCCTAAGTGTTCAAGAGCAAAAATGTCAGTTTGAAGACTAAGGTGTGCCTGATATAAGCCAGTGTAATTTCAATAGCATCATATGCATGTGAAAGTTAGACAATGATTAAGAAAGATCATAGAAGAACTGATGCATTTGAATTATGGTGCTGAAGAATATTAAAAGCAGTATGGATTTCCAGAACAAACAAATCTGTGCTGGAAAAAGTACAGCCAGAATGCTGTTTGGAAGCCAGCATGGTGAGATGTTTTCTCTCATACTTTGGACAAGTTGTCAGATGGGACTAGTTTCTGGAAAAAAGACATCATGCTTGGGAAAGTGGAGAGTTAGTGAAAAAGAGGAAGGCCACCAACAAAATGGACCCGCTTAGTAACATCAGCAATGGGTTTGAGTATAACTATTATGAAGATGATGCAGGCCCCAAAGCAGTGTTTTGATATGTTGTGCATAGGGTGACATTAAATAAAAACGATTTTTGGTTGGGAATTTTTTTTTCTCTTAGAGTTTTGTTGAGTATTTTTGCATCTATGTTCATGAGGAATATTGGTCTATAATTTTTTTTCCTTGCTTGGTTTTGGTTATGTGGGTTATGCTTGCTTCTTACTTCCTCTTTGCCAATTTGGATGCCTTTAATTTCCCTGTATTGCCTTATTGCTCTGGCTAAGACTTCCAAAACAATGTTGAATAGGAGTGGCGATAAAAGGCATCCTTGTCTGGTACCTGTTCGAAAGGGAAAGGCTTTCAGTTTCTCTCCATTGAGAGTTATGTTGGCTGTTGGTTTTGTATACATGCTACTATGTTGAGGAATTTCCCTTCATTTCCTACTTTGTTGAGTGTTTTTTATCAGGAATGGTTGTTGGATTTTGTCAAATACCCTTTTCTGCATCAATTGATATGATCACGTGGTTCTTTTCTTTTTTCTTATTTATATGGTGGCTTGCTTACATTGATTGTTTTTCTGACATTGAACCATCCTTGCATCCCTGGTATGAATCCCACTTGGTCAGGATGTATTGTTGAATTCTGTTGGCTAGGATTTTGTTGAGAATTTTTGCATCTATGTTCATAAGAGATATTGGTATATAATTTTCTTAGTGATATGTCCCTTCCCTGGTTTTGGTTATGAGGGTTATGCTTGCTTCATAGAATGTATTAGGGGTTTTTCCATCCTATTCTATATTATGGAATAATATCAGTAGAATTGGTGACAACTCTTCCCTGAATGTTTGGTAAAACTCACCAGTGGACCTGGACTTTTTTTTGGTTGGGAATTTTTGATAACCTGGTCAATTTCTTCCTTTGTTACAGGTCTGTTCAAGTTTTCCACTTCATGCTGTCTAAAAGTTTAGGTAGTGCTTTACTAAAAATGTATCCATCTCCTCTAGGTTTTCAAATTTATTGGAGTACAACTAACTCTTTGTAATATTATCCTTTTTATTTCTATTGGTTCTTTTGTGACATCACCCATGTGATTTCTTATGCGTGTCATTTGTGTCTTCTCCCTTTTTTCTTTTGTTAGGTTTGCCAATGGTTTGTTGATTTTATTAATTCTTCCTAAGAACCAGCTTCTTGTCCTTTCTATAGTTTTCGATCTCATTTATTTCTACTTTAATCTTTATTATTTCCTTTCTTCTGTTGACTGTACGTTTACTTTGCTGGTCTGTTTCTAATTGTAGGAGATGTTGTGTTAATGTGTTGATTTTGGTTCTTTCTTCTTTTTGGATGTGTTCATTTATTGCAGTAAACTGTTCTCTCAGCACTGCTTTTGCTTTGTCCCAAAGATTATAGTATGTTGTGTTTTTGTTCTCATTTGTTTCTAGGAACTTTGTGAATTCATGTTTTATTTCTTCTAATACCCAGTTGCTTTACAGCAGGGTGTTATTCAGATTCCATGTATCTGACTTATTTCCTTGGTCTTCCTATTATTGATTTCTAGCTCTTTCATTGGGAGCATACATATTTATTATGGTTATGTCAGCTTGTTTAACTGCCCCTTTAATTATGAGATAATGTCCATCTTTATCTATTATGCTGTTTTTGCCTTAAAGTGCATTTTATCAGAGATTAGTATTGTCACTTCTGCTGGTTTCTGATTGCAATTAGCTTTGTATATTTTTTTCCATCCTTTGACTTTTAGTCTGTTTTTGTCTTTGTGTGTAAGGTGTATCTCTTGCAGACAGCATATTGAAGGGTCTTGGTTTCTTATCCATTCTGCCACTCTCCGGATCTTAACTGGTGCATTTAATCCATTGACATACAGTGTAATTATCAATGTTGTTGTTAAGTGCTGTTGAGTCAGTTCCGACCCATAGCAACCATGTATAGGGTTTCTGAGGAGTGACTGGTGAGCTTGAACCGCCAACCTTGCAGTTCAAACAGCTTTACAGTCTGGCACATTAACCCACATTGCCACACTAGGAATGGATTAATTGTTGTCATTATGTTTGTTTTTTTTTGTGGTGCTGCTGGATTCTTTGTTCTGTATGTCTTCCTATGCTGAGTTCATGTTTTTTGTGTTCTTTCTTGTGAGTTTCTTCATAGCTGTAATGTTTCCATGTTCTTCTTTGATTTTCATTTTCTTGGTATGTTGTGAAGTATTAATTTTCTTTGAGGTTACCTTATGTTCCATTAACTTTACCCTCCTCTGAATACAGTCTATTTTATCCTGTAATGTACCTGACCTTCTCATCACCTGGATCTCTGTTCCTATGTTTTTACCTTCTTTCACACTGTAATTGTTTTGATCATAGACTGACCTCCCAGATCCTCTGAATTTGTTCTAGTCTCGACTCTTTCATTTGTTGAGTTCCAGATGGTGCTGCCACATATGTCAATATCTGGCTGTTGTCTGTTCTCGTTGGTTCTCAGCCCACAGAACTCCCTTTTTACAATGCTTTGCAGTGCAGGGTTGACTTTGGCAAAATCCCTTAG
>NW_006408540.1:26032192-26051878 GCF_000296735.1 Chrysochloris asiatica | reverse complement strand
CTTGTTTCATTACATTGATTATTATCCCCTCCATATATCATCGGTTTACAGTGTTTCTCTCTATGCTCTTTAGGTTTTTTTTTTTTTTTTGGATGGGGCGGGGGGCATCTCCTTTTATCTGCCAGGTCCCAAAAGATTGGAAAGCACTCAGTGAAGATTCTACCTTTCCCTGCCCCCTCTGGACTAGGCTCCCTCTTGAAAGCTTGTAAGCCAGTCACTTCTTGCCTTTGTAGTCCCCCCCACTTTGGGTAGCCAATAACTTGCCCATCCCTGTCAGCCCTGTGGACTGAGGGGGTGGGAATGATCCTTGCTGTAAAGATTTGTTCCCTTTTTTGAGCTACTACATCTATAAGTATAGGTAAAGTTGTGGATTGTAGTGGATTACTCTGTTTTCCTCTTTTTTCTTCTAGTCAAGTTCTGATTGTCCAGCCATTGAAGCCAGCTCAAATGAGTACTATCTGCAAAGTATGGGTATTATTGTGTATCTCCCCTCACTTTATATCAGCTTGATGTTTCACTCTCTACTCTAGTCCTCTGTGGCCATGTCACTGCCTCTGGGCCCAGGAGTCCAGGGTCTTGCCATACTGCTGGCCAATCAGGTCTCAACCCGGGTTCACAGGAGTCTATTGGACGTGGTTGGACTTAGCTTGTTGAGCTTCTTTAATCTTTTTGCTTTTCAGGATGTTAGGAAATTTTCTTCCAGAAGCTCTTCAACTATCTCCTCTGGGGACTTGTGTGATTCTTTCTGGTCTGAAATGCTGATTATTTTTAAAGTCATTCCCTTTATGCTGTCCAACATGAATCTTAGACCTTCAGATTTTTTTTATCCGTTTTTCTGCTTGCTCTTCTTAGTAGTGTTGAGAGGTTTGTCTTTTAGCTCACTAGTTCTAGCTTCCATCTCTTCAGTTTTACTTCTTTGTCCTTTCAGTGTATTGACCATTTCTGATATTCTATTATTAATCATTTAGACCTCTTTCTATAGCTTTTGAATTGTTTCTAGTGGTCCATCTATATAAATTGATTGTTCCTGCAGCACTTTCCTGACTTATTTTTCTCAACTCTACTGTTAAGTGTTTTGAAACATTTTATAATAATTTTTCTGAATTCCTTCTCAGGCCATTTCCAAAGCCTGCCCTCCCTTCCAGTATGGAGTGTAGGTCTACCTCCAGCTCATTTGTCTCAGTCATTTTATCTTGTTTCTGGGCATATACTGATAATAGTCATCTGTTTCTGCTTCTTGGGCATATTCAGTAGTTAGCTGTCACCTTAATACTTAGATGAGTGTGTGTCTTGGTATTTTTTATGCTTTCTGATTGTCTACAGGTAAATGTGATCAGGATATGGGATTCCCTTTTCACTCTTCTTATTTACTCGACACAGAGTAACTGTCGCAGGTGTTGTCTGTCTCCCTGGTGTATGGCGGCTGGTACTGGTTCTTGCCTAGATTGTGGGATTTTACAGGTGTGATTGTAGCTTGACTATATGATAGCAATTGCTGTCTCTTCTTGGATAACGTAGGGAGAGAAAGAGCACCCTCAAGGTAAAGAGGGGACAAAAAAACTAAACAGTAATAGCAAAAAATACAGATATTGTAGTCTATAATTACAGAAAAGAGAGATGAGGGGAAAAAAAAAGTCTTTAGCTTAATATGAGTATGACTTTAATATCCTCTTTTAGCTTCTTGCCTTTAAGGCCACCTGAGAAACTTCAAGATGCCAGCACTGGTCGTTATGATATAACTCAGGATTTAATTTTCGCCCTGTTTTTTTTTTTTTTTTTTGTCTGTGTCCCTCCTGATCCACAACCCTAGTCCTGGCCTTTTTGCATAGCTATATGGTTTTAAGTGGAAACTTCCTTTAAATTTTGAGATCTGTGTGCATGTGTCGTAGAACCCTGTGGGGGTAGGGTGTCCACCCCCTCTAGTCACCAGAATGGAGGTGCGCAGACAGCGAGAGGCCAATGAACAAATAATGTATACTTCATTATCTCCAAGGTTCCGTGAGGTGTCAAGTCTGTGGTGGCTCTGGTCCTTCCCCTGCTCGGTCTTGCCCAAGATGGCAGCTCTGGGACCTGCTGAGCCCAGTGGATTCAAAAGCATTAGATCTCTTGCTTCTACTACAAATTCCACTGGCTATAAGCCTTCAAACTTTTAAAATATTCCTATATATATGGTTCAGAGTTCTGGAACTGTCCCCTGAACCTGTTTCATCCAGTATTCTGTGACACTGCTGATGGAGATCCTCACTGTACTTCTACCCTATCCACAATCAAGTCCTCCCTCCTCTTCTCTTAAAGAGTTTTGTATATGTCTCCCCATTGCCTTCTTGTCTGCATGATTTCTGATGAGAAATCATAGCTTAATCTCATGGCTTCTATTTTCGAGGTAACTTTTTGTTTCTGAGTTGCTTGCAGGTTCTTTTCTTGTCTTTGATTTAGGAGAGTTTGATCATGATATATCTTGGTGCTTATCTTATGGGCTCTACCCTTTTTGGGGTTCGTTCATCTTCTTAAATGCTTATCTTCTCAACTTTCATGATTTTAGGGAAATTTTCTTCCAGCAATTCTTCGAAATTTTTTTTCTGTGCTTTTCGTTGTCTCTTCCTGTTCTAGAATTCTAATCACTTGCAAGTTATTCCTCTTCTTGTTGTCCCACATGAATCTTAGGCTTTCTTCAGATTTTTTCTTATGACTGACCTTTTAGCTTACTACTATTGATAAATTTATCTTCAAATGGTTTTCCAGCTCTGCTTCTTGGTTACTTGTTTGAGCAGTCTGTCTTGTTTCTTCTGTGTGAACAGAAATTATCTGATGATTTGAGACTGTGGTTGTGCTGTACTGTATTAACTTGATGATTGTATGTTAATGTATTCTAAGGTGGGTAGGAGTAGGGGATGAGCTTGTGCACTGTTCTCCATATGCTGTTCATGCAGTTCAGTTTAGGATAGATTTCCCTTATGTTGGTTGTTGTCATTGATTAGTACAGTAGCTGGTACTGGTTCTTGTCCAGCAGGTGTGAGTGTAGAGGGTACATGTATGGCTATAGTTGCTGTCTCCTGTTGGGTAAGGCAAGAAGAGAAAACACATACAAGACTGGAAAAAAGCAAAGACAGCAAGGAGCAAAAAAAGAAAATAGTAAAGAAAAAGAAGGCAGCAAATACAAAAATACAAAAACCAAAGAGAGAAAAGAGGGAGAAGTAAATAAAGAAATAAAGAGATTAAAAGAACTAAACACAATTGGGAAAGGAATGACAAAGGGAAAGAGACCACAGAATCGTAAAAAAACAAAGAGAAAAAAAGACGGAAGTAGCAGTGGTTGGGACAGGAAGCATTAAAAAAAAAGAAATGAAAGCAGATATAGAAAGGATAGAAAGCAAGGGAAAGGAAGAAGAGAAAGAAAGACTGAACATACGGTAAGAAGGAATGGTAAAAACAAGGCAGGTGCTAGACCCATATAGGAGAAAATTCTGGTACCTTTGTCAGCAAAGTACCACTAGTTATGGGTGGGAAAGGGATGGGATAGTAGGTAACATCCTCAACTTAGATGGAGTTACTGTAGGGCTAGGTGCTCTGTGTTGTGGGCACTCAATCCAGAAAGTAGGTCATGCAGACCTCATAGCACCTGGGAGATCAGGGTATTTCTGTCCCAGAGGGCAGCAGAGAGTGAGAGTTCCTGCCAGATCAGGGAAGGCCAGAACCAGCTCTGCAGGCCATACCTGATTCCAAGAGCTGGGGTTGGTATTGCTAGTTCCCCATTCTCTTTGCTGCAGCTCTGACTGGTCAGAGAGCAGAACTTCTCTGGGACTGGACATGCAGGTGGGTGCCGGCCACATCTCTGGTCACCTTTCTCTCCATCAATAAGCAGTTTGCCTCTGTGCCACTTACCACTTTGTTGCCTTCAAAGTCACTTGCAAAAGTTCAAGGTGGCTATGGTGCATCTGGCTGGCCAGCACAGATCAGTTGTCTTCTTTCTCCCTCCTTCCCCCACCACACATCAGTTGCTTCTCCAAAGGGCCAGCTTTGCCAATTTGGAGTAGGGTCCACCCGAATGGGATTAATGCGGAGAGTTCTCCCTTTCTTTAGTGGGACTCACAACTATGGCGTTCATCTCCCTGTGTCTGATGCTGGGAGAGCAGGAGGTTCCCTGGGAGAGTGTGTGTGTGTGTGTGTATGTGCGTGCGTGCGTGCGTGTGTGTGTGTGTGTGGGCAGCGTCACTTCTGCTCACCAGGGGAGTGTGGGGAACAGGAAAATAATTGCACTTTTATCTCTGTGAGGCATTGGTATGTTTCTGCAATGCCAGTACGTTTTATTATCTCTGAAGCCATTCACAAAAGCTAAAATAAAGATGGTGATGCTGTCTTATTGACCAGCACAGTTCACCAGTCTGTCTTCTTTTTTTGTGGCATCTGTTCAGCTTTCTTTTCTAGTAAGCATTTAATCCACTTCTATATCCCATCACCTAAGTTCAGGGTTTCAGGATTATCATCTGTATCTGTTTCATTTGGCTTTCTGCATCTTTGTACAGACTTTCTGCCTAGTTTGCAATCTTGCCACATCCCCCCTTCTCTTTTTTCAAGGACTGTCCATGTTGCAGCATGTATCTTCCTGCTGAATATTACCTACTATATGGCTATATCACATTTTGTTGATTTATTCAAGTGATAAACGTTTGGGTTGTTCCCACCTCTGGCTATTATGAATAATGCTGCTCTGGCAATTCATGTACACATTTTGTATGAACAAATAATATTTTCAGTCCTCCTGGGGGTATGTGTGTGTGTATATTGTTGTTGTTAAGTGCCACTGAGTCAGTTCTGACTCATAGCAACCCTATATAAGGTTTCCAAGGAAACCCTGGTGGTGCAATGGGTTAATCGCAGGGCTGCTAACTTCAAGGCTGGTGATTTAAACCCACCAGCTGCTTTGTGGGAGAGAAAGATGAAACAGACTGCTTCTGTAAAGACTTGTAGTCTCAGAAACCCTTGGGAGCAGTTCCAATCTGTCTTATAGGGTCATAATCAAATCACTGGTGTGGGTTTGGTTTTCTGGTTTACATGAAAGGTTTTTATAAAGTTCATGGAAAATGTGTGTTATGAATAAACTATGAATTGATTTAGCAAAGAATGCCACCAACCAGTCCTCCTAAGGCATTTTCTTAATTCTCTGCTGGGTTCAAAAATTCATTGCAAAGGTCACACAGAACTTGGATACCATATTCACAATTATGGGGTTTATTAGGCAAGTTAACAGGTTATGATTTGGGGTCAGAAATGCTTGGGGCACAGTTCTAATCAGGACAGCCTCTTCTCAGTCACGCCTGCAGGCAAGCCTTTCTCTTAGTCCAACATCCCTTGGACTGGCCTGGCCTCTGGCCTGCTCTGGCAAATGTTACAAAATTTCTTTTATTGTTGTTAAGTGTCGTCTAGTTGATTATGACCCATCGGGACCCTGTCTAGGGTTTCCAAGAGGCAGCTGGTGAGCTTGAACCACTGACCTTGCAGACTTTGTAGTCTGATGCATTCATTACCCACAGGGCCACACCAGGACAAAGTTCCTTTAGTTC
This sequence comes from Chrysochloris asiatica, assembly GCF_000296735.1. Classification (NCBI taxonomy): domain Eukaryota; kingdom Metazoa; phylum Chordata; class Mammalia; order Afrosoricida; family Chrysochloridae; genus Chrysochloris; species Chrysochloris asiatica. The sequence goes on along the minus strand of NW_006408540.1, from coordinate 26,046,317 downwards.
TGATAAATGCCTAGGGGATAATCCATCACTACAAAGCTCAGCCTTAAGGCACTCAGCTCCAGGTCCACTGGTCAACAAACCTAGTTCTCCAATTAAGTGCCTGGAAGCATTCTACTCTAAAAGCAAGCCTCTTGCCTGAAGGCACTTAGCTCTACTTGCTCACAGGTTGAGAAGTCCACTGCTTTGTCTCATGGTCTGGCTCTTGCTTTTACTGCTGTCATTCCTCTGCTACTCCTCTGAAAATCACCCCTTTTTGTTCCTGAATTGAGGAGGTTCAACACGAAGGGATCATGGGACCCACAGTATATGTTCCACTCCTCTTTATCTCTGATAGTAGTGATCTTCCTTCTTGCTTTTGAGATGACTCAGTTTCCACCGAGCAAGATGGCAAATTGATAATGCCCCTTCATTAGATTTCTAAGTTTTTACAATCACAGTTAGCTCTGCTAACAATCATTGATAATTGAATCATATTATCCTACCAGCATCTCTACTTACCTTTTTTTACCCAGATGCATCAAGAAAAAAAAGGATGGTTGGTGGGAGTTACAAAATCTATGGGTAGCAGAGCTATATGAAGTAATTCACTGCACTGTAGATTTCAAAAAAATTTTTGTACCAAAATAAACTCAGGGTTAATGTGCTGAATTGCAAAGTTGGTGTGAACCACAAGGTTGGTGGTTCAAGCTTATCAGGTTTCCTTGGAAAGCCTATATAGGGTCGCTATGAGTCAAAACCAACTTGACAGCACTCAACAACAATAACAACAACAACTTGTTATAACATGTTTGAACGTTATCTAGTTGAGGCACTAAGAAGGATTAGTTTGAAAAGAGCACCTATCAAAGCAACATGAATTCTGCTAAAATTGAAGCAAGACACAACATCAAATTTATGGTGAAGTTTGGATGTAAGAATAGTGGAATCACTGATGCTTTAAAAAAAGTTTATAATGACAATGCCCCAAAGAAATCAGCAGTTTACAAATGGATAACTTGTTTTAATAACGGATGAGATGATGTTGAAGATGAAACCCATAGGTAGCAGATTATACATATTAATTTGTGAGAAAGAAAATAATATTGTCTATGCCCTAACTGAAACAGACTGATGATTAACAGTAGCAACAATAGCCAACACCACAGACAGTTTACACAATTTTGTTGAGCAAACTATTTGCTCAGTGGGTGCCAAAACAGTTGCACCCCGATCAGCTGTAGACAAGAACAGAATTTTCAATGTAAATTTAAAACAAGTAGGACCAAGACCCTGAGGCATTTCTTCATAGGAGATGTCACATTTACCAATACCGGTCTGCAGACAAAGCACAATCAAAGCAATGCTACCATGAGGTAGAAGTGGTTCAGTAAAAGAAATGTGGACTAATCAAGAGCAAAGGCCAAGGCAACAATTTTTTGGGACACTAAAATCATTTTGCTTATTGACTTTCTGAGTTCCAAAGAATGACAACATCTGCTTCTTATGAGAATATTTTGAGACAGCCAAAACTTTAGTAGAAAGATACCAGGAAAACTTCACTGTAGAATCTTTCTCCACCATGACCATGCTCATTCTTCTCATCAAGCAAAGGAAATTTTTTGAGCGTTTTGATGGGAAATCATTAGGCATCTACCCTCCAGTTTTGATTTGGTTCCTTATGACTTTTTTTTTTCTTCTTGGTCTTAAGGAATCTTTAAGGGGTATCCATTTTTCTTTCATTGTTGTTAAGTGCAGTTGAGTCGATTCCGACCCATAGCAACCCTGTATAGGGTTTCCAAGGAGCAGCTGGTGAGCTTCAACCACTGACCTAGAAGTTCAAATGACTCTGAAGTCTGATGCATTAGCCCACAGCGCCACACCAGGACTTTCTTTTATAAGTAACATAAAAAAGGCCTCAGCAGCTACAGGAACAGAAGATACTTCTTGAAAGAAAGACCAGCAGGAAAAATCAAAAACAAAAATGGCAGTCTGATTGACTACTGTATGAACAAACAGGTTGTTTGTGGGGGAGCCATCAAGGCAAGCAATGAATCCCTTCAGGGCAAACCCTCCTCCAAGACTGAAACTCAAAGGGAACACATGAGCAGGCATGTAAGCTTGCTGGTGACCACACTGGTCTACTGGTGAGTGAAGTGGGGGAAAGGCAGCAAAGAAGATATGGGCTGAGCAACCATGTTCCATAGACTCCCGCAGACCTGAAGATGAGAGAAAGAAGTGGAAGGGATGGTTGGTCTTAAGTGTGTGAGACCTGAGGACTCCTATGCCCACGGACAAGGATCTAGCCATAGAGGGCTAGAGACGAGAGTGAAATAAATATCCAGCTAATATGAAGTGAGGGGAGACACACAAGAAATCCCAAACTTGCAGACAGTACCCATTTGACTTAGCTTCGATGGCTTGAATAGAGGAAGATAAAGAAATTTGATAAAGGAAACAAGTGTAAATTGCTACAATTTGATGAACTTGACCTGACTTATACTTATGGATGCAGTAGCTCAAAATACCGAGAGGGAAAGAATCTTCACATCAGGGATTAAACATACCCCTCTGTACACAGGGTTGATAGGGATGGGCAACTTAGACATTGGCTACCTAAAATGGGGGGAGGGGGGCGCGGAGGGCGCTACAAAGGCAAAGTAAAGGCTACAAGCCAACCTGTAAGCTGGCTTACAAGTTTTTAAGAGGGAGCTTAGTTTCAGAGTGTAGGGGAAAGTAGAATCCCCACCGAATAGTTTTTTTGTTGTTGTTGTTCACACTTAAGTCATCAACATTTTATTTTATTTATTTTTTGTAAGGTTTCATTGTGAATTGAGTAATAGTTTACATGGGAGAACATCAGCGTTACCTTAATAGTTTTCATATTGACTAGATGGGTCTGGTGAAATGAGATGGGGACAAGATTCTCATGATTCAATAGTGAGTAATTGTTAACATGACTAATTGCAATTGTCACAACTGTAAAGGTAGATGTTTTGTAACACAGAGCAGGGAGAAGTTAATGTTACAGTTCAGGAACAGAGGACCCTAGGACCATCAAGGGAGAAGAGCATGAACAGAATGTGGGACCCTATTCAGAGAAGCAGTGAACCAGATGAGGGCATGGAGAGAGGGAGCAGCTGAGCACTCATTGAAAGAGAAAGGCTGTGTGCTGGCGGGCAGTAGGAAGGCTTGCAGAATATACCCTTGGGTTGTTTAAATGATTATATATTCCTGAGTGTGTTTCTGTGTACATAAAACAAAACCAAAAACAACAACAGATAAATAAAAGCAAATACTGTTGAATAGTGATGTATGGAGGGGATTGCAAGCATTGCAATGAAATATGATAGGATGTTCTCCCATGTAAATAATCACCCAGGGCACAATAAAAGCTTAAAAAAAAAAAGTAAAAAAGACTGGTTAAATTCCTAGAATCCTTAGTTCTTTAGTGATGGACTAAAAGTCATGTAGCAATGCTTACAAGTTTATATTTAAAATGTTTATCTTTTAATTCCATTTTTTCCATGAACTATATTTGATGACTGCCTCATATATATTCTTAGAAGTGGACCAATGCTATTTTGTTTCAAAGAAATTGAAGTTATGGAATTATATAGAATAATTAATAGATACTCTAATTCTTGTTTGGCCAAGTTCTAGCTCACAGATGAGCCACTTGTATAGAACAAGATTCAGTTTGCACATGAAGCTCTTGAAATATTCTGTGACACTTTGGGAAGCACTGTATGAACACAATTGAAGAATACAGTTATAGTGTTTTCTTACCTTTAGAGCTGCTCAGTATAGGAGGTTGTGGTGCTTGATCCTCCCACTTCTCCCTTTTTTCCCGAACACACATATTTAAAATAAAGTCTGTGTTGTTCCCAGGCACAAACACACACTTCCCAAACTACTCCCTATACATCAAGAAAACAAAACTAGTCCCTCGTTCCTCCTAAACAATAACAAACTGAGATTTCTAAGGTTTTGGGAAGAAGTTAACTATGTGGCAATACTGACTATATTAGGATTACCCCCCACAATGAAATATATTTTAAATGTAAAAAACACATCCACACTCACTGAAGTTTCGTCCTCCATCTCTAAAATGTAAGATATTCCTTCATCTGATGGTGTTCCTGAGGGTTTACTCCATTGCAAGGATAACCACGTAACACCAGCCTTAGTTAATACAGGACTGGCTGGCATAGAAGGGGCACAGCCTGAGGTGTAATATACAACTTCTTCACCAAAACCACTGTTGAAACAAACAGTTTTAAATAAGGAATGAAAAAGACATATATAGATATTTAAAAATAACTAATTCAAATAATCTGTCTTGAAGTTGACAATACCTGTATGGGAACTAGATCAGATACCTAAAAGTGTACACTAGGATGGTTTTAGAAAAGATACTATGTTTATATTTTACAAATTTTACCTTATTATCCAGTTAACGAAAACATATTTGTATAGCAGCTTATCAAAAAGGTATGACTGTAATGATAACATTCTTCTATTGGTCTAAATTTTCCCTCCTTTTCTTTCTAATGTAGTGAAAATGTATACAATTAAACATACACAAATTCAAATATTTCTACAAGACAATTATATGCTTAAAGTTGCATAATCATTCTCACTAAACTTTTCCAAATCAATCTACCATCATTAAAGCTAAATTAATGAAATTTTCACTTTTAAAATACACTTTTATGTCATATATATGATAGGAAATGCACATTTTCAGTTATGCAATTAAGCCTACTTGCCCCCATAAAGGTAAGCAGAGATACAGGGTAAGTCAAAAAGTATTGCTACAAGGGGTCTAGTTCATATATGCATGAGTTTATTTCAAACAAAACATGCTTAATTAAACATTTTGTCTGTGATCGGTGGATGGCTGCATACAAGTTCTCTCAGTAATAACACCTGTCTTAGTGTCATTGTTATTAGTCCCACCAAGTCAGTTCTGACTCATAACAACCCTGAATTGGGTTTCCAGGAGTGGCTGGTGGGAAAACTTGACAGCACCACTCAGGGACTCCTTAATCTCATTTGTTATTGTTGAGAGCTGTTGAGTCGGTTCCGACTCATAGCAACCCTGAAAAAAGGATACAATTTTGTATTATGGAAAAAAAAGATGATGATTCTATGGTCTGGGTTAATTTCACATTTTAAGCAAAACTGCAGTAGACATCTTCCCAAATTACTGAAGCTTTGCAATAATTTTATAAGAATACTGAGCCACATAAAACAATTGTTTAGATGGATCACACACAGTTTAAGGAAGGTTGGGAAGACCTAAAAAATGAACCAAGAGACGGAAGATCACCAACCCTGATGAATGAAGAATTGTGGCTGAAGTTCAGAAATAAGTGGAAGAAGACTATAGAATAACCATTGATATGATCACTACTGAAGTTGGGATGTCATATAATTTGGCATTTTCAACTGGAAGTGAACATTCTGACCTCAACAAGCTTTTGACTTGCTGGGTACCAAAGCATTGTGTGAAGATCAGCTAGCTCAGAGGTGATCTCTCCATCAATCTTGAAAACAAGATTGAAGCTAATGGCAAGAATTTTATGGAGTGAATCATAACTGGGGACGAGTTTTGTATTTACCAATATGATTCAGAAAGCAAAGTCCAATCAAACCAGTGGCTTTTGAGGGGATTTGCTGGGCTAATAAAATTCCAGACAGAGACATTAGTTCAGAAGACTATGGTAGACTTTTTTTGGGGGGGATTCCAGACGGGTGATTTTGATAGATTTTTGTCAAAAAGTACACAGAATGATCATGTGGGGTTTATCATGAAGACATTTTCAGAAAACTGAAAACTGCATTGGTGTGGAAAAAACAACAACACAAGGGAAGTGTGCCAATGCATTATTTTCCCATCACAACATACCTGTTCATTCTTTGAGGGTAGCAAGGGCTGTCCTATGAAAATTTTGTTGGGAAGCTTACTCCATGTACCCTATAAGCCCTGATCTTACCCCTTCAGACTTATTTTTGTTCCCCAAACTCAAAGATCATTTAAAAAGAACATAATTTGAATGGCAAAACTGCTGTTTTGATGTGGTGTAAATGGAAGAATGCAGCATTCTTTGGGGAAGGGTTAGAGATGGAAACACCAATTTTTAGAAGGGTATAAACCTGGATGGAAGACATGTCAAGTAACAATAGCTTCACATTTTCATATATTTGCTTATTTAATAAAGCTTTCCAAGATTTTGCAACAATATGTTTTGTCTTACCCATATTTTATATATATATGTATTAGATAATATATAAATAAATAAAATCAGTTTACTGTGGTTTGGCATTTCTATTTAAACCAGTTATCGCTGATATTCTTAGACTTTACCAGACACTAAATAAAATAATGAAATCACATATGCTAAAAATCAACAGAAAAACCTACTGGTTAAACATAAAGATTCAACGTATAATGTTAGCTAAAAATCTTGGTAAAGCTACTAGTTTTTGCAAGGTTAGTTTACAGTAACAAATCTTAATGCTATCAACAAAGTGATAAAAGGAAGCAGACTGGTGAACAGCTTGGATAATTTTGACTAAAAACATAAACACAAAGTTGACTGGCTAATCTAAAACACATATAATAGATTTAAATATATATCTTACCTTGTACCATAGTCATTTTTGGCTGATAGTCTAAATTTACAACCCATTGCTGGGGACAGTTTAGTGATCTTAAATTGTTTCTGTAAACCCATGTAACAATGACAAAATTCTCCATTTCCTTTTCCCTGAAAGAAATGGCTGATTATTATGTATTAAGTACATTACTGCAAAAAGATAAAATTTACATTAAATTTATTTTATAAATAGTGGTGCTGTAGGATAAGCACTGAATCACAAGGTTGGTTTGAACCCCAAAATTGGCAGTTAAAATCCACCAGTGGCTCTTCAGCAACCCTATATGGGGTTGCCATGAATTGGAAAAGATTTAATGGCACTTAACAACAAGTAATAAATTAGCAGTTATAAACCGAATTACATTATTTTTACATAAATGGCATTTTGCCAGCCTTGTAACCTGCTCATGAGTTAATTTCCTTTGTGTACTATGTGTGTGAATGTTATCTGTGAATAAGTATAGTGTATCCCCTGCAGAGCCTAACATCTTTGTCTATGGCTACACAGTCACATTTGAGAATGATCTGTCTTTGTTACGTTGATGAAGCAGAATTTGTGTAGGATGTATCTTGAGTCAACCTTTATAGAGCTAAAATAGAACTTAAACAAGTAAGCAAAACAGACATGGGAGAAGAGAGATGCCAGGCCACATGAAGACTGCCTAGGAGAAGAAATTTTGAAAAGATAAGGACCTTCCTTCAAACCTGGCAGAAAAAGTCTGCGAGAAAATAAATTTCTGGTTGTTAAAGTTGTCACTTGTATAATTTCTGTTACAAGAGCACTAGATAACTTGTTGCTATTAGTGCCACTGAGTCAGTTCTGACTAATAGTGATCCTGTGTAGGATTTCTTGGAGTTCTGGTGTGGTATTTACTGTAGTAGGGTAAGCACTGGACTACTAATCGCAAGTTTGGTGGTTCAAACCCACCAGCTGCTCCCTGAAGCCCTGCACAAGGTTGCTATGAGTTGGAAGCGACTTGACAGCATGTAACAACAACAACAGGGGTTTTTGAGGAGCGTCTGGTGCGTTTGAACTGGCAACCTTGTGTATACAGTACAGCAAAAAAGGGGAAAAGTTATGAAAACTACCTAGCAATACATAACCAAACACCTTGAGGGAATTAGTCTCTGAATTGGGGGTTCAGGACCACAGACTGGGGAGACATTTAGATTAACTGGTAAAACATAGTCCAAGAGAAAATATTCTATACCATACAGTGGTGAGTAGCTAGGATCTTAAAAGCTAGAGTAGCCAACTAAGATGCAACTATTGGTCCCTCTGTGACTGAAGTAAAGAGTAAAGAAAACCAAAGTCAGGGAAACAAACAGGCCAAAGACAACTTTTGCCTGAAAGAAAAACAAGTTTGTATTTGGATACCTTCCTGACTGCTCTTGTTAGTTTTAATGGTGTTTATAAAGTTGATTTAATTTCACTGTTTAAGTAGAAAATATTATAATCTCTAAAGGAGCTCTGGTAGCATAGTGGTTACAAATTAGGCTGCTATCCTCAGGGTCAGCAGTTCGAAACTACCAGCTGCTCCGAAAAGATGAGACTTTCTGCTCCTGTAAAGATTTACAGCCTCAGAAACCCTGTACGGGTCGCTATGAGTTGGAACCAACTCCATAACAACAACAATGATATTTACTCTCCAGCCCAGATCCCTTGGTTGTATCTCTTGTTTTGGCCTCAAATCATACTATACTAACTACAACTTTCTGAATAATGTTAAATAAAGGTGGGGATACTGGCAAATTTGACTTGTTTCTGCTTTAGAAACACCTTTATTGTTTAGTGATGACTGTTAATTTTACCAAAGACCTACTTAAAACTTATCAAGATGACATGGATTTTTAAAAATTAATACAAAATGTGATATATTAATATAATTCCCAATTCTGAACTTGCATAGAATTTCTGAAATAAAGCCTAATTGGTTTACATCATCATTGCTTTATCATTCTTTTAACATACTGCTAAATTTTCATATTATCAATGACATTTTTATCACTACCTCTAGATTATCCTCTTAATGAGCTCTGGTAGCGTAGTGATTATGAATTGGGCTGCAAACCACAAGGTCAGCAGTTCAAAACTACCAGCTGTTCAGCTGGAGAAAGATGAAGCTTTCTGCTCCTGTAAAGATTTATAGCCTCGGAAACTCTGTAGAGGGTCGCTATGAGTCAGAATCGACTCCACAGCACATAACCACCACCACCAGCCTATCCTCTTAGGTATTGTGTAGAAAGCAGGACTGGAGAGAACACAACAGTCAGTCAGTGCACAAAAATAAAGGCCAGCATGCTTGTTTCAGGCGGCTGAATAACAGACCTCTAAAGATATGTTTAGAGGTCTGTTATTAATCCCTATAACCTGTGAATGTTAATTTATATGGTAACAGAGACTGTGCATGAGATAAGCTGGATTATTTGTGTGGGTCCTAAATGTAATCAAATGTCTTTATAAGCGAAAGGGCGAATTGAAGACAAAAGAGGAAGGCAATGTGATAATTGATGTCGGGTTAGAAAAGGAAACATGGTGCTGGGGCAGTAAGCAAAGGAACAAGGACCAGTTCCAGAAACTGGAAAAGTCAAGAAAACAGAATCCACCCAGAGCCTCTGAAGGCAGCATAGCCATTCTGACATCTTGATTTTGGTCCACTGAAATGTTTGTTGTTTTATGTCACCAGATTTGTGGCAATTTGTTACAGCAAAGCTGGAAATAAATATACTTGCCTTTAAGACTGATGTGGGACAAAATGTTCAAGGTAGTTTTACTTCAATGACACCTTTGGTGGTGGTTTAATTGGAAAAGCAAACCAAACTGAGGTCCAGTCAGTAATATTTTTGAAGAACACCACCAATTCACTCATGTACCACATGGGAATCATACTGCTTTTTAAAATTACTTCTAATTTTATTGTGAATTTAGGGAAGGTTTACAGAGCAGACCAGTTTTCCAAATAATTTTTAAAGAGGAAATAAAAAACATTAAAACAAACAAAGAAGTTATTTCTGAGGAAATATATATAATTTGAACCATTTTTGAGGAATTAAAAATATAAAAAGATTCAATTAACTTACCTCATCCCATTCTAGAGTAAAGCTTTGAATTTTAGAACCATTGTCACTGGGTGCCTAAAATAAACACCAAAAAAATAAAATGAATATAAATTAGTACTTTTGCAAAAGACAGTGAGATATCCTATTCTAAGAAATCTATTGTGTTGTAGCTGTTGTGACTTAGTTCTAGAAAAATCTGTACAGGCAGTAAAAAAATATATGTACTGAAAACCAAACAATCCTTTTAAGAGCAAGGAAAGAACAAAAAGTAAAAGATTATTTAAGCTTTTAAAAATTCTGAATGATCCCTTTTAGCAAGAACTATCGGCTAATGCATCAGACTGCAAAGTCTTTAAAACTGCAAGGTTGGTGGTTCACACTCACCAGCTGCTCCTTGGAAAAGCCCTATACAGGGTCCCTGTGGGTTGGACTCAACTCGACAGCACTTAACAACAACAACAACATCATAAATTTTATAATCCTCTTAAAAAAAAAACAAAAAACAAAAACAAGCACCAAAAACCACTTTGCCTTTGTATCTATCAGGTTTTATCAGCTGACAGATCTTTTGTATTAATCCTTTCATTTTCATTTTCTCTTATGATCTAAAAGTGATGGTGTGTAATGTACCAAAGAATCAAGTGGGCAACAGTACTAGAAAGCATGCTATCTGGATCGCTGCTTCTAGACTCAATGTGCCAATGACCTAAAACTGTGGATTCATCAATCCATTACAATCTTCAGGGGTGATTTATTCCAGTATTTAATTATTCACAAAACCAAGAACTTGATTATTTATTTCGAACTGTAGTTTCTTTATAAATTTAAACTCAGTTCCTCTTCTTTTGTCCTCACTCAGATATAGAACTGATGGAAACAGTTGACTCTAAGCTTCCTCTTAAAAATTCAACAATCTGTTCTTCCTAGAGCTTACACTTCCATGATTTTCTGAATTCTTTCCAATTTATATAATATTACTAAGTATGCAAAAAGCAATCAAGGACATTAAGTTTTCAAGTCTTTTATGACACTGAGGTTTAAATTTTGCTAGAAAATAACATCTAACTTAAAAAAAATTTTTTTTAATTGTATTTAAGGGTTTTGCATGGCCAGAATTTGCTAGGTAGTTATAGTATTATCATTTAAAAGTGGATATAATATGAAAGGGGCAGAGAAAAGATCCTTGGGAACCAGTAATGGAGGAAGAGGATCCAAAGATGGAGGAAATCACAAGTTACAAAAGAAAGTAAAAGGTGGGTAAAAATATGTTTCCCCAGAGTTAATGTGTCTGATTACTCTAATGTAGCTGCTTAGGTGTAACATTTACTTTGCTTAATTTTTCTTTTCTTTTCTTTCGGTAGACTGTCAAAATGCCTACCTTGCACAATCTACCCTCCAGCTTTTCTTCAAGTTATACATTATTCTCACTTAATCCTCTATGAAGTACCATTTACCTGCACTTTACAAAAGAGAGCCTTCAAAGAACCTCAGTAAGTTGTCCCAGATCACATGTGACACAATGGAGTAAAAACTGAGTTTGGTATTGTTGTTATGTGCCGTGGAATTGGTTCCAACTCATAGCAACCCTGTATAGGGTTTCCGAGGCCATAAATCTTTACAGAAGCAGAAAGCCTCATCTTTCGCCCGCAGAACAGCTGATAGTTTCAAACTGCTGACCTTGCAGTTCACAGCCCAATTCGTAACCACTACGCTACCAGAGCTGGTATAGCTGACCACAAAATTGATATTCCTATCCATCAATGTTGGAGTCCTGGTGTGGCGCTATGGATTACTGCATCAGACTGCAAAGTCACTTGAACTGCAAGGTTAGTGGTTCAAATTCACCAGCTGCTCCTTGGAAACCCTATACGGGGTCACTCACTATGGGTGGGAATCGACTCAAAGGCACTTAACAACAACAACAACATCCATCAGTGTTAACAGGGCCTGAGCACTGGGAGGTCTGTATAAAACAGACTTAGTTTTTTATTATCACCATGCATTGTCCTTTCTAAACAAGGTCAGCTGATTAAATACTTCTCCCAATTACTACCCCATGCCATTGTTGCTATACTATGTTATCCTCATTTGTTGTTATTGTTACATACCATTGAGTTGTTCCAACACACAGTGACCCACTACAGGGTTTCCAAAGAGTGGCTGGTGGGTGTGAACTGTCAACGTTGTGGTTAGCTGCTTATCCTATAGTGAAACACTAATACTCATATTGATGCTATTTGACTATAAGAGACAAGAGTCAAAAGGTCTGATATTTAGGTCTTTAGTCCTGGAGTGGTGCTGTGGGATAATGCACTGACTTGCAAGGTTGGTTTGAACTGCAAGGTTGGTTCAAATTCACCAGTCATTCCTTGGGAATCCTACACAACAACACCAAAGACTACTCTGGAGGGCAATGGTGATTCAATGGTAGAATTTTAACCCTAGAGATATGGATTTGATTCCCAACCAATGCAATTCATGCACAGCTATTACTCATCTTGTCAGTGGAGGCATCTGAGTTGCTAAGTTGCTGAACAGGTTTCAGTGGACCTTCCAGACTAAGATGAACTCACATGAAAGACATGGCAATCTACTTGTGAAAATCAGTCAATGAAAATCTTATGAATGACAGCAGTCAGATTCACACTGACCCCAGGGATGGTGCAAGACCAGGCAGCATTCTGTTTCGTTGTGCATGAGCTCACTATGAGTTGGCAGGCCAACTTGATGGCAACTAACAACTACCTACTCTAAGCCAGATTTCTTCATCTTTAAAACTAAATAATAATAGCTATGATGCCAATTATGTTCCAGGTATTTCTATTAGAAGTCCTGGTAGCATCGTGGGTTATGAGCTGGGCTGCTAACTGCAAGGTCGGCAGTTCAAACCCACCAGCTGCTCCTCAGGAAAAAGATGAGGGTTTTTTGCTCTTGTAAAGATTTATAGCCTGGGAAGTCCTATACAAAACTGGAACTGACTTGACAGCACACAGCAAAATATAGATACTATCTGTTTAATCCTTGCAAGAGATCTGAGGTATAGGTTTTATAGATGGGAAAATGGAGACCAAGCGCCCTACCAAAGGTCACAGACCTAGAAACTAAGTCAGGATTCAAAGCTATTCTAAGAGTCTGGGGCAGGATGGTAGATTAAGGAGATGCAATGAGCCAACCCTCTGCAACAAAAACATAAAAAACCAAGTGTAACAGATATGTTGATCCTGGAACCCTGAACATCAGAGGATAGGGCAGATGGGTAGACTGAGTGCTGACTAAAGAGGAAACTGAACAGGAGCAGGAAGAGAGAAGAAAAACAGGTAAGACTGTGGACTGGTGTGGCCATCTTGAACTTCTGTATGTAGCTTCAATGGCACTTTACAACATTGATACAGTAGTCTGCAGGCACAGGATATAGCTGTAGGTTGACAGCAAGGAGGCACAATTATCCCTTGTTGCAGTGCCTTCCTGGTAACCTAGGGGTGTGGCCAGTCTCTGCCCTCAACAACCTAGCAGCCAGTGGTATCCCCACGTATGCAGCCTCTGCTCTTCCTGGCTTAGTGCCCCTGCTTCTGGAGGTATGTGAATCTATCCTAAATTACAATACACAGTGAACACAAAATTGTGTTCACTCTTTCCGTTTCTACCACATCTAACAGGAGACAGGTGTAAGTGCCTGAGAATACACCAATATACTATCATCAACTAAATACAAATATGACACAACAATGTCTCTCAGAAAACAGACAATTTCAACTTACACAAAGAAACAAGAAAGAATGCCTCAAACAAGTGACCAAAATACAGATTCAGAAAATAAATGGTATCAGAACTATTTGTAAAGAATTTAAAAGAATGCTAATTAGGCCACTTCAATGGAACAAGACACCAGGAACTGATGGGATACAAATTGAAATCTTTGAAGAAAGTGATGAGGCACAGGAGGCACTCACTCATCTCTGCCAAGAAATTTGGAAGACAATTATCTGGCCAACTGATTAGAAGAGATCCATATTTGTGCCCATTCCAAAGAGAGGTGACCCAATGGAATGCAGAAATCATCAGACAATCTTTGATATCCCATGCAAGTGAAGTTTTGCTAAAGGTAATACAGAAAGAGCTACAATCATACATTGACAGAGAACTACCAGAGGTTAAGCCGGATTCAGAAGAGGCCGTGGAATGAGGAATATCATTGCTGATGTCCGATGGATCTTGGCTGAAAGCAGAGAATATCAGAAAAATGTTTACCTGTGCTTTATTGACTATGCAAAGGCTTTCGATTATATGGATCATGCAAGCTGTGGACAACATTGTGAAGTATGAGTATTCTGGAACACTTAATTGTGCTCATGAGGAATCTGTACGTGGACCAAGAAGCAGTTGTTCGAACAGAACATGAGAACACTGATTGTTTTAAAATTGAG
>NW_006408540.1:26018262-26031385 GCF_000296735.1 Chrysochloris asiatica | reverse complement strand
TGTGCATAAAACAAATGGATTGTGAGAAAGACTGAGAAAATAATAGATGACATCAAGGTAAACAGACAAAACTAAGGAAAAATTCAGGAAATAAACTGATAAAAGAATTAAAAAATTTAGAACCATACAAAAACAGCAATTAGAAAGCCAGGAGATTAACACTAAGACTTCAGAAACAGGTAGTACACTGAAAAGGCAACAGAAAGCTGAATTACTCTCAATACTCATATATTAGAAGTACAATCAGGAAAAAAAAAAAAAAATCAGAAGAAAGCCGAAGAGTTTTATGTGAGACACTACCAAGAGTAACTTAACCTGTGATAGGAATTCCCGAATAGGAAGAGACAAAAACAAACAAAACAAACCCACAGAGTATACTGTCTAACAGTAAGTTATTGGAAGAAAACTTCCCTAACATCATGAAAGATGAGTACACAGCCATTCAAGAAGTTGAAGGTACTCCAAATAGGATAGACCCCAAAAGAAAAATATCAAGAGATAACTATAATCAAACTTTTCAAAACCAAAGACAAGGAAAGAATCCTGAGAGCAACTCAGGAAAACCACAAAGTGCTCTACAAAGGAAAATTAATAAGACTAAGCTCTAATTTCTCAGCAGAAACCACACAGGTGTGAGAAACGTCTATACTGACAAACACTCAAGAATCCAACCTGTAGCCATTTTAGCAAGAGTAAGGTTTTCTTTATTGATTTTGTAAAATCAGGCGCCTAGCCCTGTAACAAGGGCAGATGCACTGTGTGGCCATTTGACAAAGACTTTTATTATCCTAACTTGGAAAAAGCCCCTCCTCCATTTCCCCTTTACTGGGTACTTAGGGAGTTTACAATCTTTCCAGAAAGTTGACTTGTTGTTGTTGTTAAATGCCATCAAGTCAGTTCCGACCCATAGTGACCCTATAAAGGGTTTCCGAGGCTATAAATCTTTACAGGAGCAGAAAGCCTCATCTTTCTCCCGCGGAGCAGCTGGTAGTTTTGAACTGGTGACCTTGTGGTTCACAGTCTGATTTATAACCACTACACTATCAGCTATCAGAGCTCCCAAAGTAGCATTCTCATCTAAAGTTGTTTCATCCCCTCCCCATGAACTTCCCTTACTTCTTTGATGGGTATTCTTATTTTAAAAGAGTCTAGTAGGTCAAACTAGTCCCTTCCTCTTCTCAAAGTTCCCTTTTGTCATGCCAACTTGATATACCCAAGATTTCCTTGATTCTGAAGATGGACCACCAACAGCCATTTCATACACAGGCAAGAAGACAATAGGATAACATACATAAAACTCAAAAAAAAAAAAAAAAAAAAAAAAAAAAAAAAAAAAAAAAAAAAAAAAAAAAAAAAAAAAAAAAAAATCAACGAAGAAGCATAGATCCAACAAAATTGTCCATCAAATATGACTGAGAAATCAGGTCATTTTCAGACAAATTAAAAATTAAAAGAATTTATAAAAACCTAATCAACCTTACAATAAATACGAAAGAGAGTTCTTTGGACACAGAACCAACAATAGCAGACAATAACCTAGGACCAAAATATAAAACAGTATCACCTAAAGTCAACCTAGATATAGAAATATGCAAAATAAAACAAACCTATAAGACTGAAAATAGAGAACCAGAGCTATAGATGCAACAACAATACACCATAAAGTAAAAAGTAAAAGGGGGGAGGGGGGAGCAGGTAGAATAATCCAGTTACAAAACTTCCAAATGAAGAGGAAAGCAAATAGATTTTCAAGAAAGAAAAAAAAAAAAAATTAACTTAATTTAATAATAATAATAACAACAAAAACTAAACCTGCCACAGGGGTAAAACTGTGAAAACGCTACTTAAATCCAGACAGCTTGAAGGAATGAGTCATTGGACTTGGAAGCTTAGGACCACACAGTCTTGGGGGTATATCAAGGTCAACTGACATAACATAGTTCATAAGATAATGTTCTACATCCTGCTAGGGTGAGGAGACTCTGGAATCCTAAAAACTAGTAAGAGGCATCCAAGGTGCAATTAATGGTCTCTCCTGATCTGAAGCAAAGAAGCACAAAGAAAATCAAAGACTCAAGGAAACACATTATCCGAAGGACAAATGGACCATGTAAGGCACAGATGGTATTTGCCTACTATTACCAACTGCACTGATCAAGACCATAGAAAGGTCTGAACAGAATGGATAAAAAAAAGTAAAACAAAATTCAAACTCGTAAAAGAGACCAGACCTACAGATTTGACAAAAACAGGTAGAACTTCTTAAATACTCTTTAAATCTGGATCTGAAACCACCCCCAGGGATCACCTTTCAAACAGATAGGCCACTAAAGTGAACAACAGTACTTGTGAAAAACTTGTGCTCCCCAAAGAACAATTAACCATACAAAACCAAAAGGATAGTATTTACCCCCAAAACAAAAGGCAAGAAGGGGTAGGAAAGATGGGGAATTCAGAGAGTAAATGGCAAGAGTGCTGTTGAATTGGGGGAATTGCAATAAAAAATTATAAAACGAAATTATGTCTAAATTGTTGCATGGAAATGAATTTGTTCTGTAAACTTTTATTAAACCACAATACAGAAACAAACAGAAAAACCAGTATATATACAGCCACATTTGTTTACATCATTTACATGTGTCATGCTGTACGATAAGCACTGGACTGGCAACCGCAAGGTCAGTGGTTCAAACCCACCAGCCACTCCTCAGAAACCCTATACAAGGTCATTAAGGGTCAGAACCAACTCAAAGGCACTTAACAAAAACAATAATAGTACTTTTAGCGGCATAAAGCCTCTAATATCCATCTTTAGTTACTGAGCAAGTTGTGGTTGTTGTGTGCCATCAAGTTGGTTCAGACTCATAGCAACCTTTGGGTTAGAACTCCAGTGCTTATACTACAAGGTTAAGCCCCAAATTTTCAAAAGCAGAAAAAGGAAAGCTGTCTCTGAGCCCTGTTCTGGAAGTTGTAAGAGTAGATTAAGCCAAGATGACTATTTTCTCATTGAAAATCAATGGTTTGAATGGGATAATATTCCTTTCTAGGAGATGTTTTGAAAATATGTGGGAGGCGTTTTTGATTATCATAATAATGAGGTAGGGAGGACTGATGATTAGGATGAGGATCAGGGATTTTAATAGACTGCAGAGTGTGGGACAATCAGTACAATAAAGAACGTGTTCCCTTTCTCCAGTACTTTTGAATGTCCTGCTGGATATTCTTATAGCTAAAGTATCTGTTTATAATTAACAGAGCCTAGATCCTAATTTAATCTCACAAGGTAATTTCTATATAGCTGTAACAGATAAGTTTCCCAAAATGCAACTACTGTACAATTTGGGAAAGACAGATTTAATTTTGTTCAGAAATTTACCGAGAACTATATACTATTTTGAAGTCCTGGTGTGGTGCTGTGGACTAATGCATCAGACTGCAAAGTCATTTGAACTGCAAGGTCGGTGGTTCAAGCTCACCAACTGCTCCTTGGAAACCCTCTACAGGGTCACTATGGGTCAGAATCGACTCGACAGCACTTAACAACAACAACAATATACTATTTTAAGGAGTTCTGGTAGTGTAGTAGTTACGAATCGGTCTGCAAACCTCGATATCAACAGTTCGAAACTACCAGCTGTTCCCTGGGAGAAAGATGAGGCTTTCTGCTCCCGTAAAGATTTACAGTCTTGGAAACCCTGTACAGAGTCGCTATTAATCAGAACCAACTCCACGGCACATAACAACAACAACATATACTATTTTGGAGTCCTGGTGTGGCATTCTGAGTTAATGTGCTGGATTGCAAAGTCAGGTTAAGCTGCAAGGTCGGTGGTTTAAGCTCAGTTGCTGCTCCTTGGAAACCCTAAACAGGGTCACTATGGGTTGGAACTGACTCCACGGCATTTGACAACAACAACAACATCTTTTATTCTTAATGTTTTCATCTTCCAGCACTGACAATGTTCCATTGCTATTCATAAAATTTTCAGTGGCTAAACATTCATAAGTAGTATGCTTCTCCTTTCTTTCTTGTCTGTCTGTGTTTGGAAATTCTTCTGAAATCTGTCCACCATGGGTGACTTTGCTGGTTTTTTAAAGTATCAGTGGCATAGCTTCCAGCATCACAGCAACATGTAATCTACCAAAGTAAGACAAACTGACAGATGAGTGGTGGATAGTAAAACTACAACAAAATATAAACAAGGATAATGGGCTTGAGAAACACTGTATAGAATACCTCAAATGTAACCATATTGCATAATACAGTTAGGACTGCTCAGTATAAATCAATCTTTTATGCAATATTTACATATAGTATAAAAAATGATCAAGAGTATTTTTTTTTAACAATGTAAGCTACAAATGCCTATTTAATGTATGTAAAGTGCAAGAGAACTGAACACTAATGACTGAAGACTAGAAGAGTTGTGAGATGACATCAAAAACATTATAATCGAGGAAATTATTGTCATTAAAAAGACAGGAAAAAAAGGAAAGATAACAATGGATGTTGGAAGAAAACTCTGAACCTTGCTGTTGAATGTAGACTTGCTAGAGCAAAAGAAAGAAATGATGAAGAGCTGAACAGAAGATTTCAAAGGGTGGCTTGAGAAGATACAGAAAAGCATTTTAATAAAATGTGCAAAAACCTGGAGTTAGAAAACCAAAAAGGAAGAACATGCTCAACATTTCTCAAGCTGAAAGATCTGAAGGAAAAATTAAAGATCTGAAATAAAAACTAAAGCTTCAAGTTGTAATACTGAAGGATTCTAGTCCTGGTGTAGCACTATGGATTAGACTGCAAAGCCGTTTGAACTGCAAGGTTGGCAGTTCAAGCTTACCAGCTGTTCCTCGGAAATCCTATACAGGGTCACTATAGGTCAGAATCGACTCAATGGCACTTAACAACAATTGGCAAAAGACTAGATGTTGCAAGGAACACCAAAAGACAAAAGGAATATAGAGTTACTGTACCAAAAAGAAATGGTTGCTATTGGACCATTTCAACCATGCTATTAAAGGAAAAAGTCCAACTTGCATTGAAGGCATTGGTGAAAAACAAGGTTCCAGGAAATTTATAGAATACCAATAGAAATTTTCAACAAATGGATACAACACTAACAATATTCACTCATCTATGCCAAGAAATCTAACTGATTGAGATCCACATTTGTGCCTATTCCAAAGAAAGGTGATCTAAAATAATGTAGAAATTATCAAGTAGTATCATTATGTAAGTAAAAATTTGCTGAATATAATTCAAAAACACTTGCCGTGGTATACTGACAGAGAAAAAGCCAGAAATTCAAATCAGATTCAGAAGAGGACCTGGAAGAAGGAATATCACTGCTGACATCAAATGGATCTTAGATGAAAGCAGAAAAACCAGAAAGATGTTTACCTGTGTTTCACTTATGCAAAGGCATTTGACTATGTGGATCATAATAAGCTATGGAAAACATTGCGAAGAATGAGGATTTCAGAACACTGATTTGTGCTTATGCAGAACCTGTACACAGACCAAAAAGCAGTCAGATTAGAACAGGGGATACAGTGTAGCTTAAAGTCAGGAAAGGTGTAGGCTAGGGTTGTATCTTTTCACCATATATATTTTCCATGTGTATGCTGATTAAATAATTCTAGAAGCTGGCCTATATAAAGAATGAAGCATCAGGATTAGAGGAAGACTCATTAATAACTTGTGATATGCACTTACTGAAGGTCAAAGACTAAAGCATTCAATAAGGATTACATTTCAACATAAAGATAACAAAAATTCTTACAACTGGACCAAACATCGGAAGGTTGTGAGGATGATGGAGTGTTTCATTCTGATGTACTTATTAGGGCTGCTATGAATCAAAACCAATTCAAAGGCACATAACAACAAAAAGAACAATAAAGTCTAAGAAAAAGCTAGTAAGCAGAAAGCTCTTTTTGTCTCTAAAAATAAGTGAAATTTAGTACTGTGAAAAAGGAAGGAAATAAATATATACTTGGAGATACTCTACATATTTTCTTACCTTCCATTGCAAAGTGAGTGAATTTTTGGTCCGATTGGCTATCCTTGGTGGATTAGGTATATCAGGTTCACAGCTCAAAGTGGTAAAGCTTTCGGCTTCTGAAGGAGTTCCCTTTATACAATTATATTCTGCCTGAACCCTATGGTGATAAAACATACTTTTACCCTGCAGAATCATCATATCCTACATTCAACAGCATCACATAAGTACTTATACATGTTCTCTAAGTTTCCTATCTAGATAATATGAATATTAGAAACAAAAGAGTAGTTCTTAAAATAGGACAGAAGTTTTTTTAAACTGCAACCCAAAGTAAAAATATACTTAAACTATGACACAGCTGTAGCTATGTGAATATACAAACTCACTACATATATGAAAAGTTTCCTGAAACAATATTCTTAACTTTCTATTGTATTTGATTCCTTTTCACTTTCTAAAAAATGCCAAAAAATTAATATCATGGTTCATTAATGGTTGCAATCTGTAGCTTGATAAACACTAGGTTGAACAATATTGAGTTCATCTAAAGGAAGCATACTTTAATGTATTAGTTTAATAGGAAACATTCCTACCACAAATATTCCTTTTAAAAAGCTGTACACGATTACTACATGTATTATACTGGGCTCCAGCTAGGGTTATCCTGGAATCTACTAAATTTCAGTAAATTTACTAAATTTCTAGTAAGGTCCTAGAAGAGGAACTGCACAGAGTAAAACAGTATCTAAGTCACTTGAGTAAAAATTCTGAGTATTTCAATATATCCCCAAAGCTTTTGAAAACAAGGTGTAGTAAAAATATTTAAGTACAAACCAAATACCATTAATGATCCTGTTTTGAACAAATTTCAAAAGCATGGGTAAATTCCTAGTGCTAAATTAGGTACTGCAAATATATTATACAGATTCACCACAGTTTTGAGGCCTTATAAAGTGATCAGAATCCTGGTGTGGTGTTATGGGTCAATGCGCTGAACTGCAAAGTCAGTTTGAACCTCAAGATGGGTGGTGTAAGTTCAATAACCACTTCTTGGAAACCCTATACAGGGTCGCTATGGGTCGGAATTGACTCGATGGCACTTAATAACAACATAAGATAATTACTCTCCATTATAATATTTGAGTCAATTTTGCTTTAATTTTCTTTAGAGAAAAATGTTGATAAAACAGTATCAATACAAATAATGAAGTCTATAAAGTTTATGTTTTTAATTCAGAATTAATATTTAAATTATATACTTCTAAGGAATCACTGGACTCCTGGTATGGCACTGTATGATCAGCATTGAACTTCGAACCATAAGGTCAGCAGTTCAAATCCACCAGGCTGCTCTTTGGAAACCCTATACAGGGTCACTTTGAGTTAGAACCAATTTGAAGGCACTTAACAACAACAGGGAATCATTATTTTTAAAAATCTATCAATTAAAAGTAACATGTAGGAAGTATTTCCTTACTTTGCATAGTAGTCTGTAGCTGGCTTGAGATCATTTACAGTGACACTTGTTTCTTCTCCACTGGGAAAGAAAAAGGGGGAACAATTCATTGTCTGACAAATAAAGCATTTCCAGAGAATTGTATCGATTTCACTATCAATTTGTGGTACTATGTGAAATTACACTGCTCTTTACCAACTGTAACCTTATTCATATTCCATTAACATAGAATTTGTACAATTACGACATGTGTCAAACTTAAATAACTGTATATCATGTTAAAACCAAAAGTTATGCTAGAAAAATCAGTTGGGTCAGCCAGATCTTTGTGTGTAATGGATTTGGGGAATATATTTAGCTTACTGAAGAAATGGGCTGTTTTAAATTATTTAAAAATTTATCTTTCACATGGCTAAGACACTAAATAAACTGACTTAAAAGTGAAACTACCAAAATTTTACAAGTGATTTGCCACTGTTTCATTTTATCAGAATATAACACTTTACTTAATTTAATGTGTAACCATTTATAAGTAGACATAAAAAGATAAGAAAAAAGTGAACTTACAGAAATGCATTTCCCATGACTACTACTCAATTGTGAAATACAACAGTATACAACTTTTAAAATCAATCAGATAAATTTGACCTGCCTGTTCTCTATTTGTTTCTTTTCTTTTTTATTGTGGTAAGTATATATTCTTCTTTTTATCACTATTCCATATTTTATTTCCTTCAATCAAATTTCTCTCCTCTCTACTTTATGGATGCCCCCCCCCCATTCTATTCACCCCGCCAAGCTATCTTGTTTCTCAAATCACAAAAAAATATTAAAAATAAAATACATTTTATTGATGGAAGTACACACAAGTTGATTAATTGGGTAAGTATAATAACATCCTCGGAGAACTTAATTGGCATAGCATAAATGAGGTGCCTAATATTTCTCTTGTGAGTGGCTACAAATGGAGATAAATTCTTCCTTATAGTAAGTAGCCATAATTAAGTAGAAACAGCCATTAATACAAACAAGAAACTTATATGTTTGTATTTCTGTATTTCACATTTCTCCCTAGGTAAGTTTATCTATTTTTAAAAAGATGAATAAAATAAAGACAGGGTAATTTCAGATGAGAGAAAGAGGCAGAATATTTTCACCACCTTACACTATTAGTGGTCACCAAGGTAGTTTCAACTTCTTTTCTTCCCTATACCAGGTTATTTTTTTAATAAAAGATACCAAGAAATCTCAGTGTTAATGACAAGCCACCTCTTTCACAATCTTCCTGTGCTTAAATTATAACTAACCATCACCTTTCACCTTTTATGCTTTTACTTATGAGAATAAGTAACTTTTACATATAAGGCTCAAGGAGTTCTGGTAGCATAGTGGTTACGAGTCAGGTTGTTAATTAACCTCAAGGTCAGCAATTTGAAACTCCCAGCTGTTCCACGGGAGAAAGATGAGGCTTTCTGCTCCTGTAAAGATTTACAGCCTCGGAAACCCTATACAGGGTCATTATGAGTCAGAACCGATTCCATGGCACACAACTACCACCATATATAAGGAGTAGAGTCCTGGTGCAGTGCTATGAGTTAATGCACCAGATTGTAAAATCATTTGAACTGTAAGGTTGGCGGTTCAATCTTACCAACTGCTCCTTGGAAACCCTGTGGGTTGGAATGACTCATCAGCACTTACCAACAACAACATATATAAGAAAAGCATGTTGTAACTGCTAGTCATAAACATCACAATTGTAGCTATTTTTCTTAAGACGACTTGATATGCAATCCATTTCTGAAGACAGGGAAAACAGCTATAAATATGATTCTTAACATATTCTGTTGTGGTGCTGTAGGATAAGCACTGGATAGCTAACCTCAAGGTTGGTGGTTCAAACCCACCAGCCGCTCCTCAGAAATCCAATAAAGGTAGTTATGAGTTGGAACCAACTTGACAACACTTAACAACATTAACATATCAAAATAAAATGAGGAATACATAAACTTGTACATATAAGAATTAAATCCAAGTTCTTACAGGATCAGTATCACACTTCATAAGTTCATCACAAAAAGAGTTCTCCACTTTTGCTCCATAGTTCCATATATCACAATTTATATTTCTAATCTGAGAATATTATCAGTACTGGAATATCTAACAGAGTCCACTGAACTTCCAAAAGCTGAACGTGGTCAACGAATGTGATTATTCCAAGGTAGTATTATGCACTTGCCTGCATTTGGACCACATATATATCAGAAATGTGCACTTGCCTGCATTTGGACCACATATACATTAAAACTATGATCACTTATAGATTCAAAATAAAAGCATGAGGGAGGATAAATACAACAAAATTAGTATTAAGCTCTTTATAACTTACAGAATGGGAGGAACTAAAATATAACAAATACCCACACATAAACACTCCTATATTTCCCATCTTTTCCAGTACTTGAAACCAGAACTTCGTAACCATAGAGCTCTGGTACAGTAGTAGTCTCATCTGTTTCGCCGTTAATGAAGCTGGAAGGTGGTGACCAGGTAAGTACTACTGTTCTTGCCTGGATGTCAGAGGCCTGCAAAAACACAACATTTAAAATGCTTGAAACAATTGGAATGAGCACAATGAATATTTAATATCTTATGAAGATTCTAGGTTAAATAAAATGTATCTGCATATATTGATATATAGAAAGGCTCACAAACAGAATATCCATTTGTATATGGGAAAGTTTGTTGTCAAAGGACCGACAGATTTAACAAAAGTTTAAAGACCATTTTGGGCCATTCAAACTTATTACAGCAAATACTGTAAACAGTCAAAAGACTGGGAGGGAAAAATCCACTTATAATATATATAAAAGGATTTGTTTCTTCACATTAGAAAGTGTTTATAATAAGAAAACAAAAAACTTTTGAGGCAAATGAACAAAGGACCTAGACAGGCCAAAGAAACATAAATTTATTAAACAGACAAAAGATGATGTGTCACTGCATTTACAATTAAATATGCAAATTAAAATAAGATACCATTTCTCAATCAGCAAATTTAGGAAGATTAAAAAGCTAATATCCTGTATGTTTAGGGCTTGGCAAAATGAGACCACTCTTAAATGTGGATTGGAGTATAAATTGGCATAATCCTTACATAGAGCATCTTGAGAATCATTACATAAATTTAACATGTGCTTGTTCTTTAATTTAGCTATTCCATTTGCAGGAATTTTTCATTTAGGATATATAACTTGGAATATCCTATAAATTTATACAAGTATATGAAGTTACTCATTTAAGAATGTTCACTGCTACATTGTTAATAATGGCCCTGAAAATACGGAACTGATTACTTTACTTATGATACAAAATCTTTTAAGGACCATGAAATTTATCAAAAAGAATAATATAGATTTGTACTGACATTTAAAGATGTCCTCAATATATCCATATTACGCAACAGTGAAAAAGGAAAGTTACAAAACATTTAATGATGATTTTAATTGTATCAAAATGAATATATGCATAAAATGTGCTATATTATTAATTGTTATTATTGGAGACTGTGTACGTATGCTGGGATGTGAAAGATCAGGAGATTTTATTATTGTTTTATCTATTTCTGTACTATTGAAACAATTTTGTGAGTATTCATTAATTTTACAGTAACAATTTAAAAAAAAAGGGGGGGGAGTGCAAGAAGCTATGAGGATAAACACTGGACTGCAAACTACAAGGTTGGTTTGAGCCCACAAGTTGCTCCTAGGTATTTACAGCCTCAGAAACCCTATATAGCTTCACTGTGAGTCGGAACTGACACTATGACACATAACAACAACAAAAATGAAAAAAATTACTAGGGACTTGATAAGGTTTAAAAAGTGGTAAAAAAGTTATCAGACTGCACGGCATCTAAGTAAAAACTTGCTTTAAAATGATCCACATTTAATGTTTAATCTCAGTGTTCCTAAACGTAAAAATACATATTCACTAACCATCTGGATGTGTATCACCCATCTCTTGATTTAAACAGAACAAACCAGCTATACACAAATGTAGGTGTCCTGGTGTGATACTGTTGGATACGCACTGGGCCGCAAGGTTGGGTGTTCTAACCCACCAGCTGCTTCTTGGAAACCCTATTTAGGGTTCACTATGACTAGAAACCAACTTTATGGTACTTAACAATAACAACTGTATTTGTTCTACTTCTGTTAAGTCACATAATTATTTTATTTACTGCAATACTATCATTAAAAAGTCTTAGTACTTAGTTTCTTGGTACAATGAACTTAAAAATTATTCATTGTATCAACAAGTACCCTTTGACTATTTACCTCTAATTGAGCTGGTTTATGTTTTTTTTGTTTTTAAGTAAACACACTGTTAACAGGTATGTGTACCCTTAAGAGTCTCTTTATTTTATGGCATAACACAGTTATGTTAAATTACAAGACAATAAAGTGAACAGTATTCTGAAGGTTGTTGTTGTTAAGTGCTGTTGAATTATTTCCGACCCATAGCGACCCTGTATAGGGTTTCCAAGGAGTGGCTGGTGAGCTTGAACCACCGATCTTGTGGTTCAAATGACTTTGCAATTCAGCACATTAGCCCACAGTGCTACACCAGGTAGGCTAGCATTAAATAGCATCTACTTTATGAAGCCTTTTTACTCAGGCTTTGTAGGTATTGACCATCAAACATATGTGTGTGTATATGTTAACAGTGCAGTGTTTATCTTACAGGGCCACACAACGCATATGCATTAGACTGCAGATAGCTTGGTGATACTGAACTCAGCCTTTAGAGTTTCAGACTTCATTATAAAATGAGTGTATGTGCATGACCATTTGCTTACTTACTGTAATTATTCAAGTATAGTATATTCAAAAGACTTTTTATAAATTTAATTAACAGAAAAACTGGAAATCTAATATGTAGAATTCCTGTATACCATTAACCCAATTTCCCCTAACGTTAACATCTTACATGCCCATGTACTTTAGTCAAAAGCAAGAAATGAACACTGGTAGACTAACTGGTAGAACACCATTATAAAATTACAGATTTTATTTGGAATTCACCAGTTTTTCTACCAATGCCCCTTTTTCTATTCTGGTACCTAATATAGGAAACCATGCTGACTTTTTTTTTTTTTTTTTAACATTTTAAGACAAACTGCTAATTTCAACTTTTCCAGTTTTTAAAGAAAAACTCTTGGCCTCAACCAATTCTATTAAAAAAGATTTTATTACTTGCACATAAATGTTAAGGCACAAATAGATAGACAGGTTAGTTGTGAAAAATGTCAAAACAATTTTAAATACAATTTACAAGACTTCAGATGGGATATAATTTGATAACAATGAGATGAGTAATTTATTATGTGAAGTTTAAACTTGACAAGCTGATGGTTCAAGGCATCAGTGTGTATTTAAAAGTTTTATCATCACTAGTACTATGAGAACCACAGATTAAGGCAGAAAAAGATAAAGGCAAATGACCGTTAAGAGTTATAGGAGGAAAGGAAAGACAGTCATGTCTTAAAAGATACAGGTTTTAGAATTTTCAGGTATCAACTACAACAGGTTGTTAATGAGTCTTCCTCCAATCCTGATGACACATTTTTCTTCATAGAACCCAGCTTCTCGTATTATTT
>NW_006408540.1:26013844-26014427 GCF_000296735.1 Chrysochloris asiatica | reverse complement strand
TGGCCAGGTGTGGCAGCGGTAGTGAGTTTGGCCCAGGATTGGACATTGTTTCGTTCTGCTGTGCATGGGTCGCTATGAGTCGGTTCCGACTCAATGGCTCCTGACAACAACAACAACAACAACTGGATACAGATGGATCATAAAGAACTGTATAGAACAAAGAGAGGTGGAGTTCCACAGAGTTACTATGAGATTTGTGTGTGACAACTGGGGCAGTAATTATGGGTGGGTAGGGATGAGAGGAGTGGCACTTAGAAATTTATAGTGAAAGAATTGAAAAGCACACAGTTCAATTTGACACAAAGAGAAATCTAAAATGATGATATGTGATCCAAGGAAATATGGAAGGGTAATCATTTCATTGATAGAAATAGTAAAAGGAAACAGAAGACTGAAAGGATTTAATCCAGTTCTTTCTTCATTTTTGAGAAGAGAAAGCAGCTTAGGAAAGATTTTCTCACAGGCAAAACTAGTAAAACTATCTTCATTTTCAGAAAGATTAAGTGATTAGTCTGAAGTCACTTAACTAGTAACCACTTTTAGTCCTTTCTGCGCTACATAATTTGTTGTTGTTAAGTACAGT
>NW_006408540.1:26010413-26013331 GCF_000296735.1 Chrysochloris asiatica | reverse complement strand
GGAGAAAGATGAGGCTTTCTACTCCCGTAAAGATTTACACCCTCGGAAACCCTGTATAGGGTCGCTATGGGTCGGAACCGACTCGATGGCACTTAACAACAACAACAACAACAATAGGAAGCTACTATTAGAATTCAAAATGTGTACCTAGTATGGATTTTGACAAAGATTGTATGTAGGTGTGAGAAATGAGATAATCTTATTTCTAGATTTCAATAAGTAATAAAGTAGAAAAACAGACAACTCTTGTTGCTTGTCAGGATATGAGATTTAGGAAGTGAGGGAATTATTCTTATGCTAACTCAAAGGTTGAGCCTAAGAAACCTGGAGACTGTTGTTGCTGAGTTGTTATGTGCTAATGAGTTGGTTCCAACTCTCAGGGATCCTAAAGAACAAAACATTGCTCATCCTGCACCATCCCTCACAATCTTTTCTGTGTTTGAGCATACTGTTGCAGCCACTGTTTCAATCTATTTCGTTAAGGATTTTCATTTTCACTGATCCTCACAGAGTGGTTCTAATAACCATAAAAAGGGAAGAGATTATGAATGAAAGGGAAGACCTGCTTAATTTAAGGCATTATTAAAATAAAGATGTTAGTACATTTTAATAGAAATGAAATTTACAATTTAAAAGAAGTCCAAATGATAAAGCAATTCACTTGTTACCATTAATTATTTCACACATGCAAAGATATACAATGCAGTTAACACTTCATTTTACAGAAAAAACAGATTCAGAAAGATTTATAATCCAAAGTCATTCAATCCATAAGTGCACAGCAGAGACTAGTTCTCTGTGTACACTTGGACTCTAGTCACATAAGCAAGTTTTCTCTCTTTGCCTTCTGTTTTTGCCCACAGTAGTGCTTTTCATATGCTTGTTACTCTGCTTAGAGTACTGTCCCTATATAATGACCAATCACTTTTCCTTCGAATTTCATTTTAATCATAACTTCCTTAAGGACATTTTCTTGACATGTATGCCACATGAATGGTTTAAAACTAGGAAAGGTGTGTGCCAGTGTTGTATTCTTTCACCATACTTACTCAATCTGCATGCACAGCAAATAACTTGAAATGCTGGATTATATGACGAATATGGCATCAGGATTGGAGAAAGACTCATTAACAACCTATGATATGCAGATGTTACCACCTTGCTGAAAGCAAAGAGGACTTAAAATATTTACTGATGAAGATCAAAGACCACAGCCTTTGGTATGGGTTGTACCCCAATGTAAAGAAAACTAAAATCCTCACAACTGGATGAATAAACAACATCAAGATAAATGGGGAAAAGACTGAAGCTGTCAAAGACTTCATTTTGCTCGATCCACCATCAATACTCATGGGAAGCATTAGCTAAGAAATCAAATGATGTATTGCATTAGGCAAATCTGCTGCACAAGACCTCTTTAAAGTGTTCAAGAGCAAAGATGTCAATCTGAGGACTAAGGTACACTTAACCCAAGCCATGGTATTTTCAATAACCTCTTATGCATGTGAAAGTTGTGCAATGAATAAAGAAGACTGTAGAAGAACTGATAAGTTTGAGTTATGGTGTTGGAGGAGAATATTAAAAGTATCACAGACTGCTAGAAGAACAAACAAATCTGTGCTGAAAGAAGTACAGCTAAAATGCTCCTTAGAAGGCAGGATGGCCAGACTTCATCACTTGTACTTCGACGTACGAGAACTGGGCTGTGTTTTGTTCTGTTGTGCACAGGGTCACTATGAGCCAGTGCTACCTCGATGGCACCTAACAGCAACAACAATAACAGCAACATCAGGAGGGACCAGTCCCTGGAAAAAGACATCATGCTTGGTAAAGTGGAGGGTTAGCAAACAAGAGGAAGATCCCTTAATGAAATGGATTGGCACAGTGGCAGCAGCAATGGGTTCAAGTGTAGCAAGGTTTGTGAAGTTGGCGTGGGACCAGGCATTGTTTCACTCTATTGTGCTTAAGTTCACTATGAGTCTGTACAGACTGGATGGACCCTAACAACAACAACATGCCAAAGTTCAATATCCTACTATATACTCTTATAGCACTATAATTCTTTGTTCTGTCACTTCAGTTATAGTTTTACATGATGTTCAATGAGCAGGATCATGTCTAAGCTTTCCATTTTATCTTGGTTGGTATTTTGTAAATGGTCAAATATTTATGGAATGAATACATTTATTTTGAAGCTCTAAATGAATCATTGGTAAGTGCTGTTGAGTTAGTTCTGACTTATAGTGACCCTGTCTAGGGTTTTTTACGAGTGGCTCATGGGTTTGAACAGCCGACCTTTTGGTTAGCAGTCCAGTGCTTATCCTACTGTGCCATACCAGGACTTGAAAAATGAACAAGAATATGTAAAATCAATGACATATACAAATCCTGACCTGTACTTCACAGTTCACACATAATTCACAATTAAAGACCACAGTCACCCAAACTTAAAACACAAACTAAAATAAAGCAAATCAAAACAAAAGCCATCAGCTTTACTCTAAGTTCTATGACACAGGAAATAAATGGTATCTTTCTCATAATGCTGGATGGACAAGAAATTCTTTAAAATAATAAATTTTTGTGCCAGAAAATGATACTAGTAAATTATCATGGTAAATTATCATTATCATAGTAAAACCTGCAAAGTTGAAACAGGTGTAAAGTGGAAATCTTTCAGAGAAGGAAAACCCCAATATTTTTCATTAAATAATAGAAAAATGACAAGACTGCATCATCAAATGCAGAAAAATTGCAAGGTCCAGAAAAACAAGGCAGTTCTTTGAGTTCCAGTTCTTAGAGGTTTAACTGTATACACTATAACACGATATACTATATACACACACACTATATGTTGTTGTCATGTGCCGTGGAGTCGATTCCGACTCATAGCGACCCTGTACAGGGTTTCCGAGGCT
>NW_006408540.1:26006548-26009548 GCF_000296735.1 Chrysochloris asiatica | reverse complement strand
TACCATGGCTTGGGTTAGGCGCACCTTAGTCTTCAAGCTGACATCTCTGCTCTTCAATACTTTTAGGGCTATCAAATTCTTTTTATATTCTGAAACTTGCCTGAGGACAGTGGTGAAGAGAAATTCTACCAACGGGCAGAATTTGGAGCAATGCACCTGGCTCTTGAGTTTGCTTGGAAGAAGAAATGGCCAGACATGCAACTGTATACTGATTCATGGATTGTAGCCAATGGTTTGGCAGGATGATCAAGGACTTGGAAGGAACATGATTGGAAAATTGGTGATAAAGAAGTGTGGGAAAGAGGTATGTTGATAGACCTTTCTGAACTGGCCAAAAAAGTGACGATACTTTTGTTTCATGTGAACAGTCATCAAAATGTTACCACAGGAGAGGAAGATTTTAATAATCAAGTGCATAGGATGATATGTTCTGTGGAAACTAACCATCCTCTTTCTCCAGCCACTCCTGTCATTGCCCAATGGGCTCATGAACAAAGTGGCCATGGTGGCAAGAACGGAGGTTGTGCATGGGGCTCAGCAGCATGGACTTCCATTCACCAGAGACTGACCTGGCTACAGCCACTGCTTAGTGCCAAATCTTCCAGCAGCAGAAACCAACACTGAGTCCATGATATGGGACCATTCCTCAGAGATCAGTCAGCAACCTGATGGCAGGTTGATTACATCAGGTCACTTATACCATCAAAAGGGCAGTGTTTTGTTCTTACAGGAATACTCACTTATTCTGGATATGGATTTACCTTCTCTGCATGCAATGCTTACGTCAAAACTACCACTCATAGACTTAAAACAATGTCTTATCCACACCGTCATGGTATCCCACACAGAACTTTACAGCAAATGAAACATGGTAATAGACCTATGCTCATGAAATTCACTAGACTTAACCATGTTCATCATTCTGAAGCAGCTGGTGTCTAACAGTAGGATGGAATGGCCTTCTAAAAGAAACAATTACAGCACTGGCAATACCTAGCAAGGCTGGGGCAATGTTCTCCAGAAGGTTGTATGTGTTCTAAGTCAATGTCTAATATATGGTGCTGCTTCTTCAATAACCAGGATTCATATGCATAGAAACCAAGAGGTGGAAATGGGAGTGGCATCACTCACTATTACTCCTAGTGACTCACTTGCAAAATTTTTGCTCTGTGTCCCTATGCTCATCAGGTCTGACGTTTTAGTTTCAAGGGGAAGGATAATTCTACCGCCTGGAGGCACAACACTGATTCCATAGAACTAGAAGTTAAGAATACACTCTCACCACTTTGGGCTCCACTTGGATCAACAGGTAAGGAAGGGAGTTACTGTATTGGGTAATGTGATTCATCCCGGTTACCAAGAGTAAATTGGATTGACATTGCATAATAGAGGTAAAAAAAAAAAAGAGTATGTGTGGATTCCAGGAGATGCCTTAGGATATCTATTGTATTACCATGTCCTGTGATTAAAGTCAATGGTCAACTACAGCAACCCAATTCCGTCATGACTACTAATGACCCAGACCCTTCAGGAATAAAGGTTTGGATTACCCCATCAGGAAAAGAAACATGACCAGTGGAGGTGCTTGCCAAGGACAAAGAGAATACGGAACGGGTGGTGGAAGAGGGTTGCTCTAAATACCAGCTATGGCCATGTGACCAGTTGCAGAAAGGTGGACTGTGATTGTTGTATTTCTTCCTTGTATCGCGTAGTGGTTACGAATCGGGCTGCGAACCTTAAGGTCAGCGGTTCGAAACTACCAGCCGCTCCGCGGGAGAAAGATGAGGCTTTCTACTCCCGTAAAGATTTACACCCTCGGAAACCCTGTACAGGGTCGCTATGGGTCGGACCCGACTCGACGGCACTTAACAACAACAACAACAAACAACAACAACAACAACATGAGTGCATCAAATATTTTTGTTTTCTTTGCTTAGAAAATATAAGATGTAAATGGGTTAGTATATTTTCTGTTGTACACAGTTGTATCATGTTAGAAGCAAGTGCGATTTTATAATTGTCTTTATTTAGAGAATATGGATGGTTTAAGAAGATGTACACAGGTGTTAAGCTGACCAAGGGTGGACTGGCCAGGATTCTTAGTGACTTGGTAGTTGGGATGTAGTTATTTCCCCATGATGAGATCTAACGTTATGTAATCACCTCTATGATGACATTTGCTATGAGCAGCCAATCCAGTGAAAGGAAGTTTCCTCAGGGGTGTGGCATGCTTCCTCTATGTTGGACACTTACACAAAGCTTTCTTGCTTTCTGCTGGATCTGGATGTCGCATTTGTCTTGCCATCTGAGCTCCAGTTCTTGTATTTGAACTAGTGACCTGCTCTAATGCTTGCTGATGCTGAGAGTTTTAGCAGCTTACCATCTTCTTACCTGCCTGATTGCTGTGTGGTTCAACTGTGTGAGTTATTTCCTTGATATAAACTCCGCCTTCCCCCCATATATCTATGTAAGCTTCACTGGTTTTGCTTCTCAAGAGACCCTAGCCTAAGACAACATCTATGCTTATAAAAAGTTGGGAAATATTAATTAACTTTCTTCTAGTTTATAATTTGATTTAACACCTCTTTTAGTATCTGGAGTTAATTGGACATATTTTATCAGACAATGAAATGAATAAATTTTAGGAAAACTTGATAATTACACATACTCATATTATTATCTTTGCCAGACTCAAAAGATTTTCAACGGAATTTATTGCATATTAAACCCTTATCTGGACTCCCAGTGTGGCACTGTAGGATCAGCACTAGACTGCAAACCACAAGACCAGCAGTTCAAACCCATCAGCAACTCGTTGGAAACCCTATATACAGTTTCTGTGAGTCGGAAATGATGCTATGACAGTTAACAACAAATCCTTATTTAAAAAAAAAATGGATTGTTGTTGCTGTTACTTGTTGCCAAGTGGGTTCTGACTCATAGTGACCCTGTATATAGTTTCCAAGGAGAAGCTGGTGAATTTAAATAGCCAGCCACATG
>NW_006408540.1:25987087-26006418 GCF_000296735.1 Chrysochloris asiatica | reverse complement strand
GCTGGTAGTTTCGAACCGCTGACCTTAAGTTTCACAGCTCAATTTGTAACCACTACGCTACCAGAGCTCCTTCACAGCATCATACTAGGACTCCAAAAAAAAAAAAAAAAGGATTATTGATTTTGTATATTCTGCTTCATTAATTAATATATCTCACCTTACGTTACATTCTTCCTGACCCATTTTACATTCCATTCTCAATACATAATTAATTTTAAAATAAGGTCAGGGTAAAAATACACCAAAATTTTATATGAATATACAAAATATAATCATCAAGAAAATATACAAGATACTTACGGTTGGTTTGATAATATTGGAAAGAAGTGCTTCAAATGCTTTAGTTTCGGCATCTTTTTCTTAAAAAAAAAAGGAAAAAGTTTTTGATTTATGAAACCAAACTAAGACCTAAATTCATATGTACTTAGCTTTTTGTGTAGTCCTTCAGTATTTTTGTAACTTAACACTAATTAAACACCATTGTTATTGTTAAGTGCCGTCGAGTCAATTCTGACCCATAGTGACCCTGTATAGGGTTTTTGAGAAGCAGCTGGTGAGCTTGAACCACCGACCTTGCAGTTCAAATGGCTTTGCAGTCTGGTGCATTAACCCACAGCACCACACCAGGACTCCCTAAAACACCATTACAAAATATATGTAAAAAGGAGCTCTGGTAGCGAAGTGGTAATGAGTCAGGTGTTAACTTCAGGGTCAGCAGTTCGACACTAACAGCTGTTCTGTGGGAGGAAGATAAGGCTTTTTGCTCCCATAAAGATTTATAGCCTCGAAAACCCGCACACCCCCACCACTACCAAAAATATGGGGCAGTTCACCAGGCGCTCCTCTGAAACCCTATACAGGGTCACTATGACTTGGAACTAAGTTGATGGCACTTAATAACAACATATATATATATATATATCTGAGGCAGTCAATAAGTTAAAATTATTTTTTATTTTATAGAAATAAGAATTACAAAAATAAATGATCATTTTAAAAAGTTCTCATTTGCCAACCTTATACCAATTAATGATAAATTAACTATTTGTTTCATGACATGTCTTAATTGTGGGTTCCCAAAATTGGAGAACTGGCTTGACCATAATTTATGACTTCTAATAATATACCTGAAAGTTAGCTTAATTCTTTTGAACCATCAGTACTGGCAAGAATAAGCAGCAATCCTCAAGAAATATGGAAAACCAATTTTATAAATGTTGCTAATAAACCATACATGACCCATCTGCAAGTTTGTCACACTATGGTGGCTTGTATGTTGCTATCATACTGGAAATTATGGCCATCGGTATTTTAAATACCAGTAGAGTTACCCATAAGGAGCTCTGGTAGCGTAGTGGTTACGAATCGGGCTGTGAACCTTAAGGTCAGCGGTTCGAAACTACCAGCCGCTCCGCGGGAGAAAGATGAGGCTTTCTACTCCCGTAAAGATTTACACCCTCGGAAACCCTGTACAGGGTCGCTATGGGTCGGACCCGACTCGATGGCACTTAACAACAACAACAACAAGAGTTACCCATGGTGGGCAGGTTTCAGCAGAGCTTCCAGACCAAGACAGATTAGGAAGAAGAAAAGGCAAAATTCTGAATGTTTAGTCGCTGAAACCTTATGAATAGCAGCAAATCATAAGACGAAAACATTATGAATAACAGCAGAATATTATCAGATGTAGTGCTGGAAGATGAGCCCCACAGATAGGAAGCACTCAATATATGACTGGGAAAGAATTTCCTCCTCAAAGTAGAGTTGACTGTATGATGGGAAATGATTAAAGCTTTTGGGACCATTATTTGCTGATGGGGCACAACTCATAATGAGGAGAAACAGCTGCAAACATCCATTAATAATAGGTACATGGAATGCACAATATCAATCTAGGAAAATTGCAAGTTGTCAAAAACGAAACGGAATGCCTAAAGATCGATAAAATATTTTAGGTAACAATTCCCCAAAATTTCCCCTCATATTTATGAAGTGTTTCACTATTAATTGGAGCCCTGGTGTGGTGCTGTAGGATAAGCTCTGGGCTGCAAATCATAAGGTCAGCAGTTCAAACCCATCAGACACTCCCTGGAAACCCTATACAAGGTCATGATGAGTAAGAACTGACTCAACGGCACTTAACAACAACAAGCTATTAATCTGTAACTTATAAAAATGATTGAAGGGTTAGAATGCACATTTACTAAGTTAAATAATGATGTAAGGGGATAAACTAAAGAAAAGTTAGGAATAGCCAGATGTTATTTAACTTGTTACCTTCTGTATCTGTATCAAGTTGTATGCCACCTTTCCCTTTCCCTGATTTGTTTTTTGCAGATCCGGTGTTCCCACCACCAGCACTCTGTCCTTTTATAAGTCCATTATGTTCATTTGTGGGAGAAGGGCATTTCTGGGGTGATGATGGTGGACTGCTCGTTTTATCTTTCTGTGTTCCTTGGCGATCCTTTAATTTTTTCTGCAAACGTTCGTATGTTTTACTAGATCTTTCATCTCTGAAGTTAGACCTTCCATGTGCTGAGTGAGCATCTACAAAGAAAGAAATAAACATTGTTAGAAAGGTCCTTTTCTGTAAATATGTTTATGACATAAGAAAGAATAAAAAACAAATCTATGATGTTGTAAAAAATGGATTATAAAATATTTCATAAGAATAATTTTGCAAAACAAAGCTATTTGTTTCTACCAAATGATAGACTAAGCTTTGTTCTTGATTATGATTATACATAAAAAGATTTTGCCCCATCTTTTCCTATCCATTAATTTTCATAGAAATAGTTTGGCAGTATGCTATGATTATTACCTTAGTTAGAGAATAAGATCTGAAATGATTTGTGTAGCTATTTTCTTTTACTCTTTTATAACTGTAATTTTGCACATCTCCTTCAACGTTCAAATAAAAAGAAAAGACACCACCTGCTAATAAACTCCCTATGACTCAAAGGGGAAATGTACCATCACTCAAAAATAAAATTTTGGAGTTAGAAAAATGAAGCAAATGAGACCATTTACTAACAACAGAATCTAAGCACCAAATATTACATCTTAGATATCAACTCAAGGCTGTGATTTACAAGAATGTCCTCATTTTAGTAAAAGTCACATAGCAATGTAACAGAATCAACTGCTCCCCCAAGTTTATTTTAATTTTAAATCTAACATCTATAATGTAAAATTATTTTTCAAAGCCACAAAATTCTCAGGAAAGAAGTTTTAATTTATCAGTGTTGAATGAAAACTAGTATAAACGAGTATTATAAACACTTGTAACATAACACTACAGTAAAAACATATTCAGCCTCATGACAAACATTACGAGAATTGCACAAAAGACAAAAATAGATAATTGTGACATAATAAAAATTAGAAATTCATGTGCTTCAAAAGATTTCCAACAGAGTAAAAAGAGAGCCCACAAAATGGGAAAAAAACTTTTGCAATAACGTATCAGACAAGGGAATAATCTCTAAAGTAGATAGGAAACTACAACACCTCTGCAGGAAAAAGACAAATAACCCAAATAAAACATGAGCACAGGTCATGAACAGACACTTCACCAAGGAAGACATTAGGGCATCCAACAAATATGAAGAAAAGTTCACAATCTTTAGTCATTGTTGTTGTTGTTACATGCCATTGAGTTGGTAACGATTTATAGCAACCTTATGCACAGCAGAATGAAACACTGCCCGATTCTGGGCCAAGCTCACTATTGTTGCCATGCTTGAGCCCTCTAATGCTGCCACTTTGCCAATCCATTTCGTTGGGGGTCTTTCTCTTTTTCTCTGACCCTCCACCTTACCAACATGATACCCTTTCTCCAGCGACTGGTCCCTCCTGACAATATGTCCAAAGTATGAGAGACGAAGTTTGGCCATCGTGGCCTCAAAGGAGCACACTGGCTGCATTTCTTCCAAAACGGATCCATTGGTTCTTTTGGCAGCCCATGGCACTTTCAATATTCTTCTCCAACACCATAACTCAAAAGCATCAATTCTTCTACAGTCTTCCTTATTCACAGCCCAGCTTTTGCATGCATTTGAGGTTACTGAAAATACCATGGCTTGGGTAAGGCGCACCATAGTCCTCAAGCTGACATCTTTTGCTCTTCAACACTTTTAAAAGGTCTTGTGCAGCAGATTTGCCTAATGTAATAATATGTCGTTTGATTTCTTGACTGCTGCTTCCTTGAGTGTTGACAGTTGATCCAAGAAGAATGAAGTCCTTGACAACTTCAATCTTTTCTCTGTTGATAAGAATGTTAAGTCTTCTTCACTTTCAGCAAGCAAGGTTGTATCATCTGCATATTGCAGGTTGTTAATGAGTCTTCCTCCAATCCTGATGCCATGTTTTTCTTCATACAACACAGTTTCTTGGATTATTCGCTCAGCATACAGGTTGAATAAGCATGGTGAAAGAACACAACCTTGTTGCATACCTTATTGAATTTTAAACCATTCAGTGTTCCCATGTTCTGTTCGAACAACTGCTTCATGGTCCAGGCACAGATTCCTCATGAGCACAATTAAAGTGTTCTGGAATACTCATACTTCGCAATGTTGTCCATAGCTTGTCATGATCCACACAACTGAAAACCTTTGCGTTGTTAACAAAGCAAAGGTAAACATCTTTCTGATATTCTCTGTTTTCAGCCAAGATCCATCGGACATCAGCAATGATAGAAAATGCAATATAAATACTGTTGATTCTTTTGATAATTACTAAAAAGTACAAACAAAACAAACCAGTTACCATTAAGATGATTCAGACTAATGGCAACAATATCCACTATATAAGTAAAGAATATACAACTTAATAAAATAGAATTATTGTAAGATGTCTTACCTACATCTCCATATACTTGTGAAGATGGGTACTGTGGCATATACTGTGTTGCCATGTCTCCAGCTCCAGTTACTGGTGAGTACATGTGACGCGGTGGAGGGGGCATCATGGTTGGGACAGGAATGAAGCCAGGCAGAGGAGGATGTGGAGAACGGTGCAACACTGTGTGACTACCAGGATGAAATTCGGGTGCCTGGGGAACCACAACAACTCTTCGAACACCATTGTCTTCAATAACCTACAAAATTAGATGCTTTTTTTGTTGAATATGAGCAATTCTTTTGAAATAGATTAAGAAATTTTATACCATTAAATCAATACATTTTAGTGACTCAACATGAAAAGAATTTATTAAATGTGAAGTGGCTTAAAAAAAATGATGGAGAAATTCTATTATCTTTTAACTCCAGTTTTCCATAAACTTCTGAAGACTCCCATACATTAGATATATATATGTTAGCACTGAACAACATGAAGTAGCTTTTGTTAAACAATGCAATACAAATTTTGAAATACTGATGCTGTTAGGTGCCGATGAATTTGTTCCAACCCATAGCGACCCTATGAACAACCAAACGAAATACCGCCCTGTCCTATGCCATCCCCACAAGTGCTTCTATGCTTGAGCCTATTGCTGCTGCCACTGTGTCAATATATCTCGTTGGGGGCTTCCCTCTTTTTCACTGGACCTCCACTTTACCAAACATGATATCCTTCTCCAGGGACTGGTCCCTCCCGATAATATATCCAAAGTATGAGAGACTGAGTGTCTCATAATTGGAACATGAAACACTGATAACACCAGCTAAATAATAATTTAAGCAAAAATGAGCAATGATGTTAGGTATTTATTCTGTGTGTTAAGTGTAAGAGGGGGTTTCAAAAGAAAGTTTGTGGAAAAATGTAATTAAAAAGATAATGAAAGCTTTCCATGGACATTTTGAAGCCTCATTGTATTTACTGAGGGCAACAAATTAATGAGCGACACGAGAGAACTTTTGGTTAGACTTAAAAGGGTCAGGCAAATAATCTCTTTTTCTATATTGTAGGGGAAGGGAAGGGAGGGCAAGCTTTTTTGTTGCTATTGTTAAGTGCTGCCTAATCAGTGCCAACTCATAGCAACCATGTATAGGGTTTCTGAGGCTATAAATCTTTTTGGAAATAGAAAGCATCATCTTTCTCCTGTGAAGCAGCTAGTGACTTGAACCACTAACCTTATAGTTCACAGTCCAATGCTTACTGTACAGAGCCACTGTGCTCTTTGAAAAGCTGTAGAA
This sequence comes from Chrysochloris asiatica, assembly GCF_000296735.1. Taxonomy (NCBI): domain Eukaryota; kingdom Metazoa; phylum Chordata; class Mammalia; order Afrosoricida; family Chrysochloridae; genus Chrysochloris; species Chrysochloris asiatica. Next base: position 26,000,278 of record NW_006408540.1, on the reverse strand, counting down.
AGACAGCCGCCCCCCCCCCCACCAACAAAAAAGGGTGGATGGGGAGTCCATAGCAAAATCTTGGGTCCTGGTACCAGAATGAGAAAGAACAACCATATTTTAGAATTTAAGATATAAGATTCCTATGACTATTAACAGAACAATTTTAATAACTGAGGATTATTTCAAGAGAGACAAACATCAAATGTTTATTAACAATTGTGAAAAATTAACTATGGCTTTGAGGCTTAGAAACAGCACAGGTTTTATAGGGGTCACACTGTACGTACACATTTTCAAAAAAGTGATAGATTTCTTTTCTTTGAAACTCAATGGAGGTGCATGTGATTAGTACATACAAAAAAGCCTGAAAGGCTTTATTTCAAAATTAGGAATCTTTAGCTACTCCACTAAAAATTAAGGGCTCTAGTAGCTTCCTCGGAAACCCTATACAGGGTCGCTATGGGTCGAAACCAACTTGATGGCACTTAATAACAACAACAACAACAGTAGCTAAGTGGGCTGACGGCAAGATCAGCCAATCCACAGGAAAAAGATGAGGTTTTCTATTCCCATAAAGATTTACTGCTGTTAAGTGTTGTAGAGTCATTATAGCAACCCCATATAGGGTTCTTATGGTTCAAACCGACCTTTCGGTCAAGTGCTTATTCATTCAGTGCCATACCAGGACTCCCATAAGATTTACAACCTTGGAAGCCCTATACTGGCAGGGTTGTATGAATTGGAACTGACTCCATGGAACATCACCACCACCACCACTACTAAAAATTAAATGTAAATGATCATTATGGAGCTATAACAAATACCTACTAAATATCTTTCCCCAGGAAACAGAAAATATTTAAAATGTAAAGTGTTCTTGGAAGGTAAACTAATATTTTTAGAAAACAAAAATTCCACTATGTTTGTTGTTGTGTGCCATGTAGTGAATTCCAACTCATAGCACCTGTGTATGGGGTTACCCAGGAGCGACTTGTGGATCTGAACCAATGACCTATTATTAGTTAGCAGTCCAGTGCTTATCCTACAGAGCCATTCCAGCACTCCCTTACTCTGTTTAAGGATAGTAAAGAAAATCTCTATATAAACATCTATGTGCTTCTTAAGTATGTTGTTGCTGTTATGTGCCGTGGAGTCGGTTCTGACTCATAGCGACCCCGTAGTACAGGGTTTCCAAGGCTGTAAATCTTTACGGGAGCAGAAAGCCTCCTCTTTCTACGGCGGAACTGCTGACCTTGAGGTTCGCAGCCTAATTTGTAACCACTATGCTATAGGTATATACTATTTAGGTTCTCAAAACCCAAAATCACAAACACATTGCCATCAAGATGTTTCTGACTCATAGTGACCCTACACAGGGTTTCAGAGACTACATCTTTACGACAGCAGGAAGCCTTATCTTTCTCCCAGGGAGCATCTGGTGGGTTTGAAATGCTGACTGACTTTGTGGTTAGCAGTCCAATACTTACCCTACAGTGCCACCAAGTCTCCTTATGTAGGTATATTGTTTAGTGCTGTTGAGTCGGTCCTGACTCATATTGATCTTGGGTTTCTGAAGAGTAGCTGGTGAGTTTGAACTGCTGACCTTGCAGTTCAAACCAACCTGCGGTTCAGTGCTTATTCAAGAGTGCCACACCAGGACTCCTTATTTAGGTTTGTTGCTGTTGTTGTTAAGTGCCGTCAAGTTGGTTCCGGCTCTCAGACACCCTGTATAGAGTTTCTGAGGAGCAGCTGGTGAGCCTGAACTGCCAATTTTGCGGTTCAAACCAACTTACAGTGCAGCACATTATCCCACAGCACCACACCAAGATAAGCCTAAATGACAAGGTTTATTGTTGTTGTTAAGTGCTGTCTAGTCAATTCCGACCTATAGCATCCCTGTATAGGGTTTCCAAGGAGCAGCTGGTTAGCTTGAACCACCGACCTTGCAGTTCAAAAAACTTTGTAGTCTGACGCGTTAGCCCACAGTGCCACACCAGGAATCCAAACTATAAGGTTTAGATAGCCTAAATTACAAGTTGTTGTTAGGTACTGTTGAGTCAGTTCCAACTCAGAGCAACCCTATGTACAAAATATTGCCTGGTTCTATGCCATTCTCACAAGTATCGTTACTTTTAATCCACTGTTACTCTCACTGTGCCAATCCATCTTGTTCGGGATCTTCTTTTTTTCTGCTTTTCCACTTTTCCAAGCATGATGTCTTTCTCCAGGGACTGGTTCCTCCTGACATGTCCAAAGTATGAGAAACAATGAAGTTCATCTCCAGGGCCTGGTCCTTCTTGATAACATGTCCAAAGTATGAGAGACAGATTCTCACCATCCTGACTTCTGAGGGCATTCTGGCTATACTTCCTCCAAGATAGATTTGTTTATTCTTCTGGCAGTCCGCAGTATTTTCAATATTCTCCGCCACCACCATAAATCATGCATATTGATTCTTCTGGAGTCTTTCTTATTCACTGTGCAACTTTCACATGTATATGAGGCAAATTAAAATACCATGGCTTGGGTTAGGCACACTTCAGTTCTGAAAGTGACAGCTTTAAAGAGGTCTTTGGCAAAGATTTGCGTAATGCAACAAATTCTATGATTTCTTGATTGCTACTTCTATGAGACTTGATTGTGGACCCAAACAAAATGAAATCTTACACACCTTCAATCTTTTCTCTGTTTATCTACTGATTGGTCCATTTATTAATACTATTTATTTATTGTGAGAATTTCTGTTTTCCTTATATTGTGGTACACTTCATACTAAAGACTGTGGTCTTTGGTCTTCATCAATAAGTACCTTAAGTCCTCTTCTCTTCCAGCAAGCAATGTTGTGTCATCTGCATATCACAGGCTGTTAATGAATGAGTTTTTCCTCCAATCCTCATGCCACTTCTTCATATAATCCAGTTTCTCAGATTGACTTAAGTATAAATCATAAACCCATGTGCATACCTTTTCTGACTTTAAAGCATTCAGTAAATACATCCAGTAGGTAGAGATGCCAGGAATGCTGTTAATCATCCTACAATGAATAGGGCACCCCCCCACCCCCCTTTAAGACAAAAGATTATCTAGGCCAAAATGTCTACAGTGTCAGGTTGAAAAAAATACGGCTACATATGTATATTTGGTAGGATTACTACGCCTTCTGAGTTGAGAATAAAGTGTAGGGAGGCAAGGGCACTAGTTGGGAAACCATTTAAGAAGCTACTACAGCAATCAATGAATGAGATGATGGTGGCTTGAATGAGTGTGGTACCAGTGGAGGTGGTGAGAAGAGGTCTATGAGGGTAAGTTAACAAGTGCTGCTACTTGGGTTCCAGCTCAGACATACATGGGTTTATTCCAAACAAAATGTGCTTAAACATGTCTCTATGAACAGCAGATGCCTGAAGAAAAACTCTCTCAGCAATAACACTTGTGTTAATCTCACTGTTGTTGTTGTTAAGTGCTAGTGAGTCAGTTCCAACTCCTAGAGATCCTGTATAAGGTTTCTGGGGAGTAGCTGGTGGGTTTGAACCACTGTGGTTCAAACCTGTGGTTTAGCAGTTCAGTGCTTATGCTACAGTGCCACATCAGGACTTTAAAAAGGTGCCTTGAAACACAACAAAACGAAAAGAAACTTTTTATGCCATGGAAAAAAACAATTCTCAGGTCAAGGCTAATTTCAAATTTTTAACAAAACTCAAAAGGACATATTCCCATATCACTGAGGCTTTGCAACAAGTTTATGGGAATGCTGTTGTTGTTTTTAAGTACAATGGAGTCGGTTCTGACTCATAGTGACCCTGCACAGGGTTTCCAAGGCTGTAAATCTTTATGGGAGCAGAAAGCCTCATCTTTCTCCCGCAGGACGGCTGGTAGTTTCAAACTGCCGACCTTGAGGTTAGCAGCCCGATTTGTACCACTACGCTACCAGAGCTCCTGGTGGATCAAGAGTTTTAAGGAAGGTTAGGAAGACCTAAAAGACGAACCATGAGCAAAGTTATTTAATTCCTTAACATTCATAGTGGTTACAAATCGGGCTGCAAAAAAAGAAAAAAAAAAGATTTCTTGACTCCATTGCTCTTATTGCTTCTGCCAGCCACTCTCCTATTTCACTAATTCTCTTTGCAGCATACGCATATTCAACAGCAAGTAACATAGATAGTAAGAGAAGCAACTAGTTTAACTCAGGTAATGTCTTCATATTTTATGCTTTTAAATATATTCTGTAGGCATAGAATTCATAGGCACCCAATGTCTTTAAAAAACAACACACAAGATTTCATGTAGTTAAAAAAGAATATCTAAATTATTTGCTGCTGAGAAAGAACATTTAAAGATAAAGATAAAATATAATTCAAATGTTAATTAAAATTAAAACATATATAAGACAACCAAATATTAACCGAGGCTATCAGCATAATCTGAACACCTAAACACAATTGCTACCTAATTTCTAATTAGGCTAAGTCTGGTTTTTCCTTTCTTTTCTGATTACAGACATAATGGAGAGGGGCTGTAGAAGAACGAGGTTGTGTTTATTATCTGACATTTCATATTACATGTGCCTTCCCCAGCAGAATATAAGTTCAATGGTAAATCTGTTTTGTTCACCATTCTATCCCCAATACTTCTAACAGTACCTAGTTTGTGGCGGATGCTTAAAAGGTTATTTGTTGAATGAATGGTCAGAAATATATGTATTCCATTTGTTCTACTAGAATGCTTTATCCACCCAACCCACTAAACAGCATCAAGCTACTTGGGTTTTATAACGTCCTCTATGTTTCCCCTCTATTCCTACTGTAACCTTCTATGGTCTCACCATGAACCCAAACTACTTCAACTTTAAATTCTTAAATAATACATGTATTTCTAACTAATCAGACTATAAACATCTTATATATATAAATACACACACAAACACACAAGCCATGTCAGTGATTACAAATTTCTTTTTCTTCAGCTCTGTTACTCTGATAATACCTCTCTATCTTCATCTAAACCTCTAGGTCCCCTTACCTTCCAGTCCTCCACAAGCACTATGCTCATCCCTTTGGCTATTCTGCCTAAGAAAGACAGTGAAGGCTGAGCTTAGACGTGTTTGCAAAATCTTTGAAAAGTTTACTGACCTCACTGCTGTGTGCTGACATAGAGGCAAAATGAAGTATAAAGTCCAGCTCAAGAGTGTCCTGAAGTTGACATAATCCCTTTCTTCATATTATGAGATCTACAGTCCCCTCCCTTCCCTGGTAGGTACTTTAGTCATCACCATAACAACCTACATTCCATAAACAACAGTTAGAGAAGCTATTACAAGAAATGAAAAAGGAGAAAACTTTAAATGTCTTTTAGGAGTTTTATTAGTCTACAATCTCTTCTTGGTAAACTATTAACTTCATCACTAACTTATTGTTATTCTGTGTTGCAGTATGATACTATGAACATAAAAAACCCATTGCTGTTGAGTCGAATCAGACTCAGCTACCATAAAGAGCAGAGTAGAATTGTTCCATAGGGCTTCTGAGGCTGTAAATCTTTACAGGAGTAGAAAGCTGCATATTTTCACCTCAGAGAAGCTGGTGGGTTTGAACTGCTGACCTTATGGCTAGCAGCCTAATGCTTAACCCTCTATGCCACTAGAGCACCCCTGTTACTTACTCTTGTTGAGTCCATTCCGACTCATAGTGACTCTGTAACAGGGTTCACAAGGAGTGGCTGGGTGGGTTTGAAGCATCGATCTTGAGGTTAGCAGTCCAGTGCTTATCCTACAGCACCATACCAGTTATTCCATGTTACTCTTGTTGTTGTTAAGTGTCATCGAGTCAGTTCTGACTCACAGATATCCTATACTAGGGTTTCCAAGGAGTGACTGGTGGGACTGAACCATAAATCTTGTGGTTGGCAGGCCAGTGTTTACCCTACAGAACCACACCAGGACTCCTTGCTGTTGCTGTTAATGTGCCGTCAAGTCAGTTCTGACTCATAGTGACCCCGTATAGGGTTTCTGAGGAGACGCTGGTGGGTTTGAATTACTGACCTTGTGGTTAGCAGTCCAGCAGGGCTTAGCATACAGTGTCACACCAGGACTCCTAGGGACTACTAAATTAGTACTGTTTGCCATAGAATTGAGTTCCTCCTACTCCTGTACCATTTGCTTTCTGTGTCACCATTTACGTTGTGATTCCCCTTTCCCTTAATTTGATATCTTAGTCTAGCTATTCATGGTTTTAGTGTTTGTGGTATTTGGCTCCTGATTAGCCTTTGTACTTTATCAATGCCATCTATGTATCTTAACATTTGGCTCAACTCCCAGCTTTTAGATTTGCAAATATTATGCTTGCTTATTTGTCAAGTTCTGGATAATTATCAAGTGTTTAACTGTGCTGAAAACCTGGCTCTTATTGGTAAGTACTTTCTAAAGTCAGAAATTCTGTGTGTTGGGGAAGGGGAGTTTCTAGAGATGCAAAAAAAAAAAAAAAGCTAGAATATAATTTTATATATAACAGGTACTTATATTCTCTTATACTAGGAGACTAGATTTTTTATCTTTTCATTACTCTTCTGTGTTTGAAAATGATACAATTTCTAAAGATAATCTTGATCCTAAATAAAGATTTATAGTAGTAACTCACTTAATTCTCATGAAAGATTATAGCTAAATTCATTTATTTATGGAACACCTACTATGTCTGAGTTACCACAAAAACATTAAATAATGACAAGGCACCTACAATCTTCATGGAACTTAAAACCCTGTGGTGCTTTTGGTGGTGGTGGTGGTGGTGGTGTGCTGTGTAGTCGGTTCTGACTCATAGTGACCCTGTATAAGGTTTCTGAGGCTGTATATCTTTACAGAAGCAGAAAGCCTCATCTTTCTATTGCAGAACATGTGGTAGATTCAAATTGCTGACCTTGTGTTTAGCCACCCAACTTGTAACTCATTATGCTATCAGGACATTTAAAAACCTGGTAGAAGAAAAATATACACATAATCAACTATAATATTAAGTAGTATGACACACATACACATAAAACGGTACAAAAAAGCTAATCTACACCCTTCAAGAATGGGGTAGAATTTCAACAGTCAGAGATGGGGGAATGCGTAACAACATTTAAGCTATTTAGAAAGGACAACATCAAAAGTGAGAATGAGAAAAGTCATGTTTGGGAGAAATATTAGAGAAAGAAAGGTACAAAGACAAACTAAGACAGAACTGGTTAAGGCCTTAAATGTAAAATAATCTAGAGTTCATTCAATGGACAACAATGCCAACTAAAGACTCTTCATAAGCACAAAAATGAAAATATAAAGTGCAATATTTTTGTTGTTAAGGTTGTCAGACACTATATGAACAGCAGAATGAAAACACTGCCCAGTCCTGTGTCAACCTCACATTCCTTGTTAAGCTTGAGCCCATTGCGGTTGCCACTATACCAATCCATCCTCTTTTTTTGCTGATCCTCCATTTTACCAAGTATGATGTCCCTTTCTCCAGGGACTGGTGCTTCTTGATGTTTGATCAATTTTAGACTGAATTGATAGAATTCTTCAATCTCATCATTGCTGGCTTTAGTGATGTATCACAGAAGATTATTTTGGTAGCTCTAAGTCTAAAGATAAAGAACTCAACTTGGATAATTTAATTTGTAATATTTATTGAGCTTATGCTATATTATAAACAGGTCCTTTTGGAAAAATGTTTAAGCACTCAGCTGCTAATAGAAAGATCGGTAGTTCTAATCTACAAGCTGCTCCATAAAAGAAAAGACCTGGTCCAGAGGGCGTGGAGGAAGGTAGACTCTCCACTGAGTAGTATCCAATCTGTCTGTGTAGGGCCGAAGATAGGAGATGAGGATAGGACTCTTGTGGTACAATAGTGAATAACTGCTATCAGGACTGACTGTGAGGGTTGGAAATGTAAAGATAGAAGTTTTGTAGCAAAAGGAGGGGAGTTGTTGATTTTGTAGTCCAGGAGCGGAGGTCCCTAGGACCATCAAGGGAGAAAAGCAGAGTGCGGGACCCTACCCAGAGAAACAGTGACACTAGAGATGGAGCGGCTGAGGACTCTAGACCCAGAGAGGGAGAGGGGCTGTGTGCTGACAACTGGTGGGCAGGTTTGCAGGGTATATAACCTTTGGTTGGTTGATGATGCATGGAGGGGACTGTAATCATGGCAATGAAATGATATACGATAGGATGAATGTAAAGTTAATGTTCTCCCATGTAAACTATCACATAATTCACAATAAAACATTAAAAAAAAAAAAAAAGAGAGAGAGAGAAAAGACCTGGTGAACTGCATCCATAAAGATGACAGCCTAAGAACCCCTACAGGGCACTGACTTGATGGCACACAACAACACTATATGACAGACACTGTACTCAGCATGGAGGAAATAAAGGATATAAAGATAAGTAATGATCTGGTTATATTAGTTCTTTGACTTCATTCCCTTTCACTATTTTGCCTTGTACATTGTCAGCCTCACAGGCCCCCATACTGTTCCCAGGAACGTGCTCATTTTAGCCCATTTGTACTGGTTTATTTTGCTAGCATCTTTCCTCTTTACCCACATATGTATATACTAACTTCTACTTGTCCTACGGAGTTCTTGTGTGGTGCTCTGGGTTAATGTGCCAGACTGCAAATCTGTTTGAACTGCAGGGCCGGCAGTTCAAGCTCACCAGTTGCTCCTTGGAAACCCTATACAGTGTTGCTATGTGTAGGAACCGACTCGATGGAACTTAACAACAACAACAACTTGTCCTACAAGAATTTACTCAAATGTCCACCTTTTCAATGAGGTTTATACTAACCCCACCCCACCCCCCAGTTAAAAATTTAATCAGTTCTATTTTTCTCACCCCCACCCCCCATATGATTCACTGTATAGTTTGCTCATTTATTATGCTTATTTCTCCCTACCAGAATGTAAACTCCACAGGACAAGGATCTTTGCTTCTTTTATTCATGGAGATCTAGCCCAAGTACCTACAAGAATGCCTGGTATATATGAGCACTCTGTCCTTCATATTGTTAGTTGCTGTTGAGTTGGTCCCAACTCATGGCAACCCATGTGCAGAACTGTGCTCCATAGGGTTCTCAAGGCTATGACCTTTCAGAAGAAGATTGCCACACCTTTTTTGAGTTGCCACTGGATGGGGATGGGTTTGCACTGCCTACCTTTTGTTAGCAGTCCAGCACTTAACCATTTCCCTCATATAGTAATGGGATTTATAGCGGGCAGAGTCTACCATACTATCTTACTGATAGTCTGGCATAATCAGGCATAAAGTAAGAGAAGGCCTGAAGGAAACTTCAAGTGTAGATTTAGTACCAGGAAAGAAAGTGGTTATTTCAAAAAAGGATTTGATGCTATGAGTGTAGAGTACACAGACTCTCAGTAGTGGAAGATTTTAAAATCTAATCCAGTTTGCATGTGTAAATAATGAGCTATGTCTTATTCCTGAAGTCAAAGCTCCTCATCAGTGTGCAGGAATGGGTGACATTATGATCTCCTCAGCCTTTAGGGTTGCAGGTCTAAATTCTCTTTTATCTACTAATATAACGTGCCATATAATTATCATGAGTTTCTGTGAGCCACGGTATGAGTAAAGCCAGAAGCACTGTCTTGGGTTACACTCTTAAAACAAACAGCTATTTAAGGCACTTTTGCAACTTAAGATATTTATATTGTTTACATATTTAGGGAGACACAATTTTAGAACAAATTAATTTTTATAACTCAATATGCAAATATAAGTCCAAATACATAAATATATTAATAACCTTGAAATAAACAGATTTACCAAAGATACACTATACCTTAAATATCTGTAATCTTGACATATTTTTTCATCAAAATCAAAGCTAATCAGAGAGTAGCTTACTGTCACTAACTATCTATATGTCTATAAACACATACACACACATATACACAGTCATGGTGTGGCGCTATAGGATAAGCACTGGACTACTAACTGCAAGGGCTGTGATTCAAACCCACCAGCGACTCCTTGGAAATCCTATACAGGATTGCTATGAGTCGGAACCCAATTGATGGAACTTAACAACACACAATCCTGGTGTGGTACTGTAAAATAGGCACTGGTCTGCAAACCAAAATGTTGGCAGTTCAAACCACTAGCCACTCTCAGCAACCCTATACAGAGTTGCTATGAATCCGAACCTGCTCATGGCACTTAACAACAATAACAACAAGATATATACATGAAATAACATTAACACATACCTGTGGGGCATATCCAGGAGGCACATAAATAGGAGGCACAGAACCATTTGGAGACATCATTGGAACCTGAGCAGGACCTGAGTGGGTTACAGAAATGTATTAAATCTATGATTGTCTAAGCAAGCTAGAATTGAAAACAATTTGAAATTACACTTTGAAAACTTCATTTAAACTAAACAATGACTTTCACTATGAAAAGAAATTCAAATGATTTACTGGCTATGAAATATAAAAGTTGTCTTGCAAAGTGACTATTCTGCACTAATAGCTGTGCTTCCGAAACTTGACTGCTGTAACAGTCATCTCTTCAAACACAGATTGCTAGGCTATCCTGGAGATTCTTTGAATGTTTATAATGGGGCCTTACATCAGTGTACTTTACTTTGCAAATATCCCAGGTTATCCTTATGCTTGTGCATATTTAGAAATATCGACCTAGAGGAAAATAAAACTAACCTGTGCATATAATATTAATTACAAATACAAAGGACAAAATTTTGAAAATTAGTAAGAGAAGTAAAGTAAAAAACCAAAATGGAAAAGCAGAAAGAAACGTTAAAATTTGGAGCTGGCTTTATTAAGTTAAAGAATTGTTGTGAATGTGTAAGTCAACTCTACTGAGTTTGAAAAGAGCCCTGGGAGCACAGAGGGTGAAAGTAGTGGTCTGTTATTGAAAAGACTGGTGATTAAAACCTACCAGAACAAAGAAATAAAATTCAGATTGCTGTATTCTACATTTTCTTTTATTTTTATAATGTTATGCTGACTTAGTAAATCTTATCATTTGAGTGTCTTTCTCTCTTAACCTTTTTTGGAAAGAAAATGGGAACTTTGGGAAGATGTATTTTATTCCTTCTAGGAACTATCCTTTCTTTGTTGTAACTTTGGACTACATTGTACCATTACACAAGGAGTTTTTAATAACTTGATATGAAACCTTCTCAAAGAGTCTTACTTATTTCTAAGGAATTAACATGTACACTAGAGTCTGATGAAGAATGAAATAAAGAGAGAAGCTTCTTTTACAGGTAGAATTTTAATCTAGAGTTCATACAATATGTCTCAGTTATTTTTCATATAAAGAAAGAGGAAGAGCTTAATGGGGTAGAAAACAAAGACATTTCACTGGTAACATTATACATACTTCAGAAACCAGAATGAAGAACAGAAGGTTACAGTAAGCTTAGATTACAGCCACTTTTCTTTTTTAAGGAAAGGGAGGGATGACAGAACAACAAAGTGAAAGGAGTATTGAGGGAAAGGAGTACAGGGAGGTAGGGAAGGAATGAGAAAAAGAGAATTCAGGAAAGTGGGGTAAAGAAGGAGAAATACTAAATTGAGATAATGAAAAGGGCACAGAAGATGAGGACAGAAAGGAAAAGAGACCAGTGGGGAGACAGGAAGTGGAAAAGAGGAGGTGAGAGGAGAAAGAAAAGAGTAAGAAGGGAGGAAGAGTGGGTAAGAATGGGACAAAGAGGTAAGGAAAGAGGGAAAATAGAAGGGGGAGGTAGAAAGACAGAAGAGATAGGAGGCTAAGGGAGAGTAGGGATAAAAACAAACAATTAAGGGGAAGTAAGGAGTCCTGGTGTGGCAGACTCCAAAGTCCTTTGAACAGCAAGGTCAGTGGTTCAAGCTCACCAGCTGCTCCTTGGATACAGGGTCAGTATGGGTCGGAATTGACTTGATGGCACTTAACGACAATGACAAGGGGACTGTGTGTAACAGACTACCAAATTACACTGTATGTCTATTAAGATAACTTAAAAAAAATAAATTCCCCATCCGCAACAAGCCCCTAAATAAATGAAATTGGCAAAAAATACTGTTACCTTAAAATAGCTAATTATATTTAGTCCTGGTGTGGCACTAAGGGATAAAGCACTGGACCGCAAGGTCGGTTTGAATCACAAGGCTGACAGTTCAAACTCACTAGCTGCTCCTTGGAAACCTTACATAGGGTCACTATGATTTGCAACCAACCTGACGGCAACCAACAAGTGGCACGATCCATTTGCTGGACAACTAGCTGAAAGGTACCTGGCTCAAACCTACCCAGAGGTACCATAGGTTGCAATGAAAACCTTATGTTGTTGTGTCATCAAGTAAGTTTCAACTTAAAGCAACCCTGTATAAAGAGTTTCCAAGGAATAGCTGGTGGGTTTGAACTGCCGACCCTGTGATTCTAACTCCAGTGCTGATCCTACAGCGATATACCAGGAGTCTCTCTTTCTCTCTCTTTATATATACATATAAATATATATATATTCCCTCTAATCCACTGTTGTTGTTGTTAAGTGCTATCAAGTTGGTTCCGACCCATAGTGAGCCTGTGTAGGGTTTCCGAGGAGCAGCTGGTGAACTTGAACCACCAACCTTGCAGTATCAAACGGCTTTGCAGTCTGGTGCATTAACCCACAGCGCCACAGCAGGACTCCAATCCTTTTATTAAGTAAGTATTATTATTAAAACCCCCATTTTCCAGATGAGGAAATTGATGAATAGAGAAGTTAATAAGCATGCTTAGTGGTAAATCCGGGATTCAAAACGAGACAGTTTCATTTCTAAGTCTATGTCTAAGGATTGAGTTAACTATTACAATGCAATGAATTACTAGCACTGAAGGAGACCTGATGGCAATATAAGATAAGCACTGCACTGCTAACCACAAGGTATGGAGTTCAAACCCATCAGATGCTCCTTGGAAGAAAGATGAAACTGCCTGCTCCCTTAAAAATTTACAGTCTTGGAAACCATACACACACACACACACACACACACACACATATGGAGACCTGGTGTGGTGCTGTGGGCTAATGCGTCAGACTGCAAAGTTGTTTGAACTGCAAGGTTGGTGGTTCAAGCTCACCAGTGGCTCCTTGGAAACCCTATATAGGGTCGCTATGGGTCGGAATTGACTCAATGGTACTTAGCAACAACAAATATATATATATA
>NW_006408540.1:25978622-25986987 GCF_000296735.1 Chrysochloris asiatica | reverse complement strand
ATATATATATATTTGTTGTTAAGTACCGTGGAATCGGTTCCGACTCATAGTGATCCTACAAAGGGTTTCTGAGGCTGTAAACCTTTATGGGAGCAGACTGCCTCATCTTTCTCCCGCGGAAGCGCTGGTAGTTTCAAACTGCCAACCTTGAGGTTAGCAGCCCGATTTGTAACCACTACGCTACCAGAGCTCCTTATATAACATGTTATATATACATATATACTATGTCATTCTGTGTCTGGTAGTACTACCATTTTATCTATAAAATACATGAAATACACATGTTGCATGCAGAAAGCTACTATTTTTGCTATGTTCTCTGATCAAGATTTCTGAACTCTATTATGGTTTTATAGGAAAAGCACTGGACTGTTAATTGCAGGGTCAGCAGTTCAAATCTACCAGGTACTCTTCAGAAACCCTATACAGGGTTGCTATGAGTTGGAATCCACTTGATGGCACTTAACAATCATAACCTTACAGGACCATTATGTATATGTGGTCCTACAGTGGACGTTATAAGGCACATGATTGTATTTTGAACATACCATCCCCTTAACTTTATTAACAAAAGAGGGATATTATAAAAGTTGAAAAATCAGAATTCAACCTGAGTAATTGCAGACTAACAATGTAATCTATGGCAAAAAAAAACCCCCACCAAAACGAAACTATGAGTTGAAATTGACTCAGTGGCAGTGGGTTTGTTTTTTGTTTTGATGTAATCTGAGGTTTAAGAACTATCCTCTGATGTTTCTAAGAAAGATAAAGATTTTTGGTGTCTTTATATCCTTGAAATACAAGAGAAAAAGGAAGAAGAAACTTTTCTTAAGTTTAAGCCAATATTTACTATTAATTTATAGAACAATCTTGTGAGCTACTTTACACATCTATACAATAAAAGCCAAATATATTGGGCTCAGAGAGAAACAAGACCAATTTTAGACTAATGCTGGTTTACTTCCACTAGTTTGCTCATACAAACTACCTATCATTATTAGATTTCTGAAGCATAAGAGCTAACTTAGATATTATTTATAATATATGAAATCTATCAATCAAAATATAATTCAATTAAAACTGTATTTATAATTGTACTAATAACAATAAATAATTTACAGAGCTTCTATCATATTAAATCATTAGAAAAAAGTGATTTTTGGTGTTTTTTTTTTAATTATTACTGATTACATTTAAAATCATAAAATTACATGACTGCTTTGGGTTGTTTTCCTTTTACTATAACTAAAAATACAAACACTACTACTCAAAACATATTCTGATAGATGCTAAAATAGTTTATGGGCGTCCTGATATGGCACTGTAGGATAAGTTCTGGCCTGCTAACCACAAGGTCGGTGTTTAAAAAAACCCACCAGCCGCTCCTCAAAAAGCCTATGCATTGACTCGATAGCACTTAACAAAACAGTTATAGTTCAAAAGTAAATAATTCTACTTTATCCTTTAGTTATATTTAAGTGTTGTATTGCAAACGACGGAGTCCTGGTGCGGTGCTGTGGGTTAATGCGCCAGACTGCAAAGTCGTCTGAACTGCAAGGTCCGCGGTTCAAGCTCACCAGCCGCTTCTCAGAAACCCTATACAGGGTCGCTATGGGTCAGAATCGACTTGACAGCACCTCACAACAACTGCAAACAGGACAAGACAAAACTAAAACAAACCAGCAGATATTACTAGCCAAAGTCCAAGTATATGATTAACTCCTCTACAAAGCAATCATTTCACTTTAGCAAATAAATTTTCATGCCTGAGGCTCTATGGTACATTGGCATATTTAATATCTAAAGTTTTGGTGCTTAGTATATTTAACAGTGAACATATAAAACCTCTACTGTATAAGCATAGCAATATGAAATATTAATTTGTTACTATTTGTGTGTCTCTATAGTAAAATCCTAAAGCCTCACATATTTAATGATGTAAATGTTTGATGACCCACTTAGTTATAAAACTACTTTCCCATTTGGGAAGTAATTAACAGATGAGCTACAAGCTCTAGCTGATATTTGTATTCAGAGAGGGGATTTCTGTCCCAAGGAAAAGCTAAATCACAAAAGTAGCATATCTAAACAACCATGGTTATACCTAATAGCTTTTTAATAATCTACTTGATTTGAGAAAAATCAAACCAAAACATCATGCTATAGAAGAAACAGTTATCACCAATTACCTTAAGAAACAATTTAAGAAACCCCCTAGTCCCAATTTCTCATAAAGTATCACCAATGATTTTAAAAGGGAGCTATTTCATCTAGCATAAACTAACATTTTACTAATTGTTTTCTTTACTATTATATATTTACATGTGAGAATTAAAAAAAAAAAAAAAAAAGGCAACTATGAATTTGTCCAGTAGCTTAAATTCTTAAAATGCAACGGGCTGAAGTGATACACAGTTTCTTGATAAGCAAGCTCTCACAATGGCTTCCAAATAATCTGATGCCGATTTTAGTTTTAAAAACAAAAACGTAGTAAAATAAAAGTGCTGGAAAGAAATATTATGTGGGATATAAAATCAGCCCAACTCTGAATACAGTCTAATCTTTTAATAATTACATAGCAACAATAAAAAATATTCTTTAGCGATTATATTTGGCACCTATTTAAAAAGAAATCCACACGGCATATTTTAGATAAAAACAATGCTTTCTATGTTTTATAATAAAAGCAGAATGTTCAAAACACTCAGGATAGCTTACCACTCATTTTGTTTTTACAGTAGCAGCAGAGAACAAGAAAATCCAAGGAAACAGCGTAGGACACGTTCACAGCTTTAATTGGAGAATGGTTTCTTTCTTTCTTTCTTTTTTTTTTTTTTAAAAAACAAAGCTGTAAGAGGAAAAGCTCCTTTGACCGAGTCACGTGACAGGCAGCACGTGACCAGCACTGAACCAGGAAAGGGAAGGGGAAAAAAAAACTAACACTCCTGTCGTGTTTGTAGTGTTTCTGATTTAGTAAGTGCTTTACTCTGCCACTGCCCTGAATTTGATTATTTTCAGACATTTTTGTGAACCAATTAAGAGCTCAACACAATACATGTACAGAAATAGATACCTGATTTTAAGCCATGGTCGTCTTTACTTTTTTTTCTGATACTATCTCAGGCACTATCTTTCAATTAATATTTTATTATCCAGCCTGCTGCTCTTCATTTTAAAAGTTTGGTATATACATAACATCGATTCATTAAAAACATATGATATGAAATGTCATTCTAAATTTTATCTACTCTCCATACTGAACGCTTACAGAATGCCAGGTTTCTCAACCAAGGGGTTTAGTTACATTTCAGGCAAATACCAGCCTAGATAAATAAAGTATTATTTGTTTATTTTCTCTGATTTAATTTTGTAAATTTTAATCTGGACACAAATACAAATTCTTGGTGGGTAACATTCTCACACATATCCATAAATTCTAGAATTCTAGAAATAGGTTCAGGAGAGCAAAAAAAGAGAAAGGGGTAGGAGATACAGAATTATTAATATGTGCACCCAGACCTTGCTGCATGAGGTTTGGTTACAAAATAAAGAAGACAACTGCGAAACCTTTAGGAGAGCTTTTTCACTACTTTAGGAGAGGTTTAGCAGAAACTTATTAACGACTGTCATAAAAATATAGGTAATAATAATGGGTGATATGTAAAAATTTACAGAGTGGGAAGAAAATTTTGTTATCAAAATATGAGCTTTAAAGCTAGATTTAAAAATTATCAGCAAGGAATTTACTTCTTTGAGCCTCACCCTCTTTTTAGAAAAAGGTTTAAATATAATTTAATCTCATGGCATTGTTGTAAGAATCAAACTATAGATAAATTTAAAGCACCAAGCACACTGACTGACATTACTCAATAAGTGGCAATCATTATTACAAGTAAAAGTATGATTACTATGTTTCCAGAGAAAATTATCTAGTCCTTTCTACCTACCAGTTAGTGTTTTATATGTATTAGCAAACTAAATCCTTCCAATAACTCTGAAGTAGCACCATTTATGGGCAAGAAAACTGAAGCACAGAGTAAGATGAGAAGCAAGATGAAAGTCAAAGCCAGGATCATATATTAAGTCTATTACAAAAAAGTATAAATCACATTTAAAGAGTCAAGTTCCTAAAAAAGTGGAAAAGAACTGGTTAAGAATAACCTAGAGCAGAAAATTTCAATAAATACATGCCAATCACCCCCAGAGGAGCTAAGTGAGTGCCTAACTTCTATAAAGTAATTGCAAACTTTGTGTGGTGCTGTAGGACAAGCACTTGACTTTCTAACCACAAGGTTGGCAGTTCAAACATATTTGGCTCTCTACAGAAACCCTATACAGGGTTGCTACAAGTTGAAACAAACTCAACCGCACTTAACAAGAAGCATCTAAAGGAGTCCTGGTGTAGGATAAGCACTGGACTTTTAACTGCAAGGTCAATAATTCAAATCCATCAGCTGAGTCCTTGTGTGGTGCTGCAGGAAAAGCACTAATTTGCTAATTGCAAGGTCAGCAGTTCAGATACACCAGCCGCTCTGTAGAAACTCTATACAGGGTTGCTATGAATCAGAAAAGACTTCTGGTGTGGCACTGTAGGATCAGCACTGGACAGTGAATCACAAGGTCAGCAGTTCAAACCCACCAGCTGCTCTTTGGAAACTATGTATACAGGGTCGCTTTGGAATCCACTCGACAACACTTAACAACAACAACAACATGAGTCTGAACCAACTCGGTAACACTTAACAATTGGTTTCTTTTGTTTCACATAATTTTCTGAGCTGAGTTCATTTTGGTTTTAGGTTTTATTGTCATTGTCTTTATGTCTTTGTTGCTGCTGTTTTAATGTTTACTTGACCTCTACAATTATCCTCTTATTCATTTTGATGAGGTTTACTAATTTTCTTTGAGGTTGTTGTTGTTAGGTGCCATCAAGTCAGTACCAACTCATAGCGACTTTATGCACAGCAGAACGTAACAGTGCCCGATCCTGGGCCAACCTCACTACTGTTGCCACGCTTGAGTTCATCGATGCTGCCACTTGGCCAATACATCTCGTTGTGGGTCTTCCTCTTTTTCTCTGATCCTTCACCTTACCAAACATGATAACCTTCTCCAGTGACTGGTCCCTCCTGACAATATGTCTGAAGTATGAGAGACGAAGTTTGGCCATCATGACCTCCAAGGAGCACTCTGGCTACACTTCTTCCAGCCCATGGCACTTTCAATATTCTCCTCCTCCAACACCATTACTCAAAAGCATCAATTCTTCTACGGTCTTCCTTATTCAGTGTCTAGATTTTGCATGCTATGATGTTATTGAAAATACCATGGCTTGGGTCTGGTGCACCTTAGTCCTCAAGCTGACATCTTTGCTCTTCAACACTTTAAAACGTCTTGTGCAGCAGATTTGCCTAATGGAATACTTCGTTTGATTTCTTGACTGCTGCTTCCGTGAATGTTAATAGTTGATCTAAGAAGAATGAAGTCGTTGACAACTTCATTTTTTTCTCCATTGATAAGAATGTTGTTTACTGGTCCAGTGGTGAGGATTTTTGTTTTCTTTACAGTGAGATGCAATCCATACCAAAGGCTGTGTGCTCTTTGATCTTCATCAGTAAATGTTTTAAGTCCTCTTCACTTTTAGCAAGCAAGGCTATATCATCTGAGGCTACCCTATATTTATTATTAATTTCTTCCCCAGTTTAAAACAAGTCTTTTATCCTGAAATTTATTTGACTTTCTCACTAGTTACAAGTTCTGTTAACTCCAATGACACTTAAAACAAGAAGCACCTAAAAGGGGCCCTGGTGGCACTGTGGGCTAACATTGGGCTGCTAAATGCAAAGCTGACAGAGCAAATCTACCAGTGGGTCCTGTTCCAGTAAAGATTTAGTCTCAGAAACCCCTATTAGGAGTCACTATGAGTTGAAATTGACTTTATAGCAGTAGATTTGGGGTAAGCAAAGGACATTCCTGGTTTCCACAGCATCTGCTTGTAGATGTTAGAGTCAGTGTTGGTAAAGCCAACCATACTTCTGATCATCAGCTTCTATACTGTAGCAAGTTCTTAGAGCCAACTTGCTCATTTCTGTTCAGATCCTTGTACTGCTGTGTTTTTCCATTTCCTGATTTTTCCTGTCATTGATTACCTCCTTTCCAATCTTTTCCTATGTGTTCACAAGAATCCCTTTTTACCCCATTATAAATAAATCCTCCTTACATGAGTATTTACCTTTTCTAAAAATACAGCTATGAATGTGGTGGATCATGTTGTTGTTTAGTACTGTCCAGTCAGTTCTGACTTATAGGGAACCTGTACAGGATTTCCAAGGAGTGGCCGGTGAGTATGAACCGCCGACCTTGTGGTCCAGTGCGTTATCCTGTAGCACCACAGGACTTCTGGTAGAGCATACAGTAGGCAAAATGGTGAAAAGTTCCATGATATTATCAAATGTTGTAAGTCAATGAATTGATGGACCTGGGTGCTCAGGAACATACTTTCAGGAGACCCCATGGTCAATTGACATAACACAATTATGACAATGTTCTACATCCTGCTTGGGTGAGTACTATCTGAGATTTTGAAAGCTCATAAGTGGCTGTCTAAGGTACAGCTATTGGTCTGTCTGTGTGAGGAAGAAAGAGGAGTGATATGAATGGAAGAGACTTGGAACCAATTAGTCTAATGAACTAATAGAACATGTAAACAACAGTCTATATAACTCTGAGACCAGAAGAACTATAGTCAATCATTCAGGGCAACATTTTCTAAGGACAAAGTTGAGAAGGGATAAAAAGGGGGGTTGGATGCAAATAGGAACCAAGGGAGAAAGCAGGATAACTGTTGTTACATGGAGGGGATTGTAATCATTGTGATGAAATGAAGTATATTATTTATTGCATGTAAAACTGATGATCTTGTCTGTAAACCTTCACTCAATTCACAATAAAAAGTTAAAAATAAATAAATAAATCCTCTTACACCATCAGCCTTTTCATAGTACACCTGATCCTATGTTTCCCTTAAATGAAACCTGGCTTTCAACTGAATAAAGTTTCACAGAAGCCTCCTGGTGAGGAAGTGGTGTCTCCAGACAGTCCAAGAATGCTTTCCCTTACCTGCTTCTTTTCCGTTGAGATCATGCCCTATGAATATTCATCTTCAACCCCTTCTCACTGCTGTCACTTATTCATTTGGAAGTCTAGTTGGCAGCTGTTTCTATACCCTAAGTCATGTCCATTAGCACAGTGACTTTACTGTCCAAAACCATTTCCCCCTTTTAGGTTGTAAAGTGCAACTGAATTGGCTCTGACTCATAACAACCCTGTATTTGGTTTCCAAGAAGTGGCCGGTGGGTTTAAACAACCAACCTTGTACTTAACAATCCAGTGCTACTCCTACTACGTACCCAAAACCCAGTTCCTAATGAAAAAAAACCCCAACACTCTTCCACTCTATTTTTAGCATAGGTTGACACATTCTGAAACCATCACCTAGAATTCAAGGACAGGAAACCTGGGGGCACAGTGGTCAAAATGTTTGACTGCTAAAATGCAAACTGCCAAATTGTTGGCAGTTTGAACCTACCAGGCCCTTTGTGGAGAAAGATGTTTGGAATCTTAATTTTTTATGTTTCAGTTTTGGTCTATCATCTCTTTCTCTCCAGTTAATTTTATTCTACTATGTATGTTCTACTTCCTCATGCTCTCCCTTTTCTCCTGCTGAACACTGCCATAATCTCATTTCTTCAGACCAGCATCTTTATAAATTTAGTATACAATCTTAACTCAGCCTTCAGCATTGTTCAAGAATCCTTTTAGGAATCTGTCCCTGGTCAATAACACATCCTATATTCTAGAGAGATAATCAGAGATTCTCACCATTAATGCTCCAATTACTAAAATGGATGTTTACAGCTTCTTCTCTCCATTTTGAGTTGATCCCCATCAGGAAATGAAGGTCGTCCTCCATTCATATCACCATGGTCATCTCTACTTTGAGGAGGCAGCTCTTCTCCTGTTTTATTTTTAAGTGCCTTCCAATCTGAGAGGTTCACCTTCTGGCACTATATCTGACCAAATTCTGGAGTTAATCATGTTTTAATATTCAACATTCTGGTGCTATCTGACAGTGTTCTACTGCTATTCATAAAGTTTTCCGTGGCTAAGCGTTCACAAGCAGTCTGCCTCACCTTCTTCCTAGTCTGTCTTAGCCTGGAAGCTCAGCTGAAACCTGTCCATCACAGGTGTATGCTGCTGGTATTTAAAATGCCAGTGGCACAGCTTCCAGCATCACAGCAACACACAAGTCACCACAATATGACAAATAGACAGATGCATAAAGATTAATATCTTAGGCATTAGT
>NW_006408540.1:25974896-25977536 GCF_000296735.1 Chrysochloris asiatica | reverse complement strand
CATCAAAAGAAGATGGAAAGAATACACAGAATCGCTGTACCAAAAAGAAAAGGACAATGTTCTACCATTTCAAGAGATAGTATATGATCAAGAACAGATGGTACTGACCGAAGAAGTCCAAGTGCACTGAAGGCATTGGCAAAGAACAAGGCCCAGGGAATTGGTGGAATACAAATTGAAATCTCTCAACAAACTGATGCAGCCCTGGAGGCACTCACTCATCTATGCCAAGAAATTTGGAAGATAGTTAGATGGTCAACTGATGAGAAAAGATTCAAATCTGTGCCCATCCCAAGAGAGGTGACCCAGTGGAATGTGGAAATCATAGGATAGTATCACTGATATCACATGCAATTAAAATCTTGCTAAAAGGAGCTCTGGTAGCGTAGTGGTTACGAATCAGGCTGCAAACTGCAAGGTAAGCAGTTCGAAACTACCAGCTGTTCCATGGGAGAAAGATGAAGCTTTCTGCTCTCGTAAAGATTTACAGCCTCGGAAACCCTATACAGGGTCGCTATGAGTTGGAACCGACTCCATGGCATACAACAACAACAAAGATTAAAAACAGCTTCAACAGTACACTGACAGGGAACCACCAGAAGTTCAGTTAGATTTAGTAGAACTACGGACATCTTTGCTGATATCAGATGGATCTTGGCTAAAAGCAAAGAATACCAGAAAGATGTTTACCTGTTACTGATTATGCAAAAGCTTTCGACTATGTGAATCACGACAAGCTATGGACAACATTGTGAAGAATGAGTATTCTGGAACACTTAATTGAGCTCATGTGGAATCAATACATAGACTACCAAGAGGCAGTTGTTCAAACAGAACAAGGGGATATGGAAATGCTTAAAATCAGTAAAGTTGTTTGTCAGAGTTGTATTTTTTTCACCATACTTATTTATTCTATGTGTATGCTGAACAGATAATCCAAGAAGCTGAATTACACGAAGAAGATCATGGCATCGGTATTGGAGGAATACTCTAACAACCTGCAATATGTAGATGATACAACCTTGCTTGCTTAAAAGCAAAAAGGAATTAAAAATGTTTATTGATGAAGATCAAAGACCCCAGACCTCATTATTGGTTGAAGCTCAATGTAAAGCAAACAAAAATCCTCACCACTGGACCAATAAGTAACATCATGATAAATAGAGAAAAGACTGAAGTTGTCAAAGATTTCGTTTTGTTTGGCTCAATCATCAACACTCATGGAAGCAGCAGTCAAGAAATCAAATGACATACTGCGTTAGGCAAATTTGTGGCACAAGACATCTTTAAAGTGTTTGAGAGCAAAGATGTCAGTTTGAGGACTATGGTGCACCTGACCCAACCATGGCATTTACAATAACTTCATATGTATGTAAAAGTTAGGTGATAAATAAGGAAAATCGTAGAATTGACACATTTGAGATATGGTGTTGGAGATGAAATGTTAAAAGTACCATGGACAGCTAGAAGAACAAACAGATCTGTGTTGGAAGAAGTACATCTAGAATGCTCCATAGAAGCCAGGATGGCCAGACTTCATCTCTCATACTTCAAACATATTACCAGTCCCTAAAGAAAGAGATCATGCTTGGTAAAGTAGAGGGTCAGTGATAAAGAGGAAGACACCTAATGAGATGGATTGGCACAATGGCACCAGCAATGGGCTCAAGCTTAACAACAATTGTGAAGATGATGCAGGGCTGGGCAGTATTTTGTTCTGTTGTGCACAGGGTCGCTTTGAGTCAGATTCAACACGACTGCACCTAACAACAAACACCACTACCACCACATCTCTCAGCATGAAACTGAACTCTTTTAATGTCATTTACAAACTTACCTCAATCATTTCCTCCATTTTCAGAAGCAGTAGTATCTCTTTACCAGATCAAAGCTGTCACTCCCCTTTTACTCTGATCTGCAGCTACTTCTCCAATAAAACTTTGCTTTATTGATCATTTCCTTCCCATCCAGTATTTTCAACCTCTTCCTCTTTTCAAGTTCTCAGAATTTGACCTTCTGAGAAACCCATAAACACAGTAAAGTTACAAACACGCGCTACCCATGCTACCTATTCTTTCCACAAATATCTCTTCTTTGCTCTATAAACCATATATGGCATCGCAGGATAATGCACTGGACCACAACGTCAGTTTGAACTGCAAGGTTGGTGGTTCAAACTTACCAGCAGCTCCTCAGAAACCCAATTCAGAGTTGCTATGAGTTGGAACTGACTCTACAGCATTTAACAACTACAAGCTTCTCAAAGTGTACTCAATTTTATGGCTTTCCATTCACTTATACGTTTTAAATAAAAATTTTACTATGCAACATTTGATACATGCAAAGGAAAATAATATTAGCCATTAAAATATTAAAATGATTACCCTTAAACCCACCATCCAAACTGAAATATCCTATTAATACTGCCACATCTAACTCCTTCCCCATAAAAATCAACTTGCACTCACATATCCACTATCCTCGAATTCTGAATTTACTACCTTTCTTTTTAACCTGAATAATTAAAAAAAGTTACATATGCATTTTTAAACAATGTTAAAAACGACATTATATAGTGTTCTGTGCTTGCTTTTCTTATCAATACTATATTTCTAAGACTATTTGAATTTAATACAGCTA
>NW_006408540.1:25969740-25974177 GCF_000296735.1 Chrysochloris asiatica | reverse complement strand
GTTTCCTAGGAGCAGCTGGTGGGTTTGACCTTGTGGTTTGCAGTCCAGTGCTGAACCTATGTAACACTACACCGGAAGTCTTTCTGAGCTATTGTTCCAGGCACTTAAAATATGAAATTAGATATAACCCTGCCCTTTTGACATATGTCAATCATATGGTATGTTTGAAGGTGATAAACCCAATGAGAAAAACAAAACAAAACAGGATTTTGAGTACAGAAGAAAATTGATGGGGAGGGGAGATTGAGGACTGAATTAAAAAAAAAAAATTGTTTGTGATAATCTATGAGGTAAAGCATACATCAATTTAACAATTTCTACATGTACAATTCAGTGACATTAGCTACATTCTTGAAGTTGTGCCACTTTTGTCAATATCCTTTTCCAAATTATTTTACTATCAATAACATAAACTTATCGCTCTCTAAGTTTCTCATCTGTCCTTTCAACTTGCTAATGCAATTTGACCACAAACACAGATAAGTTTTAAAAAGAGCACAACACTCAAAGCAAATATTCATTACCAATTAATCTACTGTTTGGTCTAAAGGTGACTTCAGGGGATAGTTTTGGTTTGCAGTTTAAAGATTTCCTTAGAGCAATAGTTGTGGGGGTCATACAACCTCATTGGCTTGAGAAACTCTGAATTCCAGGAGAATTTGATATTCTGTTCCATATCGTTTCCCTTTTTGATCAGAATTCTACAGAATCTTGGAGCAAAACATTCAATAATGGAAGCTGCACATCATCCAGTTCTTGTGATCTCATGGCAAAGAAAGCAGATGTTTATAGAAGCAACTAATTAGACACTCGTTCTTGTTAACTGAGGACTGCTCTCTTACAATTTTAAATATAGAGATCAGTTTAGGCTTCAATGAAGTGACATTAGATTCATGACTTCAAAGAAGTGTGTGAGTGAGCCATGCAGGTATCTGAGGGAAGAGCATTCTACACACAGGGAATCAACCAGTTCCTAAGATGGGAACAAACCTGGCATGTTCTAAGATTTCCTTGCTGGGCAAGGTCACAATGTATTGGGGAAATAAGTAAAACTCTGCTGGGCCTTGTAGGTCACTGTAAGGACTTCGGCTTTTACCTTGAATTAAATGGTATGTTAACCAACTCAACATGGACAAAGACCTAAATGTGAATCCCAGAGTTGTAAAGGTCATCAGTGAAAAAACAGGGACAAATTTAAGGGATCAAACAGGGCACACAAAGACGATCAAACATGGCGAGAATTGCACAAACAAAATGAGACAAAATAGATAACTGGGACATACTAAAAATTAGAAACTTATGTGCATCAAAAGATTTAACCAAAAGAGTAAAAAGGGAGCACATGGAATGGGAAAAAAATCTTTTCTAATGACATATCAGACGAAACTACAATGATTCTACAAGAAAAAGACAAATAACCCAATTAAAAAATGGGACAGTACATGAACAGACACTTCACACCAAGGAAGACATCTGGGCAGCCAACAAACATATGAAAAAATGTTCACGATCATTAGTCATTTTTGTTGTTATGTGCTGTGGAGTCAGTTCCGACTTAAAGCGACCCTATACAGGGCTTTCCAAGGCTGTAAATCTTTACAGGAGCTGCCAGCCTCATCTTTCTCCTGCGGAACAGCTGGTAGTTTCGAACTGCTGACTTTGCGGTTTGCAGTCCAATTCGTAACCACTACGCTACCAGAGCTTCCTGGTAGAGAGATGCAAATCAAAACAAAAATGAGATATTATCTCACACCAGCAATAACACTTAAGTTCAAAAAAGCAGAGGGCAATAAATGCTGACAAGGATGTGGAGTGACTGGGACCCTCCTAAATTGCTGGTGGGAATGCAAAATGGTCTAACTACTCTGGAAAACAGTATAGTGCTTCCTCAGAAAGTTGGAAATAGAAATACCTTATGATCCAGCAATTCCTCTACTTGGTATATGCCCACAAGAAATATGAGCCATAACATGATATATGCACACCAATGTTTATAGCAACACTATTCATAATAGCAAAAAGATGGAGACAGCCTAAGTGTCCATCAATGGAAGAATGGATAAACAAATTTTGGTACATACCACACAATGGAATATTATGCTACCTTGAAGAATAACAAGGAAGTTGCAAGCTCCCGCATAACATGCATGAACCTTGAGGACATTATGCTTAGTAAAATTAGTCAATCATGAAAAGACAACTATTGCATAAGATCATTATTGTAATAGCTCAAGAAAAGGTACCCATACTAAAAGGGGGGGAAATTTCTTAGTAGGTTCCCAGGAGTGGAAGGGAGGGGACGACAGAGCACAGGGTAGGGGACAGACACATTATAGTGTAAGGGAGGGCAGTACACATGAAGGAGGAGGGGGATGGAAGAATAAGGTAGTTAGGGGAACACTTAGGTAGGTTTGCATGGGCTAAATGGGACAGAGGTAAATAGTGATGTATACTCAACCTTGGAACAACAGGGCTCTGTGATACAGGGATCAAAGCATAGTCTGGATAAAAGAGGGGAAATAATGTTAGGATGCTTGGTTTTCCTTGTCTAGCACTGTAAAACAGACACTCAAGTGGGATAAAAAGGAATTATCGGGAAACATGATTACTGAAAGCCTGTAAAGCCCATCTTTAGCCTATAACTCACTGGAATACCTAAAAGGGGTTCTAGAACTTGCCCAGTGAAAAAGGTTTCTTTTGGAGCCTTGGTAGTGTATAGGACCTTAGGTGGAATCTTGAGCCCATGCAGAACCTTCCGAGGTGAGACAGTCCCACTTGAAAGGACAAGCAGATCAGTCTAGAGCAGCTAGAGGAACAGAAAATACTTCTTGAAAGACAAGCAGGAAAAATCAAAAACAAAAATGTCAGTCTGAATGAATGAATGGCTACTACAAGGAAAAGCAAGTTGTTTGCTGGAGAGCCATTAAGGCAAGCAATCAAGTCCCTTCAGAACAACCCCCATACAAGACTGAAACTCAAAGGGATCACATGAGTAGCCATATAAGCTTGCTGGTGACCATGCTGGTTTACTGGTGAGTGGAAGTGGGGGGATAGGTAACAATGAAAATATGGGCTGAGTCCATCCACGTTCCATAGACTCTGGTCAACTGGGAGATGAGAGTGAGAAGAGGAAGGGCTGGTTGGTTCGAAGTATAATGAAACCTGGGGCCTCCTGGCCCATGGACTAGGACATAGCCTTGAAGGGCTAGAGCTGAGAGTGGCATGTCCAGCAGATATGAAGTGAGGGGAGATGCACAAAAATGCCCAAACTTCCAGATACCATTTTACCTAGCTTTGATGGCTTGAAGATCACAACTCCACTAAAAAAAGATTTAAAAATCTGATAAAGAAGTGTAAAGTGCTACAGTTTGATGAACTTGATCTACTCTTAGGATGTAGTAGTTCAAAATACCAACTGAGAGGGAAGAAGTCTTTATCTTACCCCCTCAGTATGCAGGGGTGATAGAGGAGTATCTGGGCATCAAAAATGCTTACAGATAGTCATCAAAGGATATGTATTTGAATGTTCATAACAGGGTCTCTATGAGTTGGAACCAACTTGAAAACAATTAACAACAATAACACAATACTATACAAGCAGTAATATAGACATATTTCACAAATACAGTATCAAAACAGAGTTTCAAAATAGTACAGTCATGGTTGAAGGAAACAAGGGTAGTATACTCATTGCACAGCTAACTTCCTGTGTGTCAGATTTTGATCTGAGTAAGAAATAGCAGTACCCTGTGTAAAGCTGTTGGTTGAGGGTATCATTTTGGATGTGTGTTACAGTGTGGTCAGCTGCCATCTTTCAGTAGGTCAAAGAGATGGTTTCCTACTCGGATAAAAATCTGACCTGTAAGAGATTTGCTTGTTATGCAATACAAATACTACCCTTGTTCCTATCAGCCAAGACTGAACTCTTAGAAACCCTGTGCTTAACAAAAGAAGCCAGAAGCAAATGAGAACATGCTCTATATTTCTATTTTTATAAAGTACAAGAACAGGCAAAACTAAATTATATTGTGGAAAGTTGTGGCGATGGCTATTCTTAGAAGGGAGGGTAGCAAGCAGAAGAGAGCATACAGAGGATTTCTGGAGTCACGGTATTGTTCTGGTATTTGATGAGAGTGCTACTGTCGAGTTGGTGCTGACTCATAGGGACCCCGTTACAGGGTTTCTGAGGAGTGACCAGTGGGTTTGAACTGCAGACCTTGCAGTTCAAACTGACCTTGTGGTTCAGTACTTATCCTACAGAACGACACCAAAATTCTGATGAGAGTGCTGGTTATATGAAAATGTTCCGTTTGTGAAAATTTACCAAGCTATAAAATACATTTACTTTTACATACAAAGGGGCTCCAAAAGTTGGTGAAAAAAATCAAGTACCTTTTAGTTCCATTTTTTCATGAACTTTTTGAAGCCCCCATTTCT
>NW_006408540.1:25949481-25969215 GCF_000296735.1 Chrysochloris asiatica | reverse complement strand
CTATGAATTGAAATAGACTTCATGGCACTTATGAGTAAAAATACATACATACATAAACACACATACAATCATACACGTTGATATAAAGTTGTTTAAAAAAATTTTTTTTACTGGCTACTGTATCCAGACTAGACTGTAATGGAGGTGGTATGGTATGGAAAAAGTGAGGAGAGTCACTTTTTGAAATCTAGTGGCTTATACCAAGAAGGGTGAAGATGGGTGTAGCCGAAGAAATGATATGAAATCATTGAATTCTAGATGTACTTTGAAGGTATTCAACAGGATTTATTAATGAACTGGATGTGTAGTGTGAGCAAAAGGGAGACATCAAGGAGGGCTTGAGTAACTAGAAGGATGAAAGTTGCCATTATCTGAGAAAGGGAATGCTGTAAATGGAGCAGACCTTGGTGTTCTGGTGTTCAAATGCAGATACATTACATAGGTAGTTCCTGGCTACAAATGAGCTCTGTTCTTAACTGTGTCTTTAAGAATTTGTAGGTCAATAAGAACCAGTGCTTATAGTTTTTATTTATCCTCATTTTAGTGTAAGAAAAGAGTTGAAGCCTTTTTTCATTAATAAAAGTTGCATATGCAACAAGTGAAGTTGATTGTGATAAAGAATTTGTTTATCAAATATTGTTGGGTCAATCATTTCACAGAGAGCAAATTTATATAATCATAAAATAAATTTTGAACTGAAACAGCTTTCCCCGCTCAATGACTCTGGCTCCAATCAGCTTCTTCAACCTGGTTGTCTACCAATTATCCTTAGCTCCCCAATGTGCTCTTCATTTGAGAATATCAAAACATGTACAGTTCCTTGAACATGTTTCAGAGATTCCCTTTACATGGAATGCCCTTTTCTTACCTCTACCTACCTAATAAGCACTTAGTTATTTCTTAAGATACATTTTACATTTATTTCTCTTTGGAGTTTTTCCTGATCTTTCATGATATAACCAAATAGCCACTCTTCTTCATACTTCATACAGTCTTTAATACTGCACTTACACTTTTAATTTATATGCTTTGTTTATACAGAGTGTGGCTATATTGTACGCAAAGCTGAATTCTGCCAATTTGAAAGAGTGCTATGTAAAAACAGCAGTAAAATATGACTTTATGATAACAATCTGGAATTAACTCTTCTGGTGAGGCGCTGTGAGTTAATACACCAGACTGCAAAGCCATTTGAACTACAAGATCGGTGGTTCAAGCTCACCAGTTGCTCCTTGGAAGCCCTATACAGGGTCGCTATGGGTTGGAACCAACCCGATGGCACTTAACAACAATAAACTAAAACAAAACATACAAAAAACGGAATTTCAAAGTTGGGTGTCAAGTGAACTTAAAATAAATATATGATTTTGCCACTGGGTGGAGCCACTTAAACTGGTAAAATACTAGACTATTCCGCCAATATAGTGAAAATCCCATTTCTTTCCTTTTGCATCAAAACATTTTCAAGTGAATTTTGGTACTATTATTGTGTTGGTATTTAATCATTCATTTTATTAGAATTTGTAATATCTTTAATAGCCTAAACAATAGAGGCAGTTAATGTAGTGGCTAAGAGATAGATCATCTAATTCTAATCAGTTTATTAATTATATAGCCTAGTAAGTTGCTTAACCTGTCTATATTTAGTTTTCCTCTGTAAAATGGTGATAACAGTCATTCTATTTCATAGGGATATTATACAGATTAAATGAGTTACTATTTATAAAACACTTAGAATAGTACCTAGTATACAATAAATCCACTGCCACTGAGTTTATTCCAATCCATTAACAACCTTATGAATGGTTTCTAACACTGCAAATCTTTACAGGTGCACAGTCTCATATCTTTCTCTCATGGAGGGGCTGGTGGGTTTGAACTACTGACCTTGCAGTTAACAGTCTAGTGCTTATCCACTAGGGCTCTTTTGGTATGCAATAAGTGCTCATAAACAATGTCACCCAAGTATAGTGCTTGTGTTTCTATTGACAAGTCTACCTGAAAACCAACAATTTAGAAAGAGGAACTATTATTATTAATTATTGTGTTAAGAAGTCCAAAACAATTAACTTATATGCCATGATTTTAATCTTGAGTGAACCCTCTGCAAGATATTTGAGACAAAGGTTGTTAAAATAAGTAGGTATGTTTTAAAGTTTGTTAAATTTGTCATATAATTAGGCAAGAAAGGAAAAATGAAAAATAGGCACATGAACGCACCCCTGTAATTGTAGTGTTCCCAATGCAACCTTGTATTTCTATAGGAAAACTGCACATTTTAGAATTACCAAGGTCTAGCCTTCTGGTGTAGGATCAGCACTGGACTGTGAACCACAAGGTTGGCAGTTCAAACCCTCCAGTTGCTTCTTGGAAACCCTATATAGGATCGCTGTGAGTTGGAACCAACTCAACAGCACTTACCAACAACAAGAAGAAGCACTGGACTGCAAGGTCAGCTTGAACCACAAGGAAAGCATTTTAAACCTACCAGCTGCTTCTTGGAAACCCTATGCAGGGTTGGTTGAGTTGGAATCAACTTGATGGCACTTAACAACATCAACAGAATGGTTCCCTCAAATAAAATGCATCCAATCCAGTGCTTTCCTTATTATAACTGAGAGGTCCTCAAAAGTTGGGACATCATTTATGCTGGGTGCTTGAACTTTTATGACAACTGTGAAGACAGTAAGGGGATATACCCAAATTTTCTCAGACTGGTACTGAAGATGGGAGGAGTCAATAACTTGTAAACCACAAATAGAAAAGCAGTAAATATTTGGATGAAAAGTTCTCTTCCCTACTCTATCATATATATCTCTTGTTTACATTATTATTTATAATAAAGCAAAAGTACTTAAATGTACCTCACTGAAACAATTACGAAGAAAGACCCTAAAACTTTCTAGTAAGTGAGGAATATTATATATATTCAGTAATTAAGTTAACAATAGTTAAACCTGTTCTAAAAGATAATTTAAGGTGATTTACAAAAAGTACAGAAGATTGATTGTCTACTAAGGCTGTTCTTAGACTGTAATACCATCTGGGTCACTTGAGTATAATACCAACTCATAGCAACCCTATGCACAACAGAACGAAACACTTGCCCAGTCCTTGGCCAAGCTCACAGTTTTTGCCACAGTTGATCCCATTGATGCTGCCACTTGGCCAATCCATCTCACTGGGGGTCTTTTCTCCGTTGATAAGAATGTTATTTATCGGTTCAGTGGTAAGGATTTTTGTTTCCTTGACATTGAGATATAATCCATACTGAAGGCTGGTAGTTTCAAACTGCCAACCTTGAGGTTAGCAGCCTGATTCATAACCACTATGTTACCAGAGTTCCTTTGAGACATAAGATCACCAAATTAATAAATGAAGCTTATTGAATAAGGCTACAAAACACCTAATAACAGTTATACGCATGAGTTAGGCAATTAGCACAAGACTAGAGTCCAGAAATATAACAAATTATTGATTGTAATTTGGGAACAGAATGAGGAAAGATGTATGGGAAAAAAAGAAAAAGATCAAAGTCATTATTTATGACCTTGTTTTCCTTGGAAATGTGTTATTCTTTTTTAAAGTTGGACAAAGGAAAATGTTTAAACTAGGAGCCTTAATTTGGTTCCAAATTATAAGTAATTTCAGTTATATGTATGTGGTTAACTAAACATTTCTATAATTTGATTTGCTAAACACTTAGATGTTATCAACAATAAAAACATAGGCTTATCAAGTCTGAAGAATGAAGATGGTATTATGGTTATAATCTACCTTTGGCACTAAGCAGAACTACATACAGATTAAAAACTTAAAGTTAAAAATGTGTTTACCAAGCACCTGTTTCTACACAAGAAGGTATTTTTAGTGTTGTTGTTTATAAAGATGCAGAGGCTGTGATATTAATGTGCACAGATGCGGCAGGTTATGAAACTATTTTTAGTATCTGTCTAATGTGAACAATGATGAATCATTCTTTGTTATTCTACTAGGAAACAGTGCTTAGGATTTACTGCAGCACATTAGGCTAACTATGTCCCAATAAATGAACACCCACACGTTGACATCATACAGGCAGTGATAAGGATCAATGACGCAAATCATGTCAGGTTCAAACATTAAATCCACAGTAGTTTAAAAAAAAAAAAAAAAATCCAAATGACAGGGAAGAACAGTCATCCAACATTCAAAGACTTTGGTAAGTCACTAAGTACTGTGATGTTGAAAAGGGTTGTGCTAGGCTCTTTAGCTAACTATTTTTAATTATATATTTTCCATACAATAAACTCTGTATTTGTTTCCCACAGTTTTTAGGGTTTAAGATTTGGACTTTTAAAACAAACTGTGAGGTTCCAACAGTCACACAGCTTCTATGGAATAATACACCCACTGATTCATGGCGTCTCCATTCACAATAGAATAAAACACTGCCTGCTCCTGTGTGATATGTATGATCAGTTGTAGACAGGACTGCTACAATCCATAAGGTTTTCATTAGTGATTTCAGAAGTAGACTGCAAGCCTTTATTCCTAGTCTATCTCAGTCCACAAATGTGGCTGAAACCTGCTCAGCATCAATGTTGTTCTGTGTGCTATCAAGCTGTTTCTGACTCATAGTGATCCTGTATAAGGTTTCCAAGAGTGGCTGGTGGGTTTGAATTACTGACCATGCTGTTAGCAGTCCAGTGCTTATTCTATAGCACGACACCAGGACTCAATATTCAATATCATAGCAACACACATCTCCACGGACAGAAGGGTAGTAGCTGCACATGAGGTGCACTGGCTGGGAATAGAACCTGGGCCTTCTGCATGGAAGGTATTCTACTACTGAACCACCAATGTCTCCTCTCCACCTCCTGGCCTTTGCAGTCAAGCTCTTTTTGTAGACGCTATTACCATTTGTTAGGCACTTTATATAACATTTCGTTTAGATTCTGATTTGGAACCTTACCCTTGGTATTCACTGTGCTGTCAGCTAACTATTATCTTGATATTTTCCCACGATAACCTTCTTCTTTGGACCTTGGCTTTATTTTGATTCACATTTTTTCAAGGGACCTGGTGACACAATAGTTAAGCACTTTACTACTAAATAAAAGGTTGGCAATTTGAACCCATCTGGCATCTCAGTGGGAGAAAGACCAGGCCATACACTCCTGTAAAGGTTACAGTCTAGAAAATCCTCTGGAGCAGTTCTATCACACGGGATCATTATACATTGCCATTATACAGAACCTAACAACAACAATTAAAGTATTTTTTGACAAGGAAATATTAACTTTTAATGTGGACAACTGCATTGGTGAAAATAGCTTACTATGAGTATCCATATAAAGCATCAAAATTTCTTCATCCAGAATCACAGTTCTCCTCTCCTGTAATAGGAAAATAACCTGTCCCTGGAGACTTGCCACAGATGCCCACATCCTGCTGAAGGTGGTCCTGAAGAGAAACTAGACCTGCACACTTAGCATTACTCTTTCTTCTAGTTTCTTATGCTCTCCTCAAAGTCTATCACTTACTAAGGATAACTGGAAAGCTGAACAGAGATCAGAGATGGAGTTGACCACTAGCTTTCTGTTCTGTCGTCATTATTCTGACATTGTTGCTGTGCACCATCCGGTCCGTTCTGACTCACAATGACCATGTAAAGGGTTTCCAAGAAGCAGCTGGTGGGTTTGAACTGCTGACCTTATGGTTAAAAATCATGAAAAGAACTCCCTCCCCCACACCCCTCAGGCACTTCCTTTGGTGTTTCCTCAACTGGCAGTATGGAAATTATGGAAAAATTGTTCTGTTAAATAACTATGAAAGCAGTTTCCCTCTCTGAAGGTTTTTATTATTACTATTTTTTTTCAAACTTCTAATTGTCTCAACATCAGAGTCGGCAGTTCAAACCAGCAGCTCTTGGGGGGCCAGACCTTTATGACTTGCTCCTGTAAAGATTACAGTCTAAGAGACGCAACAGGACAGTTCTACTCTTTGTCATAGAGGGTTGCTATGAGTCAGGCAACTCAATGGCACACAACAAGAAGCCTAAAAACAGTATTAACATATTGAAACATGATTGTGGAAAGAAAAAAGCATTTTTCAAAAATGTTGAGAGATTATACATGAAATTGAATCAGACTAGCATGTTAAAGACAAAGAACTTAAACTGTTCTTTCTGAATTAGATTAAAATTTACCCTTTAAAAGTGAATAAACTTCTTCAAGTAATGTTATTGGACAGGTTTTAGGATCAAAGAGCTAATAAAATTATGACTTTGGCAGAATTACTTAACCTCTGGAGCCTTTGAGAAAATAATAAACACATGCAAGAAAATACCTCTTGTCACGTTATTATGTTATTATATGACTTTTATGGTTGATGGTGGCATGTTTGGATGTGCCTTAATATCATAACCAAAGTAAGAGGTACAAGTCACACTTCTGGATTCAAGAAGGTTCTTTCTGAGAAATAAAGTTATTCCTAGTGTTGATTACAATAACAGAGGATAATCACATATTCGAGCATGAATTCTATATACACATTGGAGAAATAATGATATTTTTTCATCTCTGTATATAGGTAATCCCCAAGTTAAAAATATCCATGTTGCCCTTTAAACTTAACTCTTTAAGCAAGGATTTGAACTGATTAGAATAAATTGTTAAGTCCAACAAAGTGATACAGAAACAGACCTGAATTTTAAAATTTGGGTGATTCATAACCTGGAAGGGAAAATTTTAAAATTTGGGTGATTCCAGTAACCTGGAAGGGAAAATTATGGATTGAAACCCTCAAATGAGAGACGTCAAAGAGGCGTAGTAAGTGACCCATTTTAGGAGCCTGATGAACAAGACTGGATTATTGCAGGATTGTGGAGGACCACACACATTCATAGCAGCGGGTCAGCTGCCATCTTTGAGTATTGCTTTAGGTCAAAATTCACTTTACATTTATTTATATTTATGTAAATTTTCTCTCACTGAAATGATTGAACCAATCCCTACTTGAAACAAATTCTTCAAAACAATAGCCTTCACTAGGCTGCACATGCAGCATTTAAATCACTGAAAAGGCTCTGAGCCTTTTCTTGTACTAAACTAAGATTAAATTAGATCATATGCATCAGTTTCAACTGACCTATAACTCTTAAAAACAAAGGAATAGATCTCGTTTATAATCCAGAAAATGCCTGTATCTATTATTGTTAGGTGCTCTTGAGTTGATTCTTACTCATAGTGGTCCTATGTAAGGTTTCTAAGGAGTGACTGGTAGGTTTGAACAACAAACCTTACGGTTAGCAGTCCGGTGCTTATCCTATAGTGCCACATCAGAAGGTTGCTGTTAGGTGCCATTCCAACTTATAGCAACCCTATGGATAACAGCAAAAAACACTGCCTGGTCCTGCACCATCCTTACATTGTTGTCACGCTTAAGTCTATTGCTGCTGCCACTGTGCCAATCCAACTCCTTGAGGGTCTTCCTCTTTTTCCCTGACCTTCCACTTTACCAAGCATGATGTCCTTTTCCTGGAAATGGTCTCTCCTGATAATATGAGGCACAAAGTTTTGTCATTCTGGCTTCTAAGGACCATTCTGGAGCTGTACTTCTTCCAACACAGATTTGTTTGTTCTTCTGGAAGTCCATGGTACTCTCAATAATCTTCTCCAACACCATCATTTAATAATATAGCCATTCCCTCTCCCTTTTTCCTTTACTTGAGGGGCTGTAAGACAATGTCCTTGTAATTATAAACAACTAAGTACTGAATGAAAACAAGTCTATTGCTACATCCCTAAAATAAATCAATAAACATATACTGAGTTGCTATACATAAGGAACAGTTCTAAGTACAACTGGACAAGAGAAAGTAGGTTTTGCTATGTCATAGTTTTGTTACGATAATCACTTGAGATGGCAGATGTTGGTCCAGATATTTGAGTTCTCTGTTGATCCTGAGATTCCTGGTGTAAATGAACCAAAATCCACTGCCACTGAGTTAGTTCCGAATTATAGCTACTATGTTTAAGATTTCCGAAGCTGTAATCATCATGGGAGCAGACAGCTGCATCTTTCTCCTGTGGAATCACTGGTGGGCTTGAACTAACAACGTTACAGCTTGCAGTCTAATATGCATCCTACAGCACCACCAGGGTTCCTTCCTTGGTGTAGTTGTGAAAATTACAGTCTTTACAGTCAGAAACCATCACTCATCTGTCAGTTCATAATACTGTGCTGGCTTGTGTGTTGCTGTAATGCTGAAATGCCACGAATATTTTAAATACCAGCCGGGTCATTCATAGTAGACATATTTCAGTACAGCTTCCAGACATAGACTGACTAGGAAGAAGGAGAAGCAGACCACTTCTGAATAGTTACACCAGAACCATATGAATAGAAGTGAACACTGACTGATATAATGCTGACGTTGAGACCCTTGGGTTGGAAGGCATTCAAAATATGACTGGGTAAGAGCTGCCTTTTCAAGTAAAGTTAATCTTAATGATTTGGATGGAGCAAACCTTTCGGGACCTTTATTTGCTGATGATGTAAATGAGAAGAAACAGCTGCAAACATCTATTAATAATTAGAACATGGAATGTATGAAGTATGAATCTAGGAAAATTGGAAAGAGTAAAAAATGAAATGAAATTCATTTGTCAAGATGAAAGAACTGCAGCAAAATTCCGAGCCTTGACTTGCAATACTGAAGGATACTATAGGCAAAATATAGAATGATGCAGAAAGCATCAAAAGAAGATGGAAGGAATACAGAGTCACTGTACCAAAAAGAAATGGTTGATGTTCAACCATTTCAAGAGGTAGCATATGATCAAGAGCCAGTGGTACTGAAGGAAGAAGTTCAAGGTATACTGAAGGCACTAGGAAAGAACAAGATTCTGGGAATTGATGGACTACAAATAAAATATTTCAACAAACTGATACAGCATTGGAGACACTTACTCAGCTATGCCAGGAAATCTGGAAGACAGCTATCTGGCCAACTGATAGAAAGAGATCCATATTTGTTCCCATTCTAAAGAGAGGTTACCCAATAGAATGCAGAAATCATCAGTAAATACAATTAATTTCACACGCAAGTAAAATTTTACTAAAGATAATTCAAAAACAGCTCCAACAGTAAATTGACAAGAAACTGCCAGAGGTTCAAGCTGGATTTAGATGAAGACCTAGAACAAGGGATAGCAATCTGATGTCAGTGGATCTTGGCTGAAAGCAGTGAATATTAGATGTTTACCTGTATTTGATTGACTATGTGAAGGTTTTTGACTCTGTGAATCATGACAACTATGGATAACATTACAAGAATGGGTATTCCTGAACACTTAATTGTTCTCATGAGGAACCTGTACATAGACAAAGAGGCAGTCGTTGGAAGAAAACAAGGGGACACTGAATGGTTTAAAATCAGGAAAGACATGTGCCAAGGCTGTATTTCTTCACCATTGTTGCTCAATTTGTATGGTGAACAAATCATCTGAGAAACTAGATTATATGATGAAGAACATGGTATCAGGACTGGAGGGTAATTCATTAACAACTTGCCACATGTTGATACAACCTTGTTTGCTGAAAGCAAAGAGTACTTAAAATACATACTGATGAAGATCAAAGACCACAGCCTTTAGCATGGGTTGCACCTCAATATAAAGAAAACAAAACTCCTCACCACTGGACCAATAAATAACATCATGATAAACGGAAATAAGATTGAAGTTGTCAAAGACTTCATTTTGCTTGAATCCACTATCAACCCTCATGGAAGTAGCAGTCAAGAAATTAAATGACATATAGCATTAGGCAAATCTGCTGCACAAGACCTCTTTAAAATGTTCAGGAGGAAAGATGTTAGTTTGAGGACTAAGATGTGCCTGACTCAAGTCATGGTATATTCAATCACCTCATATGCATGTGAAAGTTGGACAATGAATAAAGAAGACCATAGATATACATTTGAGATATGGTGTTGGAGAATATTAAAAGTACCATGGAGTGCCAGAAGAACAAACAAATTTGTGTTGAAAGAAGTACAGTTAGAATGTTCCTTAGAAACCAGGATGGTGAGACTTGTCTCTAATACTTTGGACATGTTATTAGCAGGAACCAGTACCTAGAGAAGGACATTATGATTAGTAAAGTGGAGGGTCAGTAAAAAGAGGAAGACCCTAATGAGATGGCTTGGCATAGTGGCAGTAGCAAAGGGCTCAAGTGTGACAATCACCGTGAGGATGGCGTGGGACCAACCAGGCAGTGTTTCCTTCTGGCATGCATATGGTCGCTATGAGTCAGAAACAACTCCATGGCACCTAATATAACAAATAACATAGACGGGAACTCAAGAGAACAGTGCTTCAAGGAGGGAATAAAATATTATCTCACAAGTAAAATAAGACTGAAAATTGATCACCATTTTAGCAACAGAGAGTTCAAAGTTGACCTTGACAAGACTGACAAAAAATGAAAAATGTTATTTTCATTTTTTACAAGTAATAGTACTCTATGATCATCAGAGTTATTACTGTTAAGGACTTTTAATATTTAAAATGTTAAAAATACAAATTAAAGGCTTAACTAATTATTTTTCTATGCTATGGGAATTCTAAAGCCAAGCTAAGTGATATAAAGCTGAGTAAAATCCAATACGGCCAGAACATAATGTCTCTAGCCTCAGTTTCCATGTCACTTCATGGCTAAATGGGATTTTCAAGGAAATATTTTAATGGAAAATATGAGTAGAAGCAAAAAATATGAGAGTATATTTTGCACATACATAACTACCTACTAAGAAGGGAGCTCTGGTAGCAGAGTGGTTACGAATCGGGCTGTGAACCGCAAGGTCAGCAGTTTGAAACTACCAGCTGTTCCGTGAAAGAAAGATAAGGCTTTCTGCTCCTGTAAAGATTTACAGCCTTGGGAACCTTGTACGGGGTGGCTATGAGTCAGAACTGACTCCACGGTCCACAGCCACCACCACCTACTAAGAAAAATTATTCAATTACTATTTATTGAATGTGTATTTAATATCATGAAAACATTTTACCATAACTGTGTGGAGTTGTGGGTTAATGCGCCAGACTGCAAAGCCATTTGAATTGCAAAGTCAGCAGTTCAAGCTCACCAGCTGCTCCTCGGAAACCCTATACAGGGTCGCTATGGGTGGGAACCAACTCGACGGCACTTCACAACAACAACAATACATATTTTGGAGTACTGGTATGGCGCTGTGGGTTAATGTGCCAGACTGCAAAAACCATTTGATTCAAAAGGTTGGCAGTTCAAGCTCAAAGGTGCTCCTTGAAAACCCTATA
Source organism: Chrysochloris asiatica (assembly GCF_000296735.1). Taxonomy (NCBI): domain Eukaryota; kingdom Metazoa; phylum Chordata; class Mammalia; order Afrosoricida; family Chrysochloridae; genus Chrysochloris; species Chrysochloris asiatica. The sequence continues at coordinate 25,957,891 of NW_006408540.1, read as the reverse complement.
CAGGGTTGTTATAGGTCGGAACCAACTCGATAGCACTTAAACAACAACAACAACAACAACATACATATTTTGATTATAAAAGGAAAGATTGTTAAGATGTTTAAAAAACATTTGAAATTGCCAGTAAAGATAATATACCTATTGGGCTAACTAACCTTAAACTAAGCAAACATTTAACAAAGCTAATTTCAATCTGAGACTTTCAGAAAATTCGATTCTAATAAAAATTTAAACATAGCAATCTAGGGAGAAGCAAATGTCTGACAAAGTCATGATAACAAAACTTCTTTTCTACAGAAAATATAGAATATTTCTAAATTTCTATCCATTACCTAGAACTTTACTACTTTTAAATAAAATAATTAATCATGTGAATAATACTTTGTTTTAAAAAAAAACACCCCATCCCAAGAAAATACGCTGACATTTTCTTTTATGTAAGACAGATGTATTTTACAATTGTTTAGTATTACTGCATAGCCAAAAAGCAGTTCTTATAAATGAACAGACTTTGCCTTACATATATGTTATTTTTAAAAGGTTGACATTTGCCAGAATCGATTTGATGGCAACTCACATAAGTTATTAAGAAACTGCTTAAAACAAAGATGCTTTCTAACTCTTCCTGTACTTTTGACTTCCCTAATTTTTTTTAGGATGGGCTGGGTGTGAATAAGGAGTGAAGGACAGGTTTGGGACAGACTATGAGCAGGTGGTGGCTAGGTCTAGGCCTTGGTTTATTGTTAGGGTTATAGTTAGGATTAGGGTTAGTGTTAGGTGTAAGGATTGGGCTAAGGCTAATAGTAAGGCTTGGTCTAGATTTTATGGTTACAGTTGTTTATTTATTAATTTTTTTTTTCTTGAAATCTGTTTGATTTTCTCTTCAGTTGGAAGTTCTAAATCTGATTATCTCTTTTTATTTTGTTTTGTTGTTCCAACTGCACTTTGGCTCTCTATATTCCCTCATATAGGTCTATTTTACTTTGCATACCTCTACATCTGGGTTGAGCCTATATGATATCGTCATGCGTTATTGAATGATGCAAAAAGCATCAAAGAAGATAGAAGGAATACACAAAGTCACTGTACCAAAAGGAAATTGTTGATGTTCAGCCGTTTCAAGAGGTAGCATATGATCAAGAGCCAATGATACTGAAGGAAGAAGTCCAAGGTGCACTGAAGGACTTGGCGAAGAACAAGGCACCAGAAACTGATGGAATTAAAAATAGAAATCTTTCAAGAAAGTGAGGCGGCACTGGAGGCACTCACTCCACTTTGCCAAGAAATTTGGAAGACAACTATTTGACCAACTGATTGGAAGAGATCCATATTTGTGCCCATTCCAAAGAGAGCGGAACCAACGGAATGCGGAAATTATTGGACAGTATCTTTGATATTACACGTGAGTAAAGTTTTCTTACAGATAATACAGAAACGGCTGCAACCATACATTGACAGAACTTCCAGAGGTTCAAGACAGACTCAGAAGAGGCCATGGCGTGAGGGATATCATTGCTGATGTCTGATGGATCTTAGCTGAAAGCAGAGATTACCAGAAAGATGTTTACCTGTGTCTTATTGATTATGCAAAGGCTTTTGATTGTGGGGATCATGACAAGCTATGGAAACATTGCAAAGTATGAGTATTCCTGAACACTTAATTGTGCTTATGAGGAATCTGTACCTGGACTAAGAGGCAGTTGTTAGAACAGAACATGGGAACACTGAATGCTTTAAAATTAAGAAAGGTGTGTGACAGGTTGTGTTCTTTCACCATACTTATTCAACCTGTATGCTGAGCAAATAAACTGAGATGCTGGGTTCTATGAAGAAACACGTGGCATAAGGATTGGAGGAAGACTCATTAACAACTTGTGATATGCAGATGATACAACCTTGCTTGCTGATAGTGAAGAGGACTTAAAATACTGATGAAGATCAAACAGCACAGCCTTTGGTATGGATTGCATCTCAATGTAAAGAAAACAAAAACCATCACCAATAAGCAATATTCTTAGCAATAGAGAAAAGATTGACATTGTCAGAGACTTCATTTTTCAGGATCAACCATCAACACTCATGGAAGTAGCAGTCAAAAAATCAAACGATGTATTGCATTAGGCAGATCTGCTGCACAAGACCTTTTTAAAGTATTGAAGAGCAAAGATGTCAGCTTGAGGACTAAGGTGTACTAGACCCAAGCCATGGTATTTTCAATAACCTCATATGCATGTGAAAGCTGGAAAGTGAATAAGGAAGACCGTAGAAGACTTGATGCTTTTGAGTTATTGCACCGGAGGAGAATATTGAAAGTGCCATGGGCTGCCTAAAGAACCAACAGATCTGTGTTGGAATAAGTACAGCCAGAGTGCTCCTTGGAGGCCAGGATGGCTAAACTTCTTCTCTCATACTTTGGACATATTGTCAGGAGGGAACAGTCGCTGGAGAAGAGTATCATGTTTGGTAAGGTGGAGGGTCAGAGAAAAAAAGGAAGACCCCCAGTGAGATGGATTAGCATGGCAACAACTGTGAGGATGGTCCAGGACTGGGCAAGTGTTTAGTTTTTTTTTGCATAGGGTCGCTAAGAGTTGGTACTGACTCGACGGCACCTAACAACAACAATAACAACAATCTCAGGTTGTTGTCTGCTATTATTGGTTCTCTGTCCAAATAACTCCCTTTAGTATTTTTTATAAGGTTGTTCTATCTTTTACAAATTAGCTTAATTTCTGTTTCCTAATAACCTAGTTTGCCATCGTATTTGATGGATACACAGTTTTGCTGGATATATGATTCTTGCTTGGAAATTTTTTTCCTTTCAGAGTTTTATACATGCCATTGTCTTCTTGCCTGTATGGTTTCTTATAAGAAACCAGAGCTTAGTTTTTCTTTGTAGGTAAGTTTTCATTTTCCCTGGGCTACTCTTAGGAAATCTTCCTTGTCTTTGATTTTGAAGTTTGACTATAATTATGTCTTCGTGTTTTTCTTTTGGGACCTATCTTGCTTGGAGTTCATTCAACTTCTTGACTGGTTATCTTCTTGTTTTGCATGATGCTAGAGAAATTTTCTTCCAGTAACTCTTGGGCAATATTGTCCGTGTTTTGTTCTGTTTTTCTCTCTAAATTTTGAAATTAAAATCATATGAGAGCTGGTGGGAACTTGTAGAATATAATTTTTATGTGCTGGTATATAACTGTATGATAAGCACTGGAATGATAACCACAAAACTTGTGGTTCAAACCTACCAGCCGCTCCTTGGAAACACTACACAAGGTTGCTACGTGATAGAATTGACTTGACAGCACTTAATAATAACAGTCATTTCACATATGGGCAGAGAACTCACTTTAAAGAAACAGAGTTGGGATTCATGGGATATGACTATTGTTACTTGGTATGTGTTGCAAAAGATCTCTTTAAAGTATTAAAAAGCAAAGGTGTCACTTTAAAGACTAAAGTGAGTCTGACCCAAGCCATGGCATTTTCAATCATTTCATATGTATTTGAAAGTTGGACAAGAATAAGCAAGAGTGAAGAACTGATGCCTTTGAATTCTGGTGTTGACGATGAGTATTTAATATACCATGGACTGCCAGAAGAATGAACAAATCTGTCTTGCAAGAAATAAAGCTAGAAAGCTTTTTAGAATCAAAGATGGTGAGACTTTGCCTCATTTGCTTTGTATATGTCATCAGGTGGGACTACTTCCTGGAGAAGGACATCATGCTTGGTAAACTGGAGGGGTACTGAAACAGGAAGACACTCAATTAGATAGACTGACAGTGGCTGCAACAATGGGCTTACTTAGGAACAACTGTGAGTATGGCATAGAACTGGGCAGTGTTTAGCTCTGTTGTGCACAGTCCCTGTAATTCGAAATCAATTTGATGGCACCTTAACAACAATAAAACAAGCTGCTATTGAGTTTGCTCTGACTCATGGCAACCACATGTACAACAGAACAAAATGTTACCTGGTTCTGCGCTATTTTCCTAATTGCTGGTATGTATTTAATTCTACTGTTGGAGCTACTCTTTTAAGTGTCTTCTAACCTATGGGACTCATCTTCCAGCACTATATTAGACAATTTCTGTTGTGATCCATAGAGTTTTCACTGGCTGATTTTTAGAAGTAGATCATCAGACTATCTTTCTAGTCTACTTCAGTCTGGAAGCTCTGCTAAAACTTGTCTCTGGGTAACCCTGCTAGTATTAGAAAATGGCAGAGCTTCCAGTATCATCGTGGTGGTGTGCATGGAGTCAGCTCCGACTCATTGCAATCCTGAATCTTTAGATCTGTATAGGATCAGAAAGCGTCACTTTTCTCCTATGGAACAGCTAGTAGTTTTGAATTGCTGACCTTGAGGTTAGCAGTCCGACTCATAACACTACACTACCACAGCAACCTGTAAGTCACCATAGTATGAGAAACTAAGACAAGTGGTAGATGGGATACAGCATCAGGCTTACAAGTATTTAACTAAGTTATTTATAAACCTCAAAAGTCATACTGCTTAGGGTAGTACACGGTCCTTAGAACAATTACCAATAAGAGATCAAAAGGGATAAAGCTTAGAAGGCAGGAAGGAATAGCATAGACTGATGAATGGAAACAGGAAACAGAGGGAGGAAGTCGGAAGAGTGTTGTTACATTGTAGGGATTGCAATCAATGTCACAAAACAAAATGTTTATGAATTACTGAATGGAAAACCAATTCCCTTTGTAAACTTCCACTTGAATCACAATAAATAAAAAGTTTAAACACATACACACACACACACACACACACACACACACACACACACAAGGTAATCATGCTTAGTCCAAGAGACCTGCCTCAGAAATGCTCTGCAAAGGAGGTAGCAAATCTTAAGTGAACACACTAATTGTGAGAGGCAGAATACATACGTTGTTACACTCGCCATGACCCCAGAACACATAAAAACAACAGAAAGTAGTACTTACTGGTTGGTACAAACTTTCCCTAACTTCCAAAACTGCTGTAATGGCAGGCAGAATCAGGACCAGGTGTTTGAGGTAATGAGCAGTGATGAACAGCAGCAGCAATGATGAGACGAAACATAGAAGCAGAGGAGCTGCTCCAGAAGCAACAGTGTTGACTATGTCTTGAATGAGGTGACAGAAACAACAAGGACTAAATAAAATGCCCAGCTGGCTGAGGGAGAAGCGGCATCAGTAACAATAGTGAGACAACACCAAAAACTGCTAAGAAACTGGTAAGAGTCATTTGGAACCAAAAGGAAAAGCAACATGGCTTGAGGGTGGGGCTTGATGTCATAGTGACTCTTGTTGGTAAAGGGCCTCAGAATCAGCATACTGTGGAATAAATTATGTTCTTGGCTTCCTTAAGAGAGGTGAGGTATGAGAAAACAAAGGTGATACTACTCAGCAAACTTGAACATTTTTTTTAACACACAAGAGTCAAATCATAAGAAAATAAGCAGAAATTTGGCCAAGCAATTACCTTCTAGGGGATCTCAATGGCTCACTATGTACATGCTTAAATTAACATTTTCATATAATCATATAATATTAAATGTGCTCATATGAAGACTAAAGCACTAAAGCAGCCAATATAAAAATGTCTTTGTAGTACATACCACTTACCAGTAGGCAAACAAAAATACCAATATATTATTGAAATTAAGGAAACAAAATCACTTAAGTTAAGTAAGTTAAATAAGATTCTATATTTAAAAAATAAAGACAGCATGATTGTTCCCTTCTCTTTAAGACTCAGTTTAGTGCAAGTTTCTCTCTCAACTTTTTATTCCAACAGGGATCAATATTAATAAATTAACTAGTTGGCATCCTATTTCGAAGTCTATTATGAGAAATAACTGTTATTAACTTAATTACTTTATGAAATGTGCCTGTGCACAGATATACTTGTTAAATTTAAGAATCGCATTCTAAGAACTAATTCCCATTATTAATTAAACAGATCTCAGTTTAATTAACAGATTATTTTGGAATCACAGAATCTTTAGTTAGAATGAATCCTGGTATTCACTTAATCAAACTCTTCTTTTTATGCACTCCTTTTGTATCATTCAACCAGTTCATTAGCATATGGGTATAACAGAGCAATAAATCACATTTTCTAAAGCTGTAACTGCTGGATAGTTATTCCTTGTGAGACAAAATCATCTTCCCTGTAACTTTCACCTGTTGGTCTAAATTCTGCCCTCTATAGGTGGAGCTTTGGTTGTGGCACTGTAGGATAAGTTGTTGTTAAGTGCTGTCGAGTCAGTTTTGACTCATAGCAATCCTGTACAGGGTTTCCAAGGCGGTAAATCTTTACAGGAGCAGAAAGCCTCATCTTTCTCCTGCGGAGCAACTGGTAGTTTCAAACTGCTGACCTTAAGGTTCACAGCCCGATTCATAACCACTATGCTACCAGAGCTCCTTGGACTGCAAAGACTGTCTGAAATGCAAGGTTAGTAGTTCAAACTCACCAGCCGCTCCAGGGAAACCCTATACAGGGTTACTATGAGTTGGAAGTGACCCAACAACACTTAACAACAGGAACAACAGCAAATCTTTATGGGAGGAGAAAGCTGCATCTTTCTCCTGTGGAGTGGCGGGTAAATTTGAAACACTGATCTTGCAGTTAGCAGTCCAACTCGTAATTCAGACACCGGATTGGGATTCCTGTTGTGGCGCTGTAGGACTAGCAGTGGGCTGTGAACCACAATGTCAGCAGCTCAAGCCCATTAGCTGCTACTTGGAAACCCTACACAGGGTCAACATGAGTTAGAACTGACTTGATGATACTTAACAACAACAACAAAGGTGCAAGGAACAAAGTTTTCCATGTCACTACTCGTTTTTAAAAAATGTATGTAAAACATCTTCCAAGTGTTTCTGTAGTCTTAGAAGAATGATTTCTAAGTTTTCCTGCTTACTTTCCTTGGGACACATCCCAGTTTGTCAATACTTCTTTTAAGTATATTGTTATGTGTCATGGACTCATAGTGACCCTGTACAGGGTTTCTGAGGTTGTAAATCTTTATAGGAGCAGAAAGCCTCATCTTTCTCCCGTGGAACAGCTGGTAGTTTCGAACTACTGACCTTGCAGTTTGCAGCCCGATTCGTAACCACTACGTATTAAAAGGATATTATTCAACTAGCACACACCACCATTTGTTTTGACCTTTGGTTCTATTTTTGTGGTGCAAGATTTCACTTGTTTTCTCTTCTGTAAATAGGATTCAATAGTTGGCTCTGGTTCTGATCAAACAAGCAAGTTCTAGTCATAAAATTAAATAAATCTTCTCTTGCACTGTAGTGGACCCTGTCATTTGTTTTGGTACAGAGACTCAGAAGCACCTTTGTATGTCTTAGGAGTCACTTTCTTGTTGTTGTTAAGTGCCATCAAGTCAGTTCTGACATATAGCAACCCTGTATAGGGTTTCCCAGGAGCTACTGGTAAGCTTGAATCACTGCCCTTGCTCTTCAAGCAGACTTTTGCAGGCCAGCTCATTAACCCACAGTGCTACATCAGGACTCCAGGAGTCACCTTAGTGTGAGGGAAAGACTGTCAACCCCTATAGGTGCTGATAAGCTAGCAAGCAGTGGTGGTGGCTACAAGATTACTATTGTAGAAGTGATATCTGTGCTCAAAGCAAGTAATGCTGAGTACTTACTGCAGAAAGGACAGTAGCACAATCATAACACTAATGAGTTTTTTCCTAATCAGACTAGTTCTGTGGCATGCTTTTGAGGCACTCTTCCTTGAGCTTAGTTTAGCTTTGTTCTCTAGACTTATCCAAAATTCTTTAAAACACCCAATATAATTTATAAAAGCTTCTTAAAAATGTGAAAATAATCACAAATTTCCAAAGATGTATGTATAGTCAGCATAAAAATGTTTTCTTCACTAAACCATTTGAGGGGAGTACAGTGGTTCTGTAGGATAACTGGACCAAGAAACTACAAAGCTGGCAGTTTGAGTTCATCGCTCTGGGAGAAAGATGATGTTTTCTGTTCCCGAAAAGATTTATAGCCTTGGAAACCCTATACAGGGTCACCATGAGTTTGAACCTACTTGATGGCATTTAACAACAAGCAAATGCTACCTCTTAAAATGGCTAAACATTAACAGTTTATTTTTGGTACAATGACTCTATGTATTCCCTATATATTCTTTCTTTCTTTTTTTTCCCTTGATGTAAAACAGAAATCAAAACCGAAAACCACACAGAGATGTATAATTGATTAAACAACCAAGGGGTATTCTGGTAGCCAGTCTCCTGACTGCCAGCACACAGTCTTTCTCTTTTCATGAGTCTAGAGTCCTCAGCTGCTCTATCTCTCCATGCCTTCACCTCTGCCTCCATCTCTGGTGTCACTGCTTCTCTGGTTAGGGTCCCATGTTCAGCTCATG
>NW_006408540.1:25946309-25947671 GCF_000296735.1 Chrysochloris asiatica | reverse complement strand
GTGTTGGAAGAAGTACAGCCAGAATGTTCTTTAGAAGCCAGGATGGCCAGACTTCGCTTCTCATATTTCAGACATGTTATCAGGAGGGACCAGTCCCTGGAGAAGGACTTCATGCTTGGTTAAGTGGAGGGGCAGTGGAAAAGAGGAAGACCCCCAAAAGATACAAGACAGGTTGGTACAGTGATAGCAGCAATGCATTCAAGCTTAACAACAATTGTGAGGTTGAAGCAGGACCAGGCCGTGTTTCGTTCAGTTGTGCATAAGATTACTATGAGTCAGAACCAACTCCAAGGCACATAACAACAACACAATAATATCAACAAACAACAAACCATTTGAAAGTGAATAGTCCATTACCTGTGGAGTACTTCAGCATTTATTTCTTGTAGCATAGTGGGTACGAATTGTGCTGCAAACCACAAGGTCAGCAGTTCGAAACTACCAGCTGTTCTGCAAGAGAAAGATGAGGCTTTCTGCTCCCGTAAAGATTTACAGCCTCGGAAACCCTGTACAGGGTTGCTATTAGTCAGAACCAACTCCTAGGCACATAACCACCACCTAAATAACTACAATGTAACCATGAAAGCCAGAAAATTAACAATGATAAATTATTACTATCTAACACTAAACTCCATTTAACATTTACCAACTTTCTTAATGTGTTTTCTAGGAAAGCATCCAGTTCACACATTGATTTTAATAGCTGGCATGGCTCTTTAATCTCCTTCAGCATGAATAGTTTCTTAGCCCCTTTTAATTTTCACAATCTTAGAATGTCTCTTGATTTGGGTTTGAAATCTAGTGTTTAGATTCACATTATACTTTTTTAGGCTGAAATAGTCATGTTCCTCTTGATGAATCTTATCAGGTGAGACACAATTTTGATTACTGTCATTTTGATGATAAGCAATTTCTTGACTTAAGATAATATCTGCCAGGCTTCTCCATTTCTTTGTTGTCTTTAGTTAATAAACATTTTACAGACTTGAACTTTCTAACCTTGGACACTTCCCTGTGTGAATTCCCACCTTACTCTGGTAGACTGTTCTGCCTATAATGCACTTTCCCCGCAGTTTGGGCTCTGACAACCAACTCTGGAGCACTGCAGCTCACTTCTCTCACTCCTGCCAATGCCAGCCCCATCTAATGGCTTCGTGACCGAACTATTAGGAAAGAAAGGTAAGAAGGAGAGTCTTAGTCTTATCGTAACTTCTTTTGTTTTTAATAAGTCATTTTCAAAAAGGAATGGGACGGACTAATGTTGAATACCTACATAGTACCTTGAAGATATTTTTCAAATAAAAATATAGAACTTTACATTTATTTCTATTGAATTCCATTCTATTAGTTCTGACCTATCAT
>NW_006408540.1:25941762-25946129 GCF_000296735.1 Chrysochloris asiatica | reverse complement strand
CATTTATTTTTATCAAAGCAATTAATTAAAAGTATTCATTAAATATATATACTAAAGATGATCAGAGAGAGTATCCTAGAGTCCAAGTTTGTACACCAAGGTCACAAACATATCAAATGGCTCAATGCCCAAACTTTATTTCATCATCTCATAATTATATGAAAGGAAGTCTGTCAATTGAACTTGAGAAAGAATACTTGATTATTCATGTTTGTCTTACTGAGTATTGCATGAATGAATGGATGACGAACATACAGTCTTCACTTTTATTGAAATAGAATTGTGGAAATCAGGTTATATACAAATCATCATAATGTAGATCTAGTTTTCTTCATGATCACCATTAATAGGGGTTTTATGTGTAGGTTTTGAGTTCTAAGATTCCACAGATAAGATTATGTCAAGAAAGATACAGGCTAATAAGCATACCTGTGATAAAATCATGTTCTAACAACTATACGATGTATGTGGTGGTGGTGGTTATGTTGACACTTAAGTTGGTTCCAACTCATAATGACCCTATATAGGGCTTCTAAGGCTATAAATCTTTTCAGGAGCAGAAAAACCTCATCTTTCTCCTGTGGAGCAACTGGTAGATTCAAACTACTGACCTTATGGTTAGGAACCCAGCTTGTAATCCTCTATGCTACTAGGGCTCCACAAGATGTGTACACATAAACAAATACATTACTTGCATCAAGTGTAGGACAGGATATTGAAAAAAACTCACTAAATTGCCTAGTAAAATCTGATTGATATAATAGTAAATAATAGAGTAGGAACTTAAACACAGGTACCATGTACTTAACTAATTAACTATCAAGCTAACGAAATTCAATAATCATCAATATTTTTGCTGTTTTCTGAAAATACATGAAGTTGCTTTGTTGTTGTTGTTAAGTGCCATTGAGTCACTTCCAACCCATAGCAACCCTGTACAGGGCTTCCAAGGAGCGATGGTGAGCCGGAACCATTCAAACTGACTTTGCAGTCTAGTGCCACACAAGGACTCCTTGAAGTTGCTAGGACATATAAAATCTATTTAAGTCATAGCTGTTCTGGTTTTCCTGCTTTTTATTTATTTGTTTTGCATAATGTCCTCTCTTATATGTATTGGCAAGAAATCATACCAAAGTAGAGTGCAGTAACAGTGCAAACCTATAAGACATTTAATTAATATTCTTATTCCCTAGTTCCATTTATTCATTTTGACATATGAAAAGAAATGAACATCATTTGTCTCTCAATAAGGAAGGTTTTTAGTGAAAACTCTAATCATCTGTACTGACTCTGCAACACTCGTGCATCAGTTGTCATATTGTGGTGGCTTGTATGTTGCTGTGATGCTGGAAGCTATGCATTGGTATTTTAAGTACCAGTGGGATTACCCACGGTGGAAGAATTTCAGTGGAGCGTTCAGACTAAGACAGACTAGGAAGAAAAAGTGGACTACTTATGAAAGTTTAGCCACTGAACACCATGCGAATACAATGAAGCATTGTCAGATATAGTGTTGGAATGAATCCCTCAGGCTGGAAGGCACTCAAAATATGACTGAGGAAGAACTGCCTCTTCAAAGTAAGAGTTGACCATAATGACATAAATAGAGCAAAACTTTTGGGACCTTCATTTGCTGACAGAGCACAATATAAAATAAGGAGAAACAGCCAAACATTGTAATATTCAGAACATGAAGTATGAATCAAGGAAAATTAGAAGCAGTAAAAAATGAAAAGGAATTTTCCAGAAAAGACAAATTTAAGAGGAATGGTGTCACATTCATTGTCAAAAAGAGTATTTCATGATAGGACATCTATACACCAATAAGGAAGACCAGGAGTCCTGGTATGGGACTGTAGGATAAGCACTCAGCCACAAGGTCAATTTGAATCACAAGGTCGGCGGTTCATACTCACCAGTCCCTCCTCAGAAACCCTATATAGGGTCACCATGAGTCAGAATTGACTCGATGACACTTAACATCAATGGCATAAGGAAGAACAGTTAATATCACTATTTTTCAAATTTACATACCAACTATTAAAGCCAGTAATGAGGAAATTGAAGAATTCACCCAATTTCTTCAGTCAGAAGTTGATCAAACATGCAATCAAGATGTAATAATAATTACTGGTGATTGGAATGTGAAGGTTAGAAACAAAGAGGAATAACCAGTAGTTGGAAAATAGAGTCTTAGTAACAGAAATGGGGTTGGAGATCACATGATAGAATTTTGCAAGACCAACAACTTAAAAAAGACCTCACAAGATGGAATACACATAAATCAAGCTGACATCTGTGTGAACAGATAGTGAAAAAAATTCAGTATCGTTAGCCAACACAAGACCATGAGCAGACTGTTAAACAGACCATAAGTTGCTCACTTACAAGTACAGTTTGAAACTGCAGGAAATGAAAACAAGTCCACAAGAACCAAAACATAACTTTGAGCACTGCTGTTGTTAAGTGCCGTCAAGTCAGATCCACCTCATAGCGATCCTATATAGGGTTCCCAAGAAGCAGCTGGTTCGTTTAAACTGCTGATCTGTGGTTCACAGTCCAGTGCTGATCCTACAGTGCCACACCAAGAGTCCTGAGCATATCCCACCTGAATTTAGAGACTATCATCTCAAGAAAAGATTTGATGCATTAGACCAGAAGAGTTGTGGGATGACATCAAAATTACATAGGAAAAAAACAAAAGGTCATTAAAAAGACAGAAAAGAAAGAAAAGAGACTCTGAAACTTGATCTTGAGCATAGAGAAAGAAGCCAAAGCAAATACAAGAAATGAGATTTATATTTCATACATTCCATATTCCAATTATTACTGAATGCCTGCAGTTGTTTCTCCTCATTTTGAGTTGAATCCCATCAGTAAATGAAGGTTCCAAAAGCTGCACTCCATTTGTGTCATCACAGTCACCTCTACTTTGAGGAGGCAGCTCTTCCCCAGTCATATTTTGAGTGCCTTCCAACTTTGAGTGCCTTCCAACCTAAGGGGCTCATCTTACATTACTGTATCTAACAATATTCTGGTACTATTCACAGTGTTTTCATTTTTGAGCACTATATTTGACAATGTTCCACTGCTATTTATAAGGTTTTCAGTGGCTAAACATTCAGAAGTAGTCTGCCTCACCTTCTTCCTAGTTTTTGTTAGTGTGGCAGCTCCAGTGAAACCTGTCCACTATGGGTAACCCTGCTAATATTTAAAATACCAGTGGCATAGCTTCCAGCATCACAGAACATGCTGTGATACACAGATGATACAACTTTGCTTGTAGAAAGTAAAGAGGACACAAAATGCTGACTGATAAAGATTAAAGACCACAGCTTCAATATGGGTTACAACTCAATGTAAAGGAAACAAAAAGTCTTCACCATGGGCCAATAAATAGCATCATGTTAATTGGAGAAAAGATTTAAGGTGTCAAAGACTTTACTTTGTTAGAATCCACAATCAATGCTCATACAAGCAGCAGCCAAGAAATCAAACAAAGTATTGCATTAGGCAAATCTGCTGCACAAGACCTTTTTAAAGTGTCTAAGAGCACATGTCAATTTGAGGACTATGGTGCACCTGACCCAAGTCATGGTATTTTCAATAGCCTTATATACATGTGAAAGTTGGACAATGAATAAGGGAGACTGTAGAAATTTGATGCATTTGAGTTATGGTGTTAGAGGAGAATATTAAAGTACCACAGACCACTAGAGAAACAGAGATCTGTGTTGGAAGAAGTACAGCAAGTATGCTTAGAAGCCAGGATGGTGAGAATGTCTCTCATACTTCTGACAAGTTATCAGGAGGGATCAGTCCCTGGAGAAGGACATCAGGCTTGGTAAAATGGAAAGTCAGCGAAAAAAAGGAAGACTCCCTAACAAGATGAATTGGTACAGTGGCAGCAGTAATGTGTCCAAGTGTTAACAACTGTGAGGATGGTACAGACTGAGCAGTGTTTCGTTCTGTTATGCACAGGATCACCTGATGGAACCCAACAATAGCAAAAACAAAGATTAAAACACACTAGTTAAGACATCTACCCATTTATCAAATTTCTGCATTCCTATGCCAAAAGAATGAGCAAATCTGTCTTGGAAGAAATGTAGTCAGAATGCTTCTTAAAAGCCAGGATGGTGAGGCAATGGGCCTGGAGGCATCAGTTCCTGGAGAAAAACATCACGCTTGGTAAAATGGAGGGCCAGCAAAGAAGAGGAAAGACAGAGCCATTGCCATATTGCAATGAGTTTCGATGACGGGTAAGACTGAGGAATTCGCACTTACCGCCTAAGACAGGCAGCGTCCCTGAAACAAGTAATAAATAAGGGGGAATCTGATGCAGACCGTGCAGACCTGGTCAGGAG